>NC_041386.1:185529886-185549849 GCF_002162155.2 Triticum dicoccoides | reverse complement strand
AAAACTGCTCCTGTAGTGCCACGGGGACTGTAACCTCAAACACGAGTTGACCATCTCAGTAGTGGCCATGAGCGTATCTGGGGTCCGCTCGGTGGCTGCCTCCATCTTCTTGGAGCTCTTTGTCTCGTGGGGATCAGCCTCCCGTGTCTGCTCCAATATCGGCTGATCTTTGCCTGGTTCTCCTTGGTCCATCATGAAACTGACGAATAGTAGGAGACCACTGAAAGGAAAACACAATCAGAATGACAATAAAACAAAAGAGAGAGTGAGGATCGGTTACTTCTTTGCAAAAGTTCTTTTTTTCTCTGAATGAAAATATACCAACATCACAGATCCGCTTACCTTCCCTTCGTTGTGAGAGAAGAACAGTGGCAGATGCGAGTGTTGCCTTTCTCAAAGATGGTGAGGGAGGAGGGGATTCAGCGAAGAGTGAAACGATGGTTGCTTCGTCCGTCAAACTTAGACTACGGGGAGGTGGGGTTTTGTGATACGACGAATCGTTATTGCCGCACTACGACTGGGGTGACTCTCCGCCTGCATACTGCCTTCTAATTTGGTGGATGGCATTTGGGCCCGCGCGCTGCATGGCCTGCATGTCGGTGAACAAAAGTATAACGGCATTCAGTAGAGGGAGACGTTTCGATGACCTACGAGGAGCCAGAAGCGGTATTGTATCCACTGTACTAGTAGTAATTGTTTTTCTGAGTAGCTGTAGAGTGTCTCCACTGTACTAGTAGTAATTGTTTCTCTGGGCACAAGACAAAACAGCCCATCCACCATAGTAAATAGTAAAATCAATTCAAAAGTCCATATATTTACTAAATGAGAGGCGCTACCAACACCCAGCACACCGCCCCCCAAAAAACCTGGGCGTTCTTCTTCCTCTTCACTCCCACCCAGTTCACGTCAGCTTGCTCCACTCGTATCCCGAAATTCCTCACCTCACTCCTACAGAAAACCCCAGCTCCCCTTCTTCCTCACTACTAAGAAAAACCCCAACTCCCCTTCTTCTTCACTCGCACTACAACTAGGCTCGTCATTCGCTACTCTGCTCAAATCCGTGAGCGCGACACGACGCCCTCGAGGAAAATTGAGTCGGCTGACCCTAGTGCCAAGAAGATGAGGCTCCCGCCAGTGGCGACGCCTGTTGTAGATCCCGCACCCGGCAGCGCGGGAAGAAGCGGCGATCCCGCCCCCACCGGATCCTAGGAACCCGTAGAATCTCGGGTGGACCGCATCAGCGATCTCCCGGACGCCGTCCTTGGGGAGATCATATCGCTTCTCCCCACCAAGGATTGCTGCCGCACCCAAGTCCTCTCAATTTGGTGGCGCCTTCTATGGCGTGTCGTGCCCCTTAATCTCGACTGTCGTCAGCTATCTCTCTTCAATGATTTTGAAATCCCCAGAGCCATCATCTCCTCCCACCAGGGCTCCGTTCAAAGCCTCTGCATCCCGTCATGCTACCTGAGCAAGCATACCATGCCCTGCATGGTGGATGCCTGGCTGAAATCCCCTGAATTCACAGAACTACATCTGCTTGAGTTCTACGATTCCCCTGGAAATCACCTACCAGATACCGAACACCATCTACCTGTGCCCTCAGCACCGATGTACATCTCACGGTTTTCCTCCTCTCTCCACACCGCCACCTTTGCGCTGTGCGACCTACCAGACAATCTGGTACTAAACCTTTGACTCCCATTTCTCAAGAAACTTTCACTTGTGCGGGTTCGTATATCGGAGGCCTCATTGCACAGCATCATCCACTCTAGTTGCCCTGCCCTGGAGTGCTTGGTGCTTGTTTTCATAGTTAGAATCGGTTGTCTCCAAATAAAGTCGCCTAACCTTGTAAGAATTGGAATTTGTTTTGATAGAAGGGAGCTCATCATCCAAGATGCCCCTTCACTTCAAAGGATGATCCTTGATTCTAGTTATTCACCATTGCAAATAACCGTCCTCTCTGCGCCTAAACTGGAGACCTTGGGCGTAATACATGCTCTCTGTGCTCATTTCAATATGGTTTTTGGCTCCACAGTTCTTTAGGTACTTTACATTATCATCTACACTTGTAACCATAAGCTGCATTTTAAATTTCCGCGCATATGTTATATGCCATCTTGGAGTACACATTTTGTACTAATATTATGTTCTATGCTCAATGAAGAGTTTCTCCATGGATGGCCTATCAATGGTGGTGGATTATGTCAAGATCTTATATATCCAAATGAATAGTTTTTATCTGAACAAGATTATTGGCTTGCTGCAATGCTTTCCATGTCTGGAGAAGTTGTATATAAAGGTGATAATTTCACGCACATTGGAAGCCCACATATAGTGTACTGGAATAACCGTTCAGCTGTTGCTATTTTAACACTCTTTTTTTAGACCTTAACTGTTTTCAATCTTCATGTCTATTTAGGCAATAGGACGGGGTAAGAAAGTTATAACCAATCGGTGGATTCGTAAGCATCTGGATTTTCTCACTTCTCATGAGATTTGGCTGAAGACAATAACGCTAGAACGATATGTAGCCAACCGTGCAAACACTAGATTTGTCACATTCTTCCTGCTGAATGCGAGGTTACTATTGTCCATCAGGGTTAAGTTTATCAGCAGCATGGTTTTGACGGATGGGTATGTGGAAGAGCAAAAAAAGGAGTTTCAGGTGGGCAAAAGAGCTTCTGAACGTGCCGGGCTTCTATTTACAACATATTGTGGTCATAATCCAGTAAATTTTATGACCCAGGATGTTCACTCTATGGACCTGACTGATCCATTTGACTCTGACTACCAAAAACAGTGCTTGAGTTAGATATTGTTGCCCTTTTCAACCTGGTTTTTTTTGTAAACTTGATGAACAATTAACCCTCGTGCTTTTGTACAGTTTGTAAGCTGGAGTTAGATGTTCTTGCCCTTTCCAACTCGGCTGTGACTGTCATATTTTCTTTGAAGCAAGGCAAATGGCTTGCCAGTCGTTTAATTTAGAGTGAAATATTGTAACAACTAACAAATCCCAACCAAGGGAAATAACATCACTCTCACCGGCTGCTTGAGCTCACTGTGCATTACACAAGCCAAGTGATTAGCCTCGACCAGCACCCACAAAATTATTTCGAACTAGCACATCAAATGGGTTGTAAATTTTCATAGGAAAGGCTGCATGACCATGACATATTTGGATTCTGACATTTGGGACCCGTGAGCAAATAGCCTATCCAAGGTGGTGTCGACTTACTAGCCAATCAACATACAATTCTACCTACCAGCCGTTGGATTGACATCCAACATCTGTCGTGTATCTTCTATCTCTTGTCTTCTTCTTCCTCCAACCACCCAAACCAAACCACCCCGTCGGCTCCGCCTGCTCCCGCCTCCCATGGCTGGCTGCGCCTCCGCCGACCTACCATAGGTACCCTCCAACGTTGGCCAGTCGCTCCCTCTATTCCCCCACACATCCTGTTATTCTCTGGCGACATCAGCCCCAATACGCACCCGCACCCGAACCAGTCAACCCTCGTACTCCCCTCCGCTTGCGACTGGACCGGCACATCTTCCACGGCTCCTGTTCATTCCGTCCGAGGCCTCGCCATCGTCCTCCGCCTTGCGGCCTTGGTTCGCTCACCGTGCGCGGTGCGCCGCCCTCTTGCGTTGTCAACGTCTTCAACAACCGAGAGGAACAAGGAGATGACTGTACGTGGAGAGGATCACAGTAGGGACCCACCAGCGTCATGGCGGCACGCAAGCAAGTGCCTCTATATTACAAGCCCAAAAATATGGTTCCTCCTAATGGTTGGACATCTGGGGCTCATGCCATTGTCAACATAGTTAATAAACGAGAGAATTACACTACGAGCGGCTGACACCAGGGACCCAACAGGTCGCACAATTTTTTTTGAGGAACAAGCAGTTGCTATTTATACTAGTTTTAGCGACGGATCAGGGTAACAACGAGGCTGTGCGGGGGCTGTGGCCCGTCTAGCCAGGGTTTTATTTATGTTTACCACATCATGAGCCTAGTTGTGTTTTTTTCTTGCTGAAAATGGCTAGCCCAGTGCTATATTTTTAAAGAAATACCCAAACGAGGCCTACTTGCTTTATCAGCCCTGCTGGGCTGCAAATCTTTCAAGACGAGGAGAGTTTCATTCGGTTTTCCCAGAAATGGGCTGTACATTTTTAAAACACATCAAACCGGGAATTAGTTTCAATTTTTTTACTACAAGATTTTAAATTCCATTGATTTTTATGCGTGGACAATTATTTGGATTTTATATTTATATAAATTATTTTTCAAAATAGTTTGAATGTGAATCGATATTTCGGGATTAAAAACAATTAACCGCACCGAAATATGCAAAAATTCGTGTACTTTTTAACCGTGGCCACAATATGGGGTGTAATGCTAACAAAAAGAAGATGGGCTCCAAAAAAATTCTTAAGAATTAGCAAATGGGCTGTACATTATTAGAAATAATGCACACGAGAGCAGTGACTGTTGGATGTCCATCCAACGGCTGTCATGCTTCGTCAATCTCTGCTTTTCCCGCTCCAACCGCTCAAACAACCGCCGGCGGGACTGCCTGCTCCTTCCTCCCGCGGCCGGCTATGCTACCGCACAGGCCTCACTGCCCCACCGTACTCCCATTGCTGGCCTAGCCATCCCTCTACTCTCCCACACCTGCTGTTATTCTCCGGGGACGGCTGATGAACCAGCAAACCCTCGTACTCCTCCGCGTGGGAAACAACTGCCGAGTCTTCCCTGGCTCCGTGTCGTTCCCTTCCTAGGCCTCGCCGTCGTCGACCACCCTGGTGCTCTCGGCGCGGCCTGGTCAACGTGGTCAATGAACGACATCCATCAGAAGTGGATTGTACGTGGAGAGGCTGACAGCTGGGTCCACGGCCGCACGTAAGGAAATGCCTCCTTATTACGCGCAAAATAATGATTCCTCCACCTAACAGCTAGGACCCATGGGAGGGGCTTCTGTATTTCACGAAAAAAACATTCCCCCCACTGACAGGTCAGACCCACCAGCTATATCTTCGCACGCAAGGAAGTGCGTCCATATGACGCACAAAAAAAATGAATACTCCCTGCTAGCTGAGACCCACCATAGTGGGTGGCTGACTTGTGGTCCTACTAAGTTGACGGGGACAGAGGGCTTTGTCAACTTAGTAAATATGAATGATTCTAGCTCCAGTGACCGTCCGATGTCCATCCAACGACCATAGTCCTTCTTCAACCTCTGGTCTTCTTGCTCCAACCGCCCAAAGCAGCGCCGGTCGTGCCGCCTGCTCCTGCCTCCCATGGTTGGCTGTGCTGCCGTGGAGGCCTCACCCCATACTACTCCCACCGCTGGCCAGGCCATCCCTCAACTCACCCACACCCCCTGTTATTCTGCGGCGACGGCAGCCTCACACCGCAGTCGAACCAGTGAAACCTCGTACTCCTCTCCACGTGGGCATCCACTGCCGCGTCTTCCTCGGCTCCGTCGTCCCATTCCTAGGCCTCGCCGTCCTCCACCGCCTTGATGCTCTCGGCGCGGCATGGTCAATGTGGTCAACGACCGACTTCCATCGGAAGAGTTCTGTACGTGGAGAGGCTGACAGCTGGGTCCACGGCCACAACCCAGTTTTTTTGTGATTTGCCAAGTAACTCGCTTTGTCAGTACTATTGGGCTGCAAATCTTTCAAGACGAGGAGAGCTTCATTCGGCTGGCCGAGAAAATGGCCTATCAGTAATGAGAAATGGGATGTACATTTTTAAAACACATCAAACCGGCAATTAGTTTCAAATTTCTTTTTTTCATTTCGAGATTTTAAATTGCATTGATTTTTATGCGTGGACAATTTGTTGGATTTCATATTGATATACATTTATTTTTTAAATCAGTTTGAATGTGACTCGAAATTTCGGGATTAAAAACAGTTCAGACAGCACCGAAATATGCAAAATTTCGTATAATTTTTTAACCATGGCCACAATATGGGCTGTAATGCTAACAAAAAGAATATGGGCTCCAAAAAAACCTTAAGAATTAGCAAATGGGCTGTAAATTATTAGAAATAATGGCAGATGGGTTGTATGCCGTTTTCCACAGATTTGAAGCTTTTCTAAAAAAAGGTTGACGCACAAGCAGTGACTGTTAGATTTCCATCCAATGGCCGTCGTGCTTCTTCAATCTCTGCTCTTCCTGCTCCAGCCGCTCAAACAAGCGCCGACAGGACTGCCTGCTCCCTCCTCCCCACGGCCGGCTGTGCTGCCGTGCTGGCCTCACCGCCCCCACTGTACTCCCATCGCTAGCCTAGCCATCCCTCTACTCACCCACACCTGCTGTTATTCTCCAGCGACGGCAGATGAACTAGTAAACCCTCGTACAGTCGTACTCCCCTCCGCGTGGGAAACAACTGCCGAGTCTTCCCTGCCTCCGTGTCGTTCCCTTTCTACGCCTCGCTGTCGTCCACCGCCCTGGTGCTCTCAGCGCGGCCTAGTCAACATGGTCAACGACCGACATGCATCTGAAGTGGACTGTACGTGGAGAGGCTGACAGCTGGGTCCACGGCTGCATGCAAGGAAATGCCTCCTTATTACGCGCAAAATAATGATTTCTCTGACTGACATCTAGGACCCACTGGAAGGGCCTCTGTATTTTGTGAAAAAACGTTACCGCCGCTGACAGCTCGGACCCACCAGCTATATCTTCGCACGCAAGGAAGTGCCACATTATTACGCACAAAAAAATGAATACTCCCCCTGCTAGCTGGGACCTAGTATAGTGGCAGGCTGACTTGTGGGCCTACTAAGTTGATGGGGATGGAGGGCTTTGTCAACTTAGTCAATATGCACGATTCTAGCTCCAGTGACCATACAATGTCCATCACGGCCGTAGTGCTTCTTCAACCTCTGGTCTTCTTGCTCCAGCCGCCCAAACCAGGGACGGTCGTGCCTCATGCTCCTGCCTCCCGTGGCCGGCTGCGATGAGGCAGAGGCCTCACCTCCCCTACTACTCCCACCGCTGGCCAGGCCATCCCTCTACTCACCCACACCCCTTGTTATTCTGCGACGACGATAGCCTCACACCGCAGCAAACCAGTGGACCCTCATACTCCTCTACGCATGGGCATCCACTGCCACGTCTTCCCTGGCTCCGCGTCGTCCCCTTCCTAGGCCTCGTCGTCGTCCACCGCCTTGGTGCTCTCGGCGCGGCGTGGTCAATGTGGTCAATGACCGACTTCCATCGGAAGAGTACTGTACGTGGAGAGGCTGACAGCTGGGTCCACGGCAGCCGCAAGGAAGTACCTCCTTATTACGCGCAAAATAATTATTCCTGTACCTGACAACGGGGACCCACGTATTTCGTGAAAAAATGTTTCCCCCCTAACTGCTGGGACCCACCAGCTACATCTTCGCACACAAGGAAGTGCGTCCGGGCAAAAAAAAAACGATTCGCCCCCTGACTGCTGGGACCCACCAGCTATATCTTCACACGCAAGGAAGTGCCTGACAGTCGGGACCCACCTGGTCGAAGTGTACATAGTGTTGTTATTATGGTCGTGAACGTGTATGTACATACTGGTCGATATAGAGCGTGCACGTGTCGTAGTTGAGGCGTGCATATAGCATGTACACATACATACATCGGCCAATGTGCAAGAAAGAAAATACGGACACGTATGTACGTACAGGTGGGGTCTCGAACGCCTACTCGCGAATACGTACGACCAGGGCTTGTGTACATGGCTGGGTCGGAACGGAGAAACTGCGTCGTCGTCGTGTTCATGGGGAGGCAACGGAATGCATCGTGTTCATCGGGAGGCAACGGAACGCATGGGAGCCAACCGGCTTGGATGGAACAGCCGATGCAAACGAGGCCCGGCGTACCGCAGAACGGAGAAAATGGCCTTGTGTTCGACCGACCACGTTCGAAACGGGATCCTGTTCATCGGGAGGGGTCTGGCATACCACAAAACGGAGGAAACGGACCTCCTACGGTCGAAACAGGGGTCCTATTGATCGGGAGGGGTGTGGCGTACCGCAAAACGGAGGAAACAGACTTGTGTTGGAGCTCTACGGTCGAAATGGGGGTCCTGTTCATCGGGAGGGGTGTGGCGTACCACAAAACGGGACTCCACGGGATACTGTTCATCTTCATCGTCGACCTCCTCCAGCCTCCACCTGCGACTGTTCATCCACGGGCTCCTGTTCATCCAACCTCCACCGCGCGCTACTCCACCGGCTACTGTTCAACCAGCCCTCCCCACGGGCTCCTATTCAACCACCCCTCCACGGGCTACTGTTCATCCAGCCCTCCACCATCTACTGTTCATCCTGCCCTCCACGGGGTGGTCCTGTTCATCCAGCTCTCCATGGGGTCCTGTTCATCCAGCCCCAACCGGCTCGATCGATCGGGTCCTGTTCATCCAGAGGCAACACCACGGGGTCCTGTTCATCCACACCCACCGGGAATTGTTCATCCAACCCCCCAGCAACACTCACTGTTCATCCAGAAGCAACACTACGGGGCTCTGTTCATCCACCCCCACCGGGAACTGTTCATCCAAACCCCCCAGCAATGCTCACTGTTCATCCAGAGGCAGCATCGATCGGCTTCAGTTAGCAGCAGTAGCGAAGGAATCGCTCGATCAGGTTCAGTTAACAGCCATCGATCGATCGCTCGGGTTGAGTAACGCATAGCCTGCAGTGCAATCGCTCGGGTTCAGTTAGAGCCCAACGCCTCGCTCGAGTTCAGTTAGAGCCCAACGCCTTGCACCCACAAGCGTGCGTGTACGAGAGAAACGCGCATCGCTTGGCCCTGATCACCCACCGTAACCGGGAACACCCCGATATTTTCCTCACCCTCGCTTCTACCATAGTTTTTTCCGTCATGGACGGCCCAAAGAATGTCATGCGGCTATGTCTCCGGCCCGCCCAGGACGAAAAGCCCATTTTCTTTCATGATTTTTTGTCATAGAAGTAGGACCCCACCACATCTATGATGATACCGTGTTTTGTCACAATTATTGTCATAGAAGTGTCATAAGTATAAGAGAGAAAAAATTCATTCGACCCAAAATGTCAGGGATGTGTCTTTTTTTTGTAGTGATGTTATTGTGAATATGGTTAGTTCATAATCTTTGCTGAAAACTTGAATGCTGGCTCTACGTGTTTACAACAACAAGATCAAACAGAGTTTGCAAAAGTTTTTCTTTATCACTTTCAATTTGTCAACTGAATTGCTTGAGGACAAGCAAAGGTTTAAGCTTGGGGGAGTTGATACATCTCTATTGTATCTACTTTTCCAAACACTTTTGACCTTGTTTTGGACTCTAACTTGCACGATTTGAATGGAACTAACCCAGACTAACGTTGTTTTCAACAAAATTGCCATGGTGTTATTTTTGTGCAGAAATAAAAGTTCGCGGAATGACTTGAAACTTCACGAAGAATATTTTTGGAATATATAAAAAATACTGGCGAAAGAATCAATGTCAGGGGGCCCACACCCTGTCCATGAGGGTGGGGGGCACGCCCAACCCCCTGGGGCACGCCCCCTATCTCGTGGCGCCCCCTGAGGCTCCACCGACCTCAACTCCAACTCTATATATTCATGTTCGGGGATAAAAAAAATCAAGGAGAAGGATTCATCGCATTTTACGATACGGAGCCGCCGCCATGCCCTAATCTCTCTCGGGAGGGCTGATCTGGAGTGCGTTCGGGGCTCCAGAGAGGGGAATCCGTCGCCATCATCATCATCATCATCATCATCATCATCATCATCAAACTTCCTCCATCACCAATTTCATGATGCTCACCGCCGTGCGTGAGTAATTTCATCGTAGGCTTGCTGGACGGTGATGGGTTGGATGAGATTTATCATGTAATCAAGTTAGTTTGGTTAGGGTTTGATCCCTAGTATCCATTATGTTCTGAGATTGATGTTGCTATGACTTTGCTATGCTTAATGCTTGTTAATAGGACCCGAGTGCCATGATTTCAGATCTGAACTATTATGTTTCCATGAATATATGTGAGTTCTTGATCCTATTTTGTAAGTCAATAGTCACCTACTGTGTGTTATGATCCGGTAACCCCGAAGTGAAAATAATCGGGACCACTCCCGGTGATGACTGTAGTTTGAGGAGTTCATGTATTCACTAAGTGTTAATGCTTTGATCCGGTACTCTATTAAAAGGAGGCCTTAATATCCCTTAGTTTCCAATAGGACCCCGCTGCCATGGGAGGGTAGGACAAAAGATGTCATGCAAGTTCTTTTTCATAAGCACGTATGACTATATTCGGAATACATGCCTACATTACATTGATGAACTGGAGCTAGTTCTGTGTCACCCTATGTTATAACTGTTGCATGAGGAATCGCATCAGACATAATTATCCATCACTAATCCATTGCCTACGAGCTTTTCACATATTGATCTCTGATTAGTTACTTTTCCATTGCCACTATTACAATCACTACAAAACCAATACTGTTACTTTTGCCACCGTTATCGTTACTTCCATATTACTTTGCTACTAAACACTTTGTTGCAGATATTAAGTCTTTCAGGTGCGGTTGAATTGATAACTCAACTGTTAATACTTGAGAATATTCTTTGGCTCCCCTTGTGTCGAATCAATAAATTTGGGTTGAATACTCTACCCTCGAAAACTGTTGCGATCCCCTATACTTGTGGGTTATCACACTCTTTCGTGCCGTGTTGCGCTAGCCAATACGCGTGTGAAAGTCTAGCCCAATTGTTTTGTCTGCTCGGCTGGACCAGAAGACACAAAGCATTCGCTATTTTTATGCAACAGAGCAAGGAAGTGTGGAGAATGCTGGTGTTGGATGATAATATCAATAGAGCTTGTGACGTAGATGTTGGGGAATGTTGCATGAAAACAAAAAAATTCTACACACACGCGATCTATCCATGGAGATGTATAGCTATGAGAGAGGGAGAGCATCTACATACCCTTGTAGTGTAACGCCCCGGATGTAACCTGGCATATTTGTACTCTGACTCTTGTCATTTCCGGCTTTAAGTTATGAGATTCGTGGTTGGGTTCTTGTCTTCGTTTTGCATTTTGTCCATGTCATGCATTTCATATCATGTCATCATGTGCATCTCATTTGCATACGTGTTCGTCTCATGCATCCGAGCATTTTCCCCGTTGTCCGTTTTGCGATCCGACACTCCTACGTCCTCCGGCGCCCCCTTTTGTCTCTTTTCGTGAGCGGGAGTTAAACATTCTCGGAATGGACCAAGATTTGCCAAGCGGCCTTGGTACACAATCGGTAGACCGCCTATCAAGTTTCGTGCCATTTGGAGTTCGTTTGATACTCCAACGGTTAACCGGCAAACCGTAAAGGCCTCGTGTGTGTTGCAGCCCAACACCCCTCCAAAATGGCCCAATAACCCATCCAAACCACCTCCATCCTCTCGGTCGTTCGATCACGATCGCGTGGCCGAAAACTGCACCTCTTTTGGACTCTCCTAGCTCCCTCTACCTATAAATGTGTGCCCTCTCGAAATTTTCACGCAGTCCAACCCTAACCTAGTCCCTCTCCGCCGCCGGACACATCCGGGCGCAGCCGGACGCGTCCGCCACTGCCATCGGACCAATCAGAGGCCGCCACCTGTCGCCGCGCCCACTTCGCCTGCGCCGCCCGCGCGCCGGCCCGCGGGGCCCCCGGGAGGCCCTCCCGGCCCGGATCCGAGCGCCGCCCCACGCGGGTCCCGGATCTCCCAGCCGTCCGATCCAGTGCAACGCCGCCGCCCTCGCCGTCCGGCAAGTCCGTGCCACCTCCGCCTCGTCCTCACCACCGCGGTGAGCCCCGACGCCGCGCCACTTCTCTACTTCTCTCTCCTTCCCCTGCCTCACTCTCTCTCCCCGCAGGATCCGGCGCCGTCCCCGGCCACACTCCGGCAAACTCCGGCGAGATCAACTCCGGCGACCACCGTCTTCCCTTTCTCCGGCACGACTTGCGGTGAACCTCGACTCACGTGCCGCCCAGATCCAGATCCAGTCAAACCTAGGGTTGACCTCATTTTTCTCTAAGTCTGCAATATTTTCATGCACTATTCATCATGCCATAACTTTGTGACCGTAGCTCCGTTTTGTGCTTGCAATATATAAAAATGTTCATCGGGATGTGCTCTTCATTTTGTTCCATTGTGCCATGCTTGTTTGAGTCCATCTTGATGCCCAAATCGTTGATGCAAGAGTGCTATAAAATGTTAGTTCCTGTTACTTAGCAGTTTATGAGCATTTGTCATTTTTGCCACATTTGTTGTGTGCTGTATATGGGCATGAGCTCTACATGTGTTTTGGGCTATGCCATGCCAACTTTACAGGGGAGTATGTCATGTATTTTTGTGATCAATGTCGTGACTAGCACAAGCATGCAAAGTAGCTCTCGTGATATTACTGATTTCAGAGACTTAGAATTTCACCAAGTCATTTCCCTGCTGTTATTTTTATGCCCTGTATTCATGTTACTACAGAGAGATCCATGCTTCTTTTGAGTATCTTCAGTAAGGATGATTTTGGCATATGGTTGTGCTCTACCCATCCATGCCCCTATTTGCATTTATGTAGTGTCCTAGCATGACTCAATCTTGCTCTACTTTTGCTATAAAATGATCCTGGCAGATTGTTTACGTGTTAATCAATTTTGCCAAGGTTGTTGTAGTTGATCCAAGCATGATATAATCTTGTTCTTACCTTGGTTAGCTTCTTGAACATGTCTTCTTGCTGATTCTATGCTTATATTGTCATGCAATGCCTTGTGTTGAGTGAATCAAGCTTCCAAACATGCCTTCATAATTCTGTTTATGCCATGTCCAGTTTTCTGCTAAGTCTGAATCTGTTAACGAAACTTGCTATGTTTACGTGGGTGCCATCACATCTTCTGATCCTTTTTGGCTTATGGTCAGTAAGGGACTTTTGTTCTATTCTTTGAGTAGATTCATGCCATGCCTTGTATGGCTATGATCTGATCCTATAGCATGTTGTTTGCTTGCTCTAAGCATTGATTCTTGATGTTAATTCCTGGCATGTTGTTATTTTCACTAAGTCTGTGATGCTGATATCTTTTGCACGTTTGCCATGCTTGTTTGATCCTGCTCTTTTGTGTTTTAGCCGTAGCTCAGTTTTCATATTTTGTCAAGCATCTTGCATAAATCACTGCCATGTGCTTTGTTGTTATGTTGGAGTGCAGTAGCTTAGTTTCTTATTGCATTCTAGATGGCATCGTGCTGTTAATCCCAGAATTGTGCTATTATTGTTTTGCTTGCCATTTGCAAACCATGCATCTGATTCCGGTGATCTTTATATCGATTTCGACTGAAATCATCTCATCTTTCCAGCGGCACTCTTGGTTTGCCAAGTTGAGGCCTGGTTCAATCTTTCTTTTCTGAAGCACGCATATGCATTGCATATCACATCTCGCATATCATGTCATGTTTTGCATCATGTTGTTTGCGCATTGCATCGTGATTGATTGGGGTTTCCTTTGCTTGTGTTCTTGCCTTGGGTAGAGCCGGGAGACAAGTTCGTTATCGAGGAACCCGTTGAGTACGCTTACGAGGATCAAGCTTTCGTCAACTCAGAGAACTTTGCAGGCAAGATGACCATACCCTCGAAATCACTTCTAACTTTGCTTGCTAGTTGCTCGCTCTATTGCTATGCCGCGATACCTACCACTTGCTATATCATGCCTACCATATTGCCATGTCAAGCCTCTAACCCACCTTTCCTAGCAAACCGTTGTTTGGCTATGTTACCGCTTTGCTCAGCCCCTCTTATAGCGTTGCTAGTTGCAGGTGAAGATGGAGTTTGTTCCATGTTGGAACATGGATATTGTTGGGATATCATTATTATATCTTGTTTACTTTAATGCACCTATATACATGGTAAAGGGTGGAAGGCTTGGCCTTATGCCTGGTATTTTGTTCCACTCTTGCCGCCCTAGTTTCCGTCATACCGGTGTTATGTTCCTTGATTTTGCGTTCCTTACGTGGTTGGGTTATAATGGGAACCCCTTGACAGTTCGCATTGAATAAAACTCCTCCAGCAAGGCCCAACCTTGGTTTTACCATTTGCCACCTAAGCCTTTTTCCCTTGGGTTCCGTAGACTCAAGGGTCATCTTTATTTTAAACCCCTGGGCCAGTGCTCCTCTGAGTGTTGGTCCAAACTAGAGCACCGTGCGGGGCCATCCCTTGGCAACTTGGGTTACGTTGGCTCCTGTACGCTTAGCTTATCTGGTGTGCCCTGAGAATGAGATATGTGCAGCTCCTATCGGGATTTGTCGGCACATCGGGTGATCTTGCTGGTCTTGTTTTACCATTGTCGAAATGTCTTGTAACCGGGACTCCGAGTCTGATCGGGTCGTCCTGGGAGAAGGAATATCCTTCATTGACCGTGAGAGCTTGTGATGGGCTAAGTTGGGACACCCCTGCATGGTTTTGAACTTTCAAAATGCATGCCCGCGGTTATGGGCAGATGGGAATTTGTTAATGTACGGTTGTAGAAAACTTGACACATAACTTAATTAAAATGAATAAACCGTGTGTGTAGCCGTGATGGTCTCTTTTCGGCCAGTCCGGGAAGAGAACACGGTTTCGTGTTAATGCTTGAACGTAAGTAGTTTTAGGATCACTTCTTGATCTTTATAGCTTTTCAACCATGCTTTGCTTCTCTTCTCACTCTCATTTGCGTAAGTTAGCCACCATATTTGCTAGTGCTTGTTGCAGCTCCACCTCACTACCCTTTCCTACCCCCTTAAGCTTAAATGGTCTTATCGCAAGGGTGTGAGATTGTTGAGTCCCCGTGACTCACAAATTACTTCAAAACAGATGCAGGCGTCGATGATGCCAGTGCAGGGGACACTACCAAACTCAAGTGGGAGTTTGACGAGGTTTCGGGACGTTACTATGTGTCTTTTCCGGACGATCAGTAGAGGAGCCCAGTTGGGGCAATCAGGGATCTAGCATTTGGGGTTGTATTTCTTTATTTGGTTCCGTAGTCAGACCTTGATTGTATTCTGGATAATGTAATGCTATATTTATGTAGTGTGTGAAGTGGCGATTGTAAGCCAACTCTTTATCCCTTTCTTATTCAGTACATGGGATGTGTAAAGTTTACCCCTCTTGCAACATGCCTACTATGCGGTTATGCCTCTAAGTCGTGCTCCGACACATGGGAGATATAGCCGCATCGTGGGTGTTATATGTAGATCACTAAGCGGAAGCGTTTATCAATGTGGCTGATGTAGTCGTACACCTTCACGATCTGTCCCGATCAAGTACCGAATGTACGGCACCTCTGCGTTCAGCACATGTTCAACTCGGTGACGTCCTTGCCTTCTTGATCCAGCAAGAGGGGCGAAATAGTCCATGAGTTCCGGCAGCAAGACGGCGTGGTGACGGTGGTGGTGAAGAACAATCTCCGCAGGGCTTCGCCAAGCACAACGGAAATTAGATGGAGGATAATCTAGAGGGGACGGGGTTGCTGGCACACGGCTTGGTGAATCTTGATATGTTCTGGGTGCTAGCCCTGCCCCTCTATTTATATGTTGAGCCCCGGGGTCGTTTCTTGGAGAAAGAGCCTCCTCAAAGTCAGCTTAGCCCGCAAGGCAAGAGTCCTTCTTGAACTCTAGGACCAGACGCCAGGGTCCTTGGCGTCTGGCCCCAGACGCCAGGGTCCCTGGCATCTGCCCCTGGCCTCTGCAAAACTCCTTTTGCACCTTCCTAAAGCCTCGTGGGCTATACCCCTTGGTCCAAATAAAGTGTTCTCGTACCCGAACATTTCGGGAAACATCAGAAACCCCTTCCGGAGACCAAACACTATTATCCCATATATCAATCTTTATCTCCGGACTATTCTGGAGCTCATCGTCATGTCCGTGATCTCATCTGGAATGTCGAACAACATTTGGTCACCAACATACATAACTCATATAATACTATATCGTCAACGAACGTTAAGCGTGCGGACCCTACGGGTTCGAGAATGACGTCGACATGACTAAGACGCTTCTCTGGTGTAACACCCACGATGCGGCTATATCTCCCATGTGTCAGGGCACGACTTAGAGGCATAACCGCATGGTAGGCATGCCGCAAGAGGGGTAATCTTCACACAATCCTGTGTACTGAATAAGAAAGGGATAAAGAGTTGGCTTACAATCGCCACTTCACACAAATACAAGTTAAACATACATCATCCAGAATACAATCAAGGTCCGACTACAGAACCAAAATAAAAGAAGAAAACCCCAAAAGCTAGATCCCCGATCGTCCCAACTGGGATTCCCTACTGATTAATAGGAAACGAAAACAATACAATGAACAAGATCTTCATCGAGCTCCCACTTGAGCTGGGTTGCGTCATCTGCACTGGTATCATCGGCACCTGGAACTATTTGGAAGTATCTGTGAGTCACGAGGACTCAGCAATCTCACACCCACGAGATCAAGACTATTTAAGCTTATGGGTAGGAAAGTGTTGGGGATATTACTATTAGTTATGACCCGCCTAGGAGGGGCCGGGTCAGCCCCAATGGCGGGTTACACAAGAAGCCCAGTAAACATTCAAGATTATAGTTTATTAAGTTTCATAGAAGGCCCAAAGGCCTGAAGGCGGTTTAAGGCCCGATATTGTGAACCGCCGTATGTAGGGAAAGACTTGTAAAGAAAGGCATGGAAAGGAAGTCACCGAGCCGGACACGATTATGAGCCGGCCGGGACTCTGTAAGCCACCAGGTGTCAACCCATGTATATAAGGGGACGACCCGGTGGCGGCTTAGGGCAAGAAACAACAAGTCGAGAACCAAGCCGACAAGTTGAGCCTCTTGGTGATCGAAACCCTAGCAATACCAATCCCAACTAGACGTAGGCTTTTACCTTCATCGTAAGGGGCCGAACTAGTATAAAACTCTCTTGTGTCCTTTGTCCCGTTTAACCCCTTTAAGATTCCTAGTGAGATGGCCCTACGACTAAGTCCTTGCTCTAGGACATCTGCCATGACAATTCCACGACAGTTGACGCCCACCGTGGGGCCAGCGCACGGTGGATTTGAGTTCTTGAAGGGCAACTTCGAAGGGCTCAAGGGATACGCTGTGGGCCGGATGACCAAGAGTCGGCGTGGCAATCTCTACATCGATGATGAAGGCTGGGGCCCCGAGGCCGGCTCAATTGAGTACGGATACCGGGTCCCCTTCGGCGGAATTCACGTCTTCATAGGCCGGATCAGCGAGTCAGGACCTGAGCCGGACGTCCACACCAACCTCATCGAAACAGCTCGGCGTGCCAAGACCGTCCATGTTCAATCTGCCGTGAAGCATGCCTTCGTGGGATGCATCCACGGCGGTGAATACTCTGAAGGATCGGTAGAGGGCGGTGAGATGGACGTCTATTCTGACACTGCATCATCAACAGGCAAGACGTACTCTTTGTACCAGCTGCAGGACGGCATGCTCGGGGGCTGTTCCGATGGCAGCAGTATCCTGGACCCTCTTGAGCCGCCGAATTGGGCCGGAGTCTTCATGGAAGGGACACAACCCGGGCAGAATTCTACAGCAGCAGCGACGACGGCTACCAGGTCAGCTGCAACCGGGTCAGGAGACCCCGCGCGCCCCCAGCTCAGATCTTGATGGACCTCATGGATAAACTGACGACTCTGTTGACTGCCATGGTAGAGCCGGCGGATAAAGCCCAGCATGACGCAGAGGTGGCACGCGTACGTGAAGAGATGGTGCAAGCTAAGGAAAATCTAGCCACAGAGGAAGTTAGGATGGCAGCGGAGCGGGCGGCTTTGGACGCTCGTGCTCAACAGCTTCAAGCGGAGACCTTCCAGCTCTCGGTGGATCTGAATGCGTCAAACAAGGTCATGAGGGGGAGGCATCAGAAAACCCAATCACGTCTACCTCTGATGCTCGACCCTAGGAATCTTTTTCACACACTCGGAGCCGGGGGAAGTAACCCGCCGGAGGCACCCCGGATTACAACACCCGGCGCACCGGTCCAGCCGCATGCCATGAATCCACCTCGTATAAATACCGCTCCGCCTCATTACGTCCCAACGCCGCCGGGTCACTTCTCCAACCCTTTGGAAAACCTCATCGGAGCATCGGCTCATTTGGTGGCTCTTCCGATGGAAGGTGACTCACCGGCGGCAATTGAAACATGGAGGGTAAGAGAACTTCTTCAAACAGCTCTGGCGCAATAGGATGCATACTCCTACAGTCGAGACAGGATCCATTCAACTCCTCGCCCAAGCCGGAGCCCGAGTTACAGTAGGCATATGGAATCCGCAGATATGTCGAGCAATGCTCAACACTACAACCAGCCACACAGGCATGAGCCGGTGCGGGCTGGAGCCCTTAACTTGGCGGATAAGGAGAGGATTCATCAAGAGGCGGAACGAGCAGCTCAAATGGCAGCAGATCAGGCGGCTCATCAGACTTTTCCGGCTTATCCAGCAACCTCGGTCGAGGCAGGAGTGGCTACAAGAACCATAGGTGTTCCTTGCTTGGTGTCGGCCATACATAATGAGCGTTTGCCAAATGATTTTAAGGGGCCTCGTAAGGTGCCTAATTACACAGCTGACTTATAGCCGGGGGCTTGGATTGAGAGTTACGAGATGGCTATGGAGTTATTGGAGGTCAGTGATGCTGCAATGGCCAAGTATTTCACAATGATGTTAGATGGAACAACTCGTACTTGGTTGAAGGGATTGCCACCCAATTCTATCGGCTCATGGGCGGAGTTCAAGTCCCGGTTCATCCAGAACTTTAAGGACACGTGTAAGCAGCCTATGTCAATTGTGGACCTAACCAATTGCAAGCAAGAGGATGGTGAATCCACAACCCAATGGGTGTGCCGGGTCAAGGAGATAATACATTCATCTGATAAGATGGATGCCGGCTCAGCAGTCTTGATGTTGGAGAAAAATTGCCATTTTGAACCTCTGAAGCAGAAGCTGGGGCGGCTCAAGCATGACTGTAATGACATGGGAACGTTGATGGCGGCTCTCGTCAAGTATGTTGATTCTGATACTACCAAGGACCTGGTGTCTGACGAAGAAAAGAAAACGAAGGGAAAGAAGAACGGCAACGACAAGGGTCACCAGCATAACCCGGCAAATTAGGGAGGTAATAAACGTAAGGCTGATGAGTTTGTTGCTAACACCAATGCACAGGGCGGTAATCAACGGTGCAAGGGCAGACAACCCCCTCGGTCGGGCGGGTCAGGTCCCACCCTTGAGCAGTTATTAAATGAACCCTGTCCAAAGCATGGCACCCGGGAGAAGCCAGCCACCCACCTGTGGAAAGATTGTACGATCATGAAGGCATTTAAAAATTCAAATGCGTTTGATGGAGGTCACGACCCTGTTGGGTTTCGTAGCAATTTCAAAAACTTCCTACGCACACGCAAGATCATGGTGATGCATAGCAACGAGAGGGGGAGAGTGTGATCTACATACCCTTGTAGATCGACAACGGAAGCGTTAAGTCGGTTGATGTAGTTGTACGTCTGCACGGCTCGACCGATCAAGCACCGAAACTATGGCACCTCCGAGTTCTAGCACACGTTCAGCTCGATGACGATCCCCGGACTCCGATCCAGCAAAGTGTCGGGGAAGAGTTTCATCAGCACGACGGCGTGGTGACGATCTTGATGTACTACCGTCGCAGGGCTTCGCCTAAGCACTGCTACAATATTATCGAGGACTATGGTGGAAGGGGGCACCGCACACGGCTAAGAATATGATCACGTGGATCAACTTGTGTATCTAGGGGTGCCCCTTGCCTCCGTATATAAAGGCTCAATGGGGGGGCTGGCCGGCCAAGAGGAGGCGCGCCAGGAGGAGTCCTACTCCCTCCGGGAGTAGGACTCCCCCCTTTCCTAGTTGGAATACGATTCACGGAGGGGGGAAAAGAGGAGAGAGAGGAGGAAGGGGGC
>NC_041386.1:185489524-185529516 GCF_002162155.2 Triticum dicoccoides | reverse complement strand
GGGGGAGGGGCGCGCGGCCCATCTATAGCCACCTTTCCTCTCTTCCACTAAGGCCCACTAAGGCCCATATACCTCTCGGGGGGTTCCGGTAACCTCCCGGTACTCCGGTAAAATCCCGATTTCACCCGGAACACTTCCGATATCCAAACATAGGCTTCCAATATATCAATCTTTATGTCTCGACCATTTCGAGACTCCTCGTCATGTCCGTGATCACATCCAGGACTCCGAACAAACTTCGGTACATCAAAATGTATAAACTCATAATATAACTGTCATCGTAACCTTAAGCGTGCGGACCCTACGGGTTCGAGAACAATGTAGACATGACCGAGACACGTCTCCGGTCAATAACCAATAGCGGAACCTGGATGCTCATATTGGCTCCTACATATTCTACGAAGATCTTTTATCGGTCAGACCGCATAACAACATACGTTGTTCCCTTTGTCACCGGTATGTTACTTGCCCGAGATTCGATCGTCGGTATCCCATACCTAGTTCAATCTCGTTACCGGCAAGTCTCTTTACTCGTTTCGTAATACATCATCCCGCAAGTAACTCATTAGTTGCAATGCTTGCAAGGCTTCAGTGATGTGCATTACCGAGAGGGCCCAGAGATACCTCACCGACAATCAGAGTGACAAATCCTAATCTCGAAATACGCCAACCCAACATGTACCTTTGGAGACACCTGTAGAGCTCCTTTATAATCACATAGTTACGTTGTGACGTTTGGTAGCACACAAAGTGTTCCTCCGGCAAACGGGAGTTGCATAATCTCATAGTCATAGGAACATGTATAAGTCATGAAGAAAGCAATAGCAACATACTAAACGATCGGGTGCTAAGCTAATGGAATGGGTCATGTCAATCAGATCATTCAACTAATGATGTGATCCCGTTAATCAAATGACAACTCTTTGTCCATGGTTAGGAAACATAACCATCTTTGATTAACGAGCTAGTCAAGTAGAGGCATACTAGTGACACTCTGTTTGTCTATGTATTCACACATGTATTATGTTTCCGTTTAATACAATTCTAGCATGAATAATAAACTTTTATCATGATATAAGGAAATAAATAATAACTTTATTATTGCCTCTAGGGCATATTTCCTTCAGTCTCCCACTTGCACTAGAGTCAATAATCTAGATCACATCACCATGTGATTAACATCGATAGTTCACATCATCATGTGATTAACACCCATAGTTCACATCGCCATGTGACCAACACCCAAAGGGTTTACTAGATTCAGTAATCTAGTTCACATCGCTATGTGATTAACACCCAAAGAGTACTAAGGTGTGATCATGTTTTGCTTGTGAGAGAATTTTAGTTAACGGGTCTGCCATATTCAGATCCGTATGTATTTTGCAAATATCTATGTCAACAATGCTCTGCACGGAGCTACTCTAGCTAATTGGTCCCACTTTCAATATGTATCCAGATTGAGACTTAAAGTTATCTAGATCAGTGTCAAAACTTGCATCAATGTAACTCTTTACGACGAACCTTTTGTCACCTCCATAATCGAGAAACATATCCTTATTCCACTAAGGATAATTTTGACCGCTGTCCAGTGATCTACTCCTAGATTACTATTGTACTCCCTTGCCAAAATCAGTGTAGGGTATACAATAGATCTGGTACACAGCATGGCATACTTTATAGAACCTATGGCTGAGGCATAGGGAATGACTTTCATTCTCTTTCTATCTTCTGCCGTGGTCGGGCTTTGAGTCTTACTCAATTTCATACCTTGTAACACAGGTAAGAACCCTTTCTATGACTGTTCCATTTTGAACTACTTCAAAATCTTGTCAAGGTATGTACTCATTGAAAAAAACTTATCAAGCGTCTTGATCTATCTCTATAGATCTTGATGCTCAATATGTAAGTAGCTTCACCGAGGTCTTTCTTTGAAAAACTCCTTTCAAACACTCCTTTATGCTTTGCAGAATAATTCTACATTATTTCCGATCAACAATATGTCATTCACATATACTTATCAGAAATGTTGTAGTGCTCCCACTCACTTTCTTGTAAATACAGGCTTCACCGCAAGTCTGCATAAATCTATATGCTTTGATCATACTATCAAAGCGTTTATTCCAACTCCGAGATGCTTGCATGAGTCCATAGATGGATCGCTGGAGCTTGCTTATTTTGTTAGCACCTTTAGGATTGACAAAACCTTCTGGTTGCATCATATACAACTCTTTCTTTAAGAAATCCATTAAGGATTGCAGTTTTGTTATCCACTTGCCAGATTTCATAAAATGCGGCAATTGCTAACATGATTTGGACAGACTTTTAAGCATCGATACGAGTGAGAAAATCTCATCATAGTCAACACCTTGAACTTTGTCGAAAACCTTTTGCGACAATTCTAGCTTTGTAGATAGTAACACTACTATCAGCATCTGTCTTCCTCTTGAAGATCCATTTATTTTCTATGGCTTGCCGATCATCGGGCAAGTCAACCAAAGTCCATACTTTGTGCTCATACATGGATCCCATCTCAGATTTCATGGCCGCAAGCCATTTTGCGGAATCTGGGATCACCATCGCTTCTTCATAGTTCGCAAGTTCGTCATGGTCTAGTAACATGACTTCCAGAACAGGATTACCGTACCACTCTGGTGCAGATCTCACTCTGGTTTACCTACGAGATTCGGTAGTAACTTGATCTGAAGTTACATGATCATCATCATTAGCTTCCTCACTAATTGGTGTAGTAGTCACAAGAACAGATTTCTGTGATGAACTACTTTCCAATAAGGGAGATGGTACAATTACCTTATCAAGTTTTCTACTTTCCTCCCACTCACTTCTTTCGAGAGAAACTCCTTCTCTGGAAAGGATCCATTCTTAGCAACGAATGTCTTGCCTTTGGATCTGTGATAGAAGGTGTACCCAATAGTCTCCTTTGGGTATCCTATGAAGACATATTTCTCCGATTTGGGTTTGAGCTTATCAGGATGAAACTTTTTCATATAAGCATCACAATCCCAAACTTTAAGAAACGACAACTTTGGTTTCTTGCCAAACCACAGTTCAGATTGTGTCGTCTCAATGGACTTAGACGGTGCCCTTTTAAACGTGAATGCAGCTGTCTTCAATGCATAACCCCAAAACGATAGTGGTAGATCGGTAAGAGACATCATAGGTCGCACCATATCTAATAACATACGGTTATGATGTTCGGACACACCATTATGCTGTGGTGTTCCAGGTGGCGTGAGTAGTGAAACTATTTCACATTGTTTTAACTGAAGACCAAACTCATAACTCAAATACTCTTCTCCACGATCAGATCGTAGAAACTTTATTTTCTTGTTACGATGATTTTCCACTTAACTCTGAAATTCTTTGAACTTTTCAAATGTTTTAGACTTATGTTTCATCAAGTAGATATACTCATATCTTCTCAAATCATCTGTGAAGATCAGAAAATAATGATACCTGTCGTGAGTCTCAATATTCATCAGACCACATAGATCAGTATGTATGATTTCCAACAAATTTGTTGCTCGCTCCATTGTTACGAAGAACAGAGTCTTAGTCATCTTGCCCATGAGGCATGGTTCGCAAGCATCAACTGATTCATAATCAAGTGATTCCAAAAGCCCATCAGCAAGGAGTTTCTTCATGCGCTTTACACCAATATGACCTAAACAGCAGTGCCACAAATAAGTTGCACTATCATTATTAACTTTGCATCTTTTGGTTTCAATATTATGATTATGTGTATTACTACGATCGAGATCCAATGAACTATTTTCATTGGGTGTGTAACCATATAAGGTTTTATTCATGTAAACAGAACAACAATTTATTCTCTTACTTAAATGAATAACCGTATTACAATAAACGTGATCAAATCATATTCATGCTCAACGCAAACACCAAATAACACTTATTTAGGTTCAACACTAATCCCAAAAGTATAGGGAGTGTGCGATGATGATCATATCAATCTTGGAACCACTTCCAACACACATCGTCACTTCACCCTTAACTAGTCTCTGTTTATTCTGCAACTCCCGTTTCGAGTTACTAATCTTAGCAACTGAACTAGTTTCTATTACTGAGGGGTTGCTATAAACACTAATAAAGTACACATCAATAACATGTATATCAAATATACTTATGTTCACTTTGCCATCCTTCTTATCCGCCAATCACTTGGCGTAGTTCTACTTCCAGTGACCAGTCCCTTTGCAGTAGAAGCACTTAGTCTCAGGTTTAGGATCAGACTTGGGCTTCTTCACTTGAGCAGCAACTTGCTTGCCGTTCTTCTTGAAGTTCCCCTTCTTCCCTTTGCCCTTTTCTTGATTTCTACCTTCGTTGATTTCAGCATCACGAAGAGCTTGGGAGTTGTTTTCGTTATCCCTTGCATATTATAGTTCATCACGAAGTTCTACTAACTTGGTGATGGTGACTAGAGAATTCTGTCAATCACTATCTTATCTGGAAGATTAACTCCCACTTGATTCAAGCGATTGTAGTACCCAGACAATCTGAGCACATGCTCACTAGTTGAGCGATTCTCCTCCATCTTTTAGCTATAGAACTTGTTGGAGACTTCATATCTCTCAACTCGGGTATTTGCTTGAAATATTAACTTCAACTCCTGGAACATCTCATATGGTCCATGACGTTCAAAACGTCTTTGAAGTCCCGATTCTAAGCCATTTAAGTATGGTGCACTAAAGTATCAAGTAGTCATCATATTGAGCTAGCCAAACGTTCATAACGTCTGCATCTGCTCCTGCAATAGGTCTGTCACCTAGCGGTGCATCAAGGACATAATTCTTTTGTGCAGCAATGAGGATAAACCTCAGATCACGGATCCAATCCGCATCATTGCTACTAACATCTTTCAACACAGTTTTCTCTAGGAACATATCAAAATAAACACAGGGAAGCAACAACGCGAGCTATTGATCTATAACATAATTTACAAAATACTACCAGGACTAAGTTCATGATAAATTTAAGTTCAATTTAATCATATTACTTAAGAACTCCCACTTAGATAGACATCCCCCTAATCCTCTAAGTGATTACGTGATCCAAATCAACTAAACCATGTCCGATCATCACATGAGATGGAGTAGTTTCATTGGTGAACATCGCTATGTTGATCATATCTTCTATATGATTCATGCTCGACTTTTCGGTCTCCATGTTCCGAGGCCATATCTGTATATGCTTGGCTCGTCAAGTATAACCTGAGTATTCCGCGTGTGCAACTGTTTTGCACCCATTGTATTTGAACATAGAGCCTATCACACCCGATCATCACGTGGTGTCTCAGCACGAAGAACTTTCGCAACGGTGCATACTCAGGGAGAACACTTCTTGATAATTAGTGAGAGATCATCTTATAATGCTACCGTCAATCAAAGCAAGATAAGATGCATAAAAGATAAACATCACATGCAATCAATATAAGTGATATGATATGGCCATCATCATCTTGTGCTTGTGATCTCCATCTCCGAAGCACCGTCGTGATCACCATCGTCACCGGTGCGACACCTTGATCTCCATCGTAGCATCGTTGTCGTCTCGCCAATCTTATGCTTCCACGACTATCGCTACCGCTTAGTGATAAAGTAAAGCATTACAGCGCGATTGCATTGCATACAATAAAGCGACAACCATATGGCTCCTGCCAGTTGCCGATAACTCGGTTACAAAACATGATCATCTCATACAATAAAATTTAGCATCATGTCTTGACCATATCACATCACAACATGCCCTGCAAAAACAAGTTAGACGTCCTCTACTTTGTTGTTGCAAGTTTTACGTGGCTGCTACGGGCTTAAGCAAGAACCAATCTTACCTACGCATCAAAAGCACAACGATAGTTTGTCAAGTTGGTGCTGTTTTAACCTTCGCAAGGACCGGGCGTAGCCACACTCGGTTCAACTAAAGTTGGAGAAACTGTCACCCGCTAGCCACCTTTGTGCAAAGCACGTCGGGAGAACCGATCTCGCGTAAGCGTACGCGTAATGTCGGTCCGGGCCGCTTCGTCCAACAATACCGCCGAACCAAAGTATGACATGCTGGTAAGCAGTATGACTTATATCGCCCACAACTCACTTGTGTTCTACTCGTGCATATAACATCAACACATAAAACCTAGGCTCGGATGCCACTATTGGGTTTCGTAGCAATTTCAAAAATTTCCTACGCACACGCAAGATCATGGTGATGCATAGCAACGAGAGGGGAAGAGTGTGATCTACGTACCCTTGTAGGTTGACAACGGAAGCGTTAACTTGGTTGATGTAGTCGTACGTCTCCACGGCTCGACCGATCAAGCACCGAAACTACGGCACCTCCGAGTTCTATCACACGTTCAGCTCGATGACGATCCCCGGACTCCGATCCAGCAAAGTGTCGGGGAAGAGTTTCGTCAGCACGACGGCGTGGTGACGATCTTGATGTACTACCGTCGCAGGGCTTCGCCTAAGCACTGCTACAATATTATCGAGGACTATGGTGGAAGGGGGCACCGCACACGGCTAAGAATATGATCACGTGGATCAACTTGTGTCTCTAGGTGTGCCCCTTGCCTCCGTATATAAAGGCTCAAAGGAGGGGCTGGCCGGCCAAGAGGAGGCGCGCCAGGAGGAGTCCTACTCCCTCCGGGAGTAGGACTCCCCCCTTTCCTAGTTGGAATACGATTCGCGGAGGGGGGAAAAGAGGAGAGAGAGGAGAAAGGGGGGCCGGCCCCCCTCCTTGTCCTATTCGGACCAGGGGGGGGAGGGGCGCGTGGCCCATCTATGGCCACCTCTCCTCTCTTCCACTAAGGCCCACTAAGGCCCATATACCTCCCGGGGGGTTCCGGTAACCTCCCGGTACTCCAGTAAAATCCCGATTTCACCCGGAACACTTCCGATATCCAAACATAGGCTTCCAATATATCAATCTTTATGTCTCGACCATTTCAAGACTCCTCATCATGTCCGTGATCACATCCGGGACTCCGAACAAACTTCGGTACATCAAAATGTATAAACTCATAATATAACTGTCATCGTAACCTTAAGCGTGCGGACCCTACGGGTTCGATAACAATGTAGACATGACCGAGACACGTCTCCGGTCAATAACCAATAGCGGAACCTAGATGCTCATATTGGCTCCTACATATTCTACGAAGATCTTTTATCGGTCAGACCGCATAACAACATACGTTGTTCCCTTTGTCACCGGTATGTTACTTGCCCGAGATTCAATCGTCGGTATCCCATACCTAGTTCAATCTCGTTACCGACAAGTCTCTTTACTCGTTCCGTAATACATCATCCCGCAACTAACTCATTAGTTGCAATGCTTGCAAGGCTTCAGTGATGTGCATTACCGAGAGGGCCCAAAGATACCTCTCCGACAATCGGAGTGACAAATCCTAATCTCGAAATACGCCAACCCAACATGTACCTTTGGAGACACCTGTAGAGCACCTTTATAATCACCCAGTTACATTGTGACGTTTGGTAGCACATAAAGTGTTCCTCCGGCAAACGGGAGTTGCATAATCTCATAGTCATAGGAACATGTATAAGTCATGAAGAAAGCAATAGCAACATACTAAACGATCGGGTGCTAAGCTAATGGAATGGGTCATGTCAATCAGATCATTCAACTAATGATGTGATCCCGTTAATCAAATGACAACTCTTTGTCCATGGTTAGGAAACATAACCATCTTTGATTAACGAGCTAGTCAAGTAGAGGCATACTAGTGACACTCTATTTGTCTATGTATTCACACATGTATTCTGTTTCCGGTTAATACAATTCTAGCATGAATAATAAACTTTTATCATGATATAAGGAAGTAAATAATAACTTTATTATTGCCTCTAGGGCATATTTCCTTCAGGCCCAAGTGGCGGTTCAGGAGGAGGCAGTTTTCAAGGCCCGGGCACCGGTTCAGGTGGAGGAGGATTTCACGGTCAGGGCCATCCTGGTAACCAAGGAGGATACAATCAACAACCTGACCAAGGTAATCAGCAGCAACAATCCTGTTATCAGAGCAACCCAAAACATCTGAGTAGTGGGCAATACCATGTATTTACCACTAGTTTATGCAAGAGGGACCATAAGCTTCACAAGAGGGCCGTCAATGCCGTTGAGCCGGCGATTCCACGTTACCTATGTTGATTAGAGCAGCCTATTGTGTGGAGCATAGAGGATCACCCGCCTCGGGTTGATAATCCGGGCCACTTGGCCTTGGTAGTGGAACCTTAGGTTGGTGGATACAAATTCACTAAGGTACTCATGGATGGAGGCAGCAGCATCAACATCCTCTACTATGAGACGTTCCGCCGGATGGGATTGACTGATAAAAATCTTAAACAATCCAACACTGTTTTTCACGGTGTGGTACCTGGTAAATCAGCATACCCAGTTGGTAAGATTGAGCTGGAAGTAGCCTTTGGGGATGAGTATGACTCCAGAGCAGAAAAATTAACCTTTGAGGTGGTTAAAATCAAAAGCCCATATCATGCTTTGTTTGGGCGGCCGGCTTATGCCAAGTTCATGGCTCGGCCGTGTTTTTTGTATTTACAGCTCAAGATGACGGGTCATAAGGGCACCATTACAGTACATGGGAGCCGGAAGATAGCCTTGAAGTGTAAAGAAGGTGATGCCGCCTATGATGAATCTGTTTGTGCAACAGAGGAGTTAAAGTTTTATAAGGATCATGTTGACCCGGCAGATATGCTGTCATTAAAGAAACCAACAACAGAGCATGAGCCGATGTTGAAATTCAAATCATCTGATGGCACCAAGATGGTTGACTTTGTGCCTGGCGACTCATCCAAGCAGTTCATCATCAGTGCAAACTTGGATCCAAAATAGGAAGGCGCACTCATCGAGTTCATCCGTGAGAACCGGGACATCTTTGCATGGAAACCTTCAAACATGCCGGGTGTCCCGAGAGAACTCGCTGAGCACACTCTCAATATTGATCCAAAGTTTAAACCTGTCAGACAGTTTCTCCGATGGTTCAATGAAGAAAGGCGCAAGGCCATTGGAGAAGAGGTGGCCCGGCTCTTGGTAGCCGGGTTCATTGTAGAAGTCTTTCACCCAGAGTGGTTAGCCAACCCGGTGCTTGTACTAAAAAAGAATGGCACCTGGCGTATGTGTCTAGATTACACCGATCTAAACAAGGCTTGTCCGGCTGATCCTTTTGCTCTCCCCCGTATTGATCAGATCATTGATGCTACGGCGGGTTGCGCACGTTTGAGTATCTTGGATGCTTATTCCGGTTATCATCGGATCAAGATGGCAGTCAAGGATCAGGAGAAGACAACTTTTATTACTCCTTTTGGAGCTTTCTGCTATGTGTCTATGCCTTTTGGGCTTAAGAGTGCCCAGGCGACTTACCAACGGGGTGTGCAGAATTGTCTTCACAATCAAATTGGGCATAATGTTCATGCTTATGTGGATGATATAGTGGTAAAATCCAGGAAAGAGGAAACCTTGGTCACAGATCTAAAAGATACTTTCGATAATCTCCGGGTCTACAAAATGATGCTTAACCCGGCCAAGTGTGTTTTTGGAGTCCCAGCCGGCAAGCTCTTGGGTTTTTTGGTGTCTAACCAAGGTATTGAGGCTAACCCAGAGAAAATCAAGGCAATTACATCCCTGGCCAGACCAACATGCATCAATGACATTCAACGGCTGGCGGGCCGTGTTGCTGCTTTGAGCCGGTTCATAAGCCGGTTAGGGGAGGAGGCAATGCCTCTGTATCAGATGATGAAGAAAACAAATGATTTTGTTTGGAGCGATGCTGCGAACTCTGCTTTTGAAGATCTGAAGACATAGCTTGCTGAGCCACCGGTCCTGGCTGCTCCAATTGAGAAAGAGCCCCTGCTGTTATACGTGGCCGCCAACTCACGAGCTGTTAGTGTGGCTATTGTGGTGGAGCGCAAGGACGCTGGCAAGGAGCATCCAGTTCAACGGCCGGTTTATTACGTCAGCGTGGTGCTAATTGAATCCAAGCAAGATATCCACATTGGCAGAAGCTCGTATATGGGGTGTTCATGGCAAGCCGGAAGCTTAAGCATTATTTTCAGGGACATCCAATCACCGTGGTTAGCTCTGCTCCTTTGGGAGACATCATTCAAAACAGAGAAGCCACCGGGCGAGTTGCCAAGTGGGCAATTGAGCTTGGGTCTCATGGGTTGAAGTATGTGCCACGTACTGTGATCAAATCTAAAGCACTGGTTGACTTCATTAATGACTGGACAGAGATGTAGATGCCAGAAAAGAAACCAGACAACATGTATTGGACTATTCATTTTGATGGGTCCAGACAGTTGGAAGGCTCGAGGGCTGGAGTTGTGTTAACCTCTCCGTGAGGTGACAAATTTTGTTATGTGTTATGGTTGATGTTTCCTTGCACTAACAACGCAGCGGAGTATGAATTTTAGCCGGGTCAGATGTCTTAGCAACTCGGATCTAGTGGCTCAACAGGTATCGGGCAAGTGGGATTCCAAGGACCCTCTCATGGCAGCTTATCGCCGGGAGGTTGATACTGTTGCAGGGCACTTTAAAGGTTATCAGGTGGAGCACATTGACTGTCGAAAGAACGAAGCGGCTGATGCCTTAAGCCGGTTGGGGTCTCAGCGAAAGCCGGTACCATCTAATACCTTTTTGGATGTTTTGCATAACCCCTCTATCAAGTTGCCCACAGAAGAAGATGTAGCTGTTCCTGACCCAGAGGCGCAGTTGGTGGCGGCTCTTCATGTCATCCCAGATTGAACAGTACCGTTCTTGGCTTACATGACCTGGGGAGAGTTGCCAGCAGATGAGACCCTGGCTCGACAGATAACCCGGCGGTCTAAGTCAATGACGATTTCGGATGGAGAATTATACCATCGCAGTGTCTCCGGAGCATTTCAGCGGTGCGTTTCCCCCGAAGAAGGTCAAGAAATACTTCGTGAGATCCATGAAGGTGATTGTGGTCATCACGCCGGGTCAAAATCTCTGGTGGCCAAGGCTTTTCATCACGGTTTTTACTGGTTGATGGCTCACGCTGATGCAGAGGATCCGGTCAGCAGATGTGATGGATGTCAAAAGTTTGCACGACGAGCGCATGTGCCGGCTCAAGAGCTCCGGATGATTCCAATCACTTGGCCGTTTGCGGTCAGGGGGCTTGACATGGTGGGACCTTTCAAAAGGTCTAAGGATAAAAAGACACATCTCTTGGTGGAAGTTGATAAATTCACTAAGTGGGTTGAGGCGGAGCCTGTGAGTAAGCGTGATGCGGCCACGACGGTTCAGTTCATGAAAAAGGTGATCTTCTGTTTTGGTTTTCCACACAGCATTACCACTGACAATGGCACTAATCTGTCCCAAGGGGCTATGGAGGAGTTTTGTCAACATGAGCACATCCGGCTTGATGTTTCTTCTGTAGTTCATCCTCAATCCAATGGTCAAGCTGACAGAGCCAATCAGGAAATTTTGAAAGGGCTCAAACCCCGGCTTATGGTTCCTTTACAGCGAACGCCGGGTTGTTGGGTAGAGGAATTACCCTCGGTGTTGTGGAGTATCAACACCACACCCAACAGGTCTATAGGTTACACACCTTTCTTCATGGTTTATGGAGCAGAAGCAGTGTTGCCTAGTGACATCCATCCGGACTCGCCCCGTGTGGCAGCTTATGTTGAAGCTAATAATGAACAAGCCAGACAGGATGCACTTGACTAGTTGGATGAAGAAAGAGACTTAGCAGCAGCCCGGTCAGCAATTTATCAACAGGACCTGCGCCGTTATCACAGCCGTCGGGTTAAGTCCAGGACTTTTCAGGAAGGCGACCTGGTGCTTTGGCTCATCCAGGATCTGTCAGATGCACACAAGTTATCCCCACCTTGGGAAGGACCTTTTGTGGTTAGTAAGAACTTAAACAACGAGTCATATTACCTCATTGACGTTCGAGAGCACGAAGACTCACGTAAGTCGGAGGAGGAGACCCTCCGGCCGTGGAACATTGGTCAACTTCGGCCATACTACACCTGAGCCACCGGCTCTCATCATGTACATACTTTGACATTGTATATACCATGATAAGTAATAAAGTAAGACCATCGGTCTCTTTTCTTTTTAAAGATTATGCATCTGTGTTGTTTCTTATTCTCAAATGACTATTAAGGAGCTGATCATATTTGAATCAAGTCTAACCTTTTTTGGTCCGGCTTATGATCGTATTCGAATATAGCTGCAATTATCATGGTCACTTGGGGGCTTCCTGTTCAAACATAGGACGTATTCAAACCAAAGAGAACATCGTGACCCTCTTGATCGGCTCAAGGCCAAACTCACTTGGGGGCTTCTTGATCGTATCCGAATCATAGCTTAACCCCTTTTGGGTCCGACTTGGATCGTATTCGAATCAGGGTCGTTAAAAACCTCTCAAGGTCATTTGGGGGCTTCCTGTTCAAACATAGGTCGTATTCGAACCAAAGAGAACATAGCTGTCGGTACCCTCTTTGTTGGTGCAACGCGAAAACCACTCGGGCTATATGGTCGTATTCGAACCTTAGCTTAAACCCTTTGGTCCGGTTTACTGATCGTATTCGAATCAGAAGCCGCCAACATTTTGAATACAAGGCTAAATTATGCTTATTATCTGTTGTTTACCTTTTAGTTTTTTGTTGTCTCAATATTACAAATAAGTAGCCTGGTCTTCTTCACCGGCTCGACTATTTGACAACACAGCTACCAAGGTACAATCATCATTGAGTATTCAAAAGCATTGACTTATCATAAAGTTTGAATTATCAATTTCATCACCCGGGTTATTCAAGCCGACGGTCTAAGGATCAAAAGGTAAAAGGTATGGTTATTACTTATATGCAATTACCTGCTGTATTAACTAAAAGAGTTAGTCTCATCCCTTGTCCTTTGTTTATATATGTTTCTGGTTCCTACTATGATAAACATATTGGCTATAAACCGGGTGTTTTAACCCGTTTGATTCTAATCCGCAAAGCCAGTCTTTTCTTTGTATCTACAAGAACATAGTTCAAATATTGCAGAAACAAACATTAAATATGATGCATACAGTGGCATCAGGAAACATAGAATCACATAGAAGTGTTTTATGCGCGATGGCATAAGCAAAGCATACAGTGTTTTCACAACTAAGCTATTACAAGGCTTTATAAGCCCATGAAGATGATCATTGTTCCTCCCTTGCCGGTTCACCACCTTCTGTTGGCTGGAAGTTGGGTTTTGACCAATCAAAACCATTCACAGCGACAAATTCAGCTTCATCATTGATCAGCCCGACCGGGTCAACTTCCGGGGCAAATGTGTCTTCTCTTACCGGTGGAATCAAATCTGTTACCTTGTACGAGGGAGTGACCATCTTCTTATTTTCAGCATCAAAACCTGGCTGGTATTTTTCAATATTGGTGTCATCTCCCAGGGCAGTTGCCTAAGGTTGGACTCCCCGCACGCAGGCCATGAAGTCATCCTGCCCAAAAGGAGAACCATCTTCCTTCATGGTGGGATAGCCTCTGACCACGTCCGCTGGGTCTAGGTCTGGCACCCAAGCCTTGGAGCGACTTAGGGCAGTCAAAGCTCCAGCTCACGTGCAGGAGCATTTCACTTCTTGAAACCTGGCAGGCAGGATTGACAGTTTCTTCAGGACGTCGTTGAGCCGGTTGGGTCCTTGATTGACAGGCGAAATGGTGGCAAGAGCCCGCTGTGCGCCAATATACAGTTGTTCTACCAAAGTATACACTACCTTCAGTTTAATAAAAGGGTCTTGGCTTAGATTTTTGCTTCGAGGGCCTGGACATATTTTATACACAAATTCAGCTGGCGGTTTATACTCCGGATCAACAGAAAGCACAGAAAATTAAAGTTGGACGGCTTACCAAAGATGGCAGCCACCATTTGAGACACCCGGCACTTTAACCCGTTCAGCTCTGTTGAAATCTCTTCAAGAGCTGTTTCGGCCTTCTCAGCACGTTGGGTCAGAAGCGTTTTTCCTCTTCCCAAGTTTTCTTCTTGGCAGCGAAGCTGGTCTTTAAATTTTCTGTCTCAGAGAGACTTATTTGTAGTTTGGAGTTAGCAGATTTGATTTCTGTTTCTTGACTCGCTAGTCGGGTCTTCGCATCAGTCAATTGTGAGTTCAATTCAGATAAGGCATTCTGCAAAACATTCAGGTGAGTCAAGATTTTGTCTCAAGTTCAAAGAGCAAGATTCAAGTCTCAAGTACTTTACAAAAAACCACTTGACACTTGGGGGCTAATGTATGCCAAATCAAATTTTTATGACTTTAAAGACATACTTTAAGTCCCAAGTCCCTTACAAAGTAACAACACTTGGCACTTGGGGCTAATGTATGCAGTTCAGCAAGTTTCTCAAGGTTAAGCTGGAGTATTAAGTCCTTTGAATACGGTACCAAACAAATTAAAAGTATCGGTTCATTTATGATCAAAATGAACCGGCCCTTGGCGACTACAGGTGAAGCTTTGTTCTATTGAATTCAAGACAAGTTTCAAAGGTAAAGGTCTCGGTCTATATTTTAAAGTCTACAGATCATTCCGGTTCTTTCATAAATCTGAAGACTTGGGGGCTGAAGGAATATAGATAAGCCGGAAGAATGTACCTCGTATTTCAACTGCAGCTGTTTCACCATTTCAATCTCAGAATCACGACTGGAGTGTACATGGCTAAGATAGCCGGATAAAATATCATTGGCATTTAGATGGTCATAGTTGGCAACGTCAAAGCAAACTTTCTTCCTCTCCAATGCCTCTTGTTTTGTTGTACACCGAGCCAGCACGATTGTGTTCCCTGGTTCAATAAAGCGGCTCCCGGTGATCTGAACATCTTGCGCAGACGGTGATGGCGGGTTGGCTGAGCTTGATGGTCCAGTAGCATAAGGGTTCATAGTAGTCTCATCAAACTACGACTCAGGAGGATTTGCTTCTATATCAATAGGCGGGTCTGCTGGAGCATCGTTTAATGGAGAAGAGGGTCTGGCCGGGTCAGATGCACGCACTGGCGGGTCTTCCGCCGGCTTAGCTGCCTTTGCTTTCTTGGATTTAGCTTGGCCACTAAGGAAAATGTTGCAGGATTGTCAGTATGAAGATACAATTTGAACAACCCAGGAAAGATGAGGGTTTTTCATTACCCAGGGGCAGTCTTGAAAGCCGGAAATTGCGTCTGCGATGAGTCGCTAGAAGAGCGAGACACCTCCTTAAAGGATAAAATAGAGTTAAGAGAAATACAAAGGGAAGGATCCATTAAACAGAGTTAAAGACAGAAAGAAGTAAACCTCATTTGGACATTTCTGAGGAGTTTGTTGGAGAACGACAGCCGGCTCATCTTCAGTCCAAGCTTGACGGTGGCTTTCATGTTGCTGCTTTTTCAAATGAAAGTTTGGATCCAAGGGAGCTAAAGGGTTAGAAAACCTTACTTTACGGATCACTCGTCGAACTTTTTGTCTTGGCAAGGGCTCTGAGTCGGAGGAAATGATAGTTACCTCTGCTTCCACAGCCTGACTTGCCCCAGTGTCATCCTCGTAATGATTAGTGTCAATAAGATTGTTAAAAAATTGGCCAAGGGAATCAAGGGCTACCTCCGAGTCAGATGTATCATCAAGTCTTCATTGGTACTCTTTTTCTTATTTTTCGACCTCCTGGTCATTTTCTTGGCGTTTATGGCTGCGACTTTCGCTTTGTTGGCCGCCTCGTGGTCATACTTAACTTTCCAGAAGTCAGAGTGGTCCTGCAGACAGGTAAAAACAAGGTAAAGAGTCAGGCAAATATTTAAACAATACGGCTGGAAAAATACAGAAGAGAGAAATAATGACATCCTTACTTCTGGCACCGGGTTAAGCTGGCAGAAGGGGTTTAAACCGACGACACTGCAATCTTCATATTTCCCGTTCACCAGAAGAGTTGACATTGGGACAATATCTTCTTCTGTCAATTGAATGGGGTTGTGATGAAGAGAGTCATCCGGGCCTCCACCATACTCATACATCAACTTTGACCGGCGGCTCAAAGGGATGACCCGACATGAGATCCAGCAATGGGTCAGATCAACTCCAGTTAACCCGTTCCCCAACAGAGCATTGATCCTTTTGATAGATGGTATCAGCCTCTTGCGTTCAGCGACGGTAAGTTTATCAGGAAGCGCGAACTTGGAGGCAAGACGATCGGGGCGATAACCCGGCAATGGCTTCTCGTTTGCTGGTGAAATGTCTTGGCAGTAGAACCAAGTCTGGTTCCAGTCCTTTGGATGACTTAGTAAGACAATGAGGGGGAAGACAGCACCCTGCCGACGCTGAATCGATATGCCTCCGAGCTCTAAGCTAAGGCCGTTGGTGCACTCGTTCTGCTAGTTTAGATAAAAGTATTCTCTAAACAACTCCACGGTCGGCTCTTGTTGAAGATATACCTCACAGAGCACTTGGAAGTTACAGATGTTAGATATGGAGTTGGGCCCGATATCTTGATGGTGGAGCTTGAAAAAATGGAGGACCTCTCTGAAGAACTTTGAGCCGGGCGGTGAGAAGCCATGGTTCATGTGGTCAATTAAAACGATCACCTCACCGTCTCTCGGATTGGGCCGTTCTTCTTCCGGATCAGGGGCACGGTAAGACATGATGGTTTTTGCTGGCAGAAATCCTATGATGAACTCTTTTAAACGTTCCTCACTTATGGTTGAGGGAACCCAGTTACAGATGGTTGGTGTTTTGGATGGCATGATGTGCAAGGAACTGAAAAGAAAAGCAACATGCGGGTTCAGTTTAACGGTGAGATTAACAGTTAAGGGATGAAGATGCAAAACAAGTAATGGCGGCTTAGTTAAGGGCTAATGACATATAAAGGAAAATTAAGCCAGCATGATAAGCCGCCATGACTACAGATATTTGAAGAAGGCAAATTGAGACAAACAAGTTTCCTACGTTGCTTGGTATTATTCCAGATCAAAATGGTTGTTCAAAATGAAAACAATTTTAGACCTAAAAATTTCAGTAAAGAGGAGTCGGTAAGTTCTGAAGCAGCCTTTTTAATCAGAGAAAGAGATCTGTGTGTCAAGAAGAGGTACAAAAACACTACCGCGCGAGCATATATATATATATATATATATATATATATATATATATATATATATATATATATATATATATGACCTTTTGGATCAAAAAGAGCTGGCGGTGGGAGAACTATGAAGAACTACGAAGAACACGTAGGAGCTTGGAAACCCTAATGCAGATCTGAGAAACAAAGGAAAGAAAACTTACGATTGCAGGTCTACTGCGGAGGTCGCCGCGGTTTCTCTGATCGGTTCAGGATGATGCAGCAGCCAAAATTGACGAAGACGGAGATGAGGCGCGGCGGCAGCAGAACTCGAGCACCAGAGGATTTGCGCGAGGAAGAAGATGGAGAGAGAGAGGAGAATGAGAAGGCCGAGGCATGCCTATTTATAAGGAAAAGATGCGAGCAGACGGGCGCGAAGAGCAAGGAAGAACGGAATAAATGGTTATCCAGCTATACAGGCGCCTCGATTCTCGGGAAAGATAAAGATAAAAGATCTGTTGGAAGTTGACGTCATGAAAGTTTTTTGCATTTTCAAGAGGTGACGTCACGGCGGGTTACAAGAAAATTTCAACGAAGATAAGAAGATGGATTTTTGTCTAAGTATTGAAGATTGACAAAGAACGAAGTTCAAAGTCAACCTGGGGCCTAATGTTGGGGATATTACTATCAGTTATGACCCGCCCAGGAGGGGCCGGGTCAGCCCCAATGGCGGGTTACACAAGAAGCCCGGTAAACATTCAAGATTATAGTTTATTAAGTTTTATAGAAGGCCCAAAGGCCTGAAGGCGGTTTAAGGCCCGATATTGTGAACCGCCATATGTAGGGAAAGAATTGTAAAGAAAGGCATGTAAAGGAAGTCACCGAGCCGTACACGATTATGAGCCGGCCGGGACTCTGTAAGCCACCAGGCGTCAACCCATGTATATAAGGGGACGATCCGGTGGCAGCTTAGGGCAAGAAACAACAAGTCGAGAACCAAGCCGGCGAGTTGAGCCTCTTGGTGATTGAAACCCCATCAATACCAATCCCAACTAGATGTAGGCTTTTACCTTCATCGTAAGGGGCCTAACTAGTATAAAACTCTCTCGTTTCCTTTGTCCCATCTAACCCCTTTAAGCTTCCTAGTGCGATGGCCCTATGACTAAGTCCTTGCTCTAGGACACCTGCCGTGACAATTCCACGACAGAAAGGGTAGTGAGGTGGAGCTGCAGCAAGCACTAGCATATATGGTGGCTAACTTGCACAAAAGAAAGCGAGAAGAGAAGCAAATCATGGTCGAGAAGCTAATAGTGATCAAGAAGTGATCCCAAAGCTACTTACGTTCAAGGATAACACGAGACCGTGTGCTCTTCCCGGACTCCGCCAAAAAGAGACCATCACGACTACACACGCGGTTGATTCATTTTAATTAAGTGAAGCGTCAAGTTCTCTACAACCGGAAATTAACAAATTCCCATCTGCCCGTAACCGCGGGCACGGCTTTCGAAAGTTCAAAACCCTGCAGGGGTGTCCCAACTTAGCCCATCACAAGCTCTCACGGTCAACGAAGGATACTCCTTCTCCCAGGAAGACCCGATCAGTCTCGGAATCCCGGTTACAAGACATTTCGACAATGGTAAAACAAGACCAGCAAAGCCATATGAATGTCCCGACAAATCCCGATAGGAGCTGCACATATCTCGTTCTCAGGGCACACCGGATGAGCCAGACGTCGGGTTGGCATAGACCCTGGTTGCCCAGGGGGCGCCGGACATCGCTCAGGTTGGACAACACTTAGAGAAGCACTGGCCCGAGGGTTTAAAATAAAGATGACCCTTGAGTTTGCAGAACCCAAGGGAAAAAGGCTTAGGTGGCAAATGGTAAAACCAAGGTTGGGCCTTGCTGGAGGAGTTTTATTTAAAGCGAACTGTCAAGGGGTTCCCATAACACCCAACCGCGTAAGGAACGCAAAATCAAGGAACATAACACCGGTATGACGGAAACTAGGGCGGCAAGAGTGGAACAAAACACCAGGCATAAGGCCAAGCCTTCCACCCTTTACCAAGTATATAGATGCATCAAAGTAAATACGATATAATAATGATATCCCAACAATATCCTTGTTCCAACAAGGAATAAACTCCAACTTCACCTGCAACTAGCAATGCTATAAGAGGGGCTGAGCAAAGCGGTAGCATAGCCAAACAATGGTTTGCTAGGAAAGGTGGGTTAGAGGCTTGACATGGCAATATGGGAGGCATGATATAGCAAGTGGTAGGTAACACGGTATAGCAATAGAGCGAGCAACTAGCAAGCAAAGATAGAAGTGATTTCGAGGGTATGGTCATCTTGCCTGCAAAGTTCTCAGAGTTGGCGAAAGCTTGATCCTCGTTAGCGTACTCAACAGGTTGCTCGATCACGTACTCGCCTCCCGGCTCTACCCAAAGCAAGAACACAAGCAAAGGACCAACAATCAATCACGGTGCAATGCACAAGCAACATGATGCAAAACATGGCATGACAGGCGTGATGTGATATGCAATGCATATGCGTGCTTCGGAAGAGAAAGAATGAACAAGGCATCAACTTGGCAAACCAAGTGTGCCTCTGGAAAGATGAGATGATTTCGGTCAAAATCGATATAGAGATCACCGGAATCGGATGCACGGTTTGCAAATGGCAAGCAAAATAAGAATGACACAATTCTGCGATTAACAACATGACGCCATCTAGAATGCAACAAGAAACTAAGCTACTGCACTCCAACATAACAAGAAAGCACATGGCAGTGATCTACTCAAGATGCTTGACACAAGATAAACACTGAGCTACGGCTAAATCACACAAGAGTAGGTTCAAACAAGCATGGCAAAAGTGCAAAAGATATCAGCATCACAGACTTAGTGAAAATACTAATTAACATGCCAGAAATAACATCAGGAAGCAATGTTTAGAGCAAGCAAACAACATGCTACAGGAACATATCATAGCAAACAAAGGCATGGCATGAACTACTAAATGCATAGAACAAAATTCCCTTACTGATCATGAGCCAAAGGGGAGATATGATGGCACCCATGTAAACATAGCAAGTTTCGTTAACAGATTCAGACTTAGCAGAAAACAGAGCATGGCATAAACAGAATTATGAAGGCATCTTTGCAAGCTCAAATCACTCATCACAAGGCATTTCATGACAATATAAGCATATTAACAGCAAGAATACATGTTCATGAAGCTAACCATGGCAAGAACAGGTTCATAGCATGCTTGGATCACTAACAACAACCATGGCAAAATTGATTAACATGTAAACAATCTGCCAGGAACATTTTATAACAAAAGTAGAGCAAGATTAAGACATGCTAGGGCACTCCATAATTGCAAACAGGGGCATGGATGGATAGAGCACAACCATATGTCCAAATCATCCTTACTGAAGCAACTAAAAACAAGCATGGATCTCACTATAGCATCATGGTTACATGGCATAAAAATAACAGCAGAGCAAAGACTTAGCAAAATCCTAAGTCCCTGAAATCAGCAATATCACGAAGGCTACTTTGCATGCTTGTGCTAGTCACTACAAAGATCACAAAAATACATGGCAAGTACCCCTGTAAAGATGGCATGGCATAGACCAAACACATATAGAGCTCATGCCCATATGATGCACACAACAAATGTGAAAAAATGACAAATCCTCATAATCTGCTAAGTAACAGGAACACACATTTTATAGCACTCTTGCATCAGTGATTTGGGCATCAAGATGGACTCAACCAAGCATGCCACAATGAAACAAAAAGAAGAGCATCTCATTGTGAACATTTTGATATATCATGCGCATGAAATGGAGCTACAGTCACAGAGATATGGCATGTAGAATGAGGCATAAAAATAATGCAGAAAAAGACTTGGTGGAATAATCACCAAGTCTGGAACTGGGCGTAGGATACTATGTCGCGCACGGGGCAGGGAATAGTGGTGTCTCACCAGATGGACTCGACCCAGAGAGGAGGAAACGGGTGGGCCGGGGAAGACGAGGTCGTGGCCCACCTGGCCATGCGCGGTCAACGGCGATGGGGATCGGGGCTCCTCCCGATCACCCTGGCGGTGGCAGCGGCATGAGGGAGCTCGGCTCCGGCGGCTGGCGGCGGTGACGACATCGGAGCACGGCGAGGAGGACAGATCCAGCGAGCTCCATATCGGATCTGGACAGGGTAGGGTCGGAGAGGAGGTGGGGATCCCTGGCGGCACGTGTAGGAGAGGACGAGGGACGGCGGTGCTGGAGTCGAGGTGGTGGCGGAGACAGGGCGCGGGGCGGTCCGGCAGAGGCGCAGGGTGGCGCTCCGGCGAGCTAGGAGGCACGGTGGGACCGTTGTGGAGGAGCGAGGCACTCGGGCGGCCGCGGCGGCTCCGGGCTCGCGCGGGCCCGCTATGGGCTTGGCGGGCGGCGGCGGAGGCGACACGTGGCGCACGGTGGTTGGGTGCGGGGCGCAGCTCGGCTGACATGGCGGTGCATCATTGGTCAGGGCGACGTGGAGGGGAACGGCGGACATGTCCGGCGCGACGCAGACGCGTCCGGACGCGCGGAGGGTGAGTGGACCTAGGTTTAGACTGTGATTTTTGGACGGGGTGCACATATATATAGGTAGAAGGAGGTAGGAGTGTCCAAATGGAGTGTAGTTTTTGGCCACGTGATCGTGATCCGACGACGGAGGACATGGGAGTGGTTTGGAAGGGTTATTGGGCTGTTTTGGAGGGGTGTTGGGCTGCAACACACACGAGGCCTTTGCGGTTCTCCGGTTAACCATTGGAGTATCAAACGGACTCCAAATGGCACGAAATTTGACAGGCGGTCTACCGGTGGTGTACCAAGGCCACTTGGAAAATCTTGTTCCATTCCGAGGATGTTTAACACCCGCTCATGAAAAGAGACAAGAAGGGTGCGCCGGGTGCCTGAGGGAGTGTCGGATTGCGAAACGGACAACGGGGAAAATGCTCGGATGCATGAGATGAACATGAATGCAAATGCGATGCACATGATGACATGATATGAAATGCATGGCAAGAACAAAATGCAAAAATGAAGACAAAACCCAACCATGAAGGGAAAAACTCATATCGCATCTCCGGAAAAGGCAAGATTCGGAGTTACGAATATGGAAAGTTGTACCGGGGTGTTACAACACTCCACCACTACGAGAGGATGTCGTCCCGAGATATAGGATGGCACCGAAGGGAAATGGAAGAGTAAGAGGAGAGGTAAAACTAAGTTGCTTCTTTGACAAAGGAGTGAAACCAAGAACCTTGATAAGTTAAACCATCTTCGAGAACAGAATACAACGAAGATGAACAAAGTTGAAAACACTCCGTTAGAAAAGAGAAACAAGGAAGAAAAAATTCGTACAACACTCTGGTTGAAAAGAGATGCAAGACTTGATAAGGTGAAAAGAACTTGAGCAGAGGGCACAACACAACGGTTAAATGGATAAGCACGAAAAGAACACCATTCGAGATGATGAGAGAAAAGAGAAACATCACAATGCCTCCAGAAGAAATGAAAGAATGGAATGGAATGAACGGAGGGAAACAAGATCTTGGGAGAGCACGCTTACAAAAAATGCTCGAACGGAGTTGTTGGATTATCAACAACGAAAGGATAAGCTTGATATGGGTTTATGGAATACATCTCAAAATTATGAGGTGACAACCTGCCACTCACGGGAAAAAGAGTTGATTGAGAGCTAGAAAAGATAGAAAGCTTCTTCCACTGAGGTGATAAGAAAACTTGGATCATAGGTAATCATCACCAAGAGCAACATTCCCAATGGAAGGATTTAGATGAAACCTATACCAAGATAACTCCAAGGAAGAAAAAGATGGGTTTAAATATATCATTCCTGAACTTGTGAATCATGAAACACAAAGAAATTGTCAAGAATGACATAACACCACCTTAAAAGATAAGGTATAAAGAATTGCACTCCGGATTGAAAGATGAAGAATACTTGAGCTCCTTTGAAAAGAATCTCGATGAACAATTCGAGAAGGAATTAAATCCTTGATGAGCCATCTTGTAGAGCCTCCCTGAAGAACTCCAGTAATAAAATAATGATCAAAAAGAAGTGAAGGATGAAAAGAATAAGATTGAAGCCTTGCAATGATTGGATGGATCTTCGTGATGATATAATGCAGAAAAACTTGGAACTCCGGAAATAAAGATGAACAAATGAAATCAAGAATTTGATGAACCTCCGAAATAAGGAATTAATCACTTGGATGAAACAAGAATAAGAATTACAATATGCTTATCCTTCATCAATTAAGTTGATGACAAGCAAGGGATTGGGCATACTACTCATTCTGATTAGAAAAGATAAAGGAGAGATATAGCGGAAACTTGGGAAGGTCTTGATGGATCCACCGGTGGGGTTTGGAAACAACGGATGAATTGATATCATAATGAAGGAAGAGAAATCTTGAATGAACCGCCGTAAGAACTAAAAACGATCAAACATAAGATAGCGAAACACCGGGAAGAATTAGCAAATGAACGAAGATGCTTGATTAGAGAATATTTGAATGATGCACCATAGGATTTGAAGAATGACATCTGAATGTTGAGAATGAATAAGTCTTATGAAATGATGGTCTTCGAAAAATCAAACTGAAAAGACTCCTGAAATGCTTCGGATGGGTATGAAAAGAATTCTCACAGTCGAAAATAATTAAGAGTGGATGTCATAACGCTAGAACCACGAATCTTTGAGAGAACGGATAAGATTTGGAGGAAAACTCTTCTTTGGTCTTCAAAATCCGAGAATGACGACGAGAAACACCGTCATGAATTGTTGAGGCACTCTGGAATGAAGAATGGAAAGGTTGAACCAACGACGAAAAGGATTTGAGAGATCTTAGAGAAAGACATATGACTGATGACCATTCATACTTACGTCATATTGATGCCCAAATCGTTGACGCAAGAGTGCTATAAATTGTTAGGTGCTGATTCTTAGCAGATTATGATGATTTGTCATTTTTGTCACATTTGATGCGTGCTTCATATGGGCATGAGCTCTACATGTGTTTTGATCTATGCCATGCCATCTTTACAGGGGTGCTTGCCATGTATTTTTGTGATCAATGTGGTGACTAGCACAAGCATGCAAAGTAGCCTTCATGATATTGCTATTTTCAGGGACATGATTTTGCTAAGCCCTTGTTCTGCTGTTATTTTTATGCCATGTAAATGTAACGCTCGGGTAATCAAGCTACAGTAATTCCACGCAAATGGTGCCATGTCACCATGGTTACTGTTGCTAAACTACCGTTAGTTCAAAACTGATTCAAATTCAAATTTAAAATAAAGTTAAATAATTAAAAAATTCCAAAAATTAAAACAAAAACGTTCGGAGCGTGCCAAAAATGGCATAGGTAAATAGTAAAGAAAACACAAATTTATAAAATATTTAAATGCCCTAAGTTGAATTAAAACAGTAAAAGAAAATAGATAAAAGAAAAGGAATAAAAACAGAAAACAAAAGACCAAAAAAATAGAGGAAGAAAAACCCCCTGGGTCGTGGCCCAACTAGGCCAACCCACCAGGGCCAGCCGGCCACCCAACCCACTCCACCGACACCCCACTTCCACCCCCCTTGAAAATATCTCCCCCTCTCTCCCGATTGGATCGGGAGGAGGTCGCCGCCTCGCCCTCGCCGCGACGACCGCGCCGTCCGTTGCCGTTGGCCGCCGCCGCCCGGAGCACTCCCTCGCCGGTCTACTCCCTCTCCGACGTTGTCGTCCCCACCTTCCTCCCCGCGCCCCACTGCCCATTCCCTACAGACACCCGGTGAGGCCCCCGGCCTCCTCTCTCTTCCTCGCCCCGCGCTCACCCCGCCCCCCTCTGCGCATGCTCGCGCTCGCCGCGCGGCGACCGCGCGCGCCCGGTGCGTGCCTTGCCCCGCTCCGCCAGCGGCCTTCGCTCGCCCAGCTCCTGTTGAGCTCTGGCCGGCGTCGTGCCCCACGCAGCTTGCCACTCCTGCTGCGGCCGCCGGTGCCCGCCATTCCTCTGGCCACGTGCCTGCGCACACGCTCTGCCGGTCGTGCGCCCGCTGCTCCCGCTGCCTCTGCTTGTCGCACCCGCCATGCCTCCCTCCTCTCAACTTGTCGCCCGCGACCGCGCCTGGTCGTGCCAAAGCATGCGGAAACCCGCACCCCGCACGGTTGTCGCTTGTTCTGCCCTGCTGCCCCCGCGCATGCGCAGCCTCGCTGCGCCTCGCTCTACCACTGCGTTGCTCGCCCGCGGCTCCGCCGCGCCACCGCGGCCCTCCCGCTCACGCATGCTGCCATCGACGCGCGTGACTCGCGCAGCCCCGCGTGCCCCCGCTACGGTCGCTCCCTGTCATCCCCTGCCCCGCCTGCAGCTTTCCCCCTCCATTGCACGCACGCCGGCGCACGAACCAGCGCCCTACCTCGCCCCCACAACCGCGCCGGGCCGCCGCTGCCGGCCAACTGCGCCGGGGCTGCGCCCTGCCTACCGTGGCCGCAGCCGGTGCGCCCAGCGCCATGTGCCCCTCGGGCACGCGCTCGTTCGGGCGCCCGCCCATTCGCCCGACCCAGTGTGGCCCTTTGGCCAAATGACAGGTGGGGCCCCAGCCCCAGAACATTATAAAAAGAATTTAAAAAATTATCTTTTATATAATTAATAAATAATTAATAATAAAATTAATTAATTAACTAAATAATTAACTTAATTAATCCTGTTTAGTTAAACTAATTAAACTTGATTAACCTAAATGTCTAATTAACCTAACTAATCTGTTAGTTAGGGTGATGTGTCAATGACAGACGAGACCCACACGTCAGTTTGACCCAGTTAACCCCCTGTTGACTGTTGACGTCATGCTGACGTCAGCATGCACTGTTCTGGATAACGTTGGATTGAAATAATTATATAAATGCTAAAAATGATTTAAATCTTTTAAAATCAATATAAAATAAACCATAGCTAGGATGAAAATACTTTGTACATGAAAGTTGCTCACAATGACGAGACGAATCCGGATACGCAGCCCGTTCGTCCACCACGCATCCCTAGCATAGCGAACACGCAACCTTCCCCCTCCGGTTCTTCTGTCCGAAAACGCGAAACACCGGGGATATTTTCCCGGGTGTTTCCCCCCTTCACCGGTACCACCTCTTACCGTGTTAGGGCACACCTAGCATCACGCTTTGTCATGTCATGCATCATCGTGCATTTGTTTGCATTATATTTATTGTTTCTTCCCCCCTCTTCTCTCGCTAGACACCGAGACCGACGCCGCTGCTACCCAGTACGACTACGGTGTTGACGACCCCTCTCTCTTGCCATATCAACCAGGCAAGCCCCCCCCCTTTGATCACCAGATATCGCCTACTCTTCTCTCCACTGCTTGCATTAGAGTAGTATAGCATGTTACTGCTTTCCGTTAATCCTATTCTGACGCATAGCCTGTCATTGTTGCTACAGCTGTTGATACCTTACCTGCAATCCTAAATGCTTAGTATAGGATGCTAGTTTATCATCAGTGGCCCTACATTCTTGTCCGTCTGCCATGCTATACTATCGGGCTGTGATCACTCGGCGGGTGATCACGGGTATATACTTTATACTTTATACATGATACATGTGATGACTAAAGACGGGTCGGCTCGTTGAGTACCCGCGGTTGATTCATGAATTGGGGGCTGGAAGGACATACTTTCCCAATGACCCTCTGTGTGGATCTTTGTGGCGGAGCGACAGGGCAGGTTGAGACCACCCAGATGAGAGGTGGGCCTGGCCCTGGTCGGCGTTTGCGGTGACTTGGTATTTGATCTGAGTCTGGCTACTGGACTATACGCACTAACAAACTACGCGGGAACGGTTATGGGCACTCGACGTCGTGGTATCAGCCGAAGCCTTCGTGACGTTAGTGACTGAGCGGCGCGCGCTGGGTTGGGCCGCGTAACGTAACTTACTTTGTAATGGAGGTTGCTAGGTCTGCTCTCCGGCCGCCCACACAACGTGCAGGTGTGCAATGGGCGATGGGCCCAGACCCCTGCGTGCATAGGATTTAGACCGGCGTGCTGACCTCTCTATTGTGCCTAGGTCGGGCTGCGATGTGTTGATCTTCCGAGGCCGGGCATGACCCAGGAAAGTGTGTCCGGACAAAGGGGATCGAGCGTGTTGGGAAATGTGGTGCACCCCTGCAGGGCAGTTAATCTATTCGAATAGCCGTGATCTTCGGTAACAGGACGACTTGGAGTTGTACCTTGACCTTATGACAACTAGAACTAGATACTTAATAAAACACACCCTTCCAAGTTCCAGATACAACCCGGTGGTCGCTCTATAACAGGGCGACGAGGAGAGGATCGCCGGGTAGGATTATGCTACACGATGCTACTTGGTGAACTTATCATCTACTCTCTTCTTCTGCTGCAAGATGGAGGTTACCAGAAGCGTAGTCTTCAATAGGACTAGCTATCCCCCTCTTATTCCGGCATTTTGCAGTTCAGTCCACATATGATGCCCTTATTCCATTTGATACCAATGCATACATATGTAGTGTAGCTCCTTGCTTGCGAGTACTTTGGATGAGTACTCACGGTTGCTTTTCTCCCTCCTTTCCCCCTTTCTATACCCGGTTGCTGCGACCAGACATTGGAGCCCAGGAGCCAGACGCCACTGTCGATGACGACTACTACTACTCGGGAGGTGCCTACTACTACGTGCAGCCCGCTGACGATGACCAGGAGTAGTTTAGGAGGATCCTAGGAAGGAGGCCCGCGCCTCTTTCGATCTGTATCCCAGTTTGTGCTAGCCTTCTTAAGGCAAACTTGTTTCTTATGTCTGTACTCAGATATTGTTGCTTCCGCTAACTCGTCTATGATCGAGGTCTTGTATTCGAGCCCTCAAGGCCCCTGGCCTGTAATATGATGCTTGTATGACTTATTTTATTTGTAGAGTTGTGTTGTGATATCTTCCCGTAAGTCCTTGATCTTGATCGTACACATTTGCGTGTATGATTAGTGTACAATTGAATTGGGGGCGTCACAGTAAACACGATGTTGTAGTGAGATCCATGCTTTGTTTGAGTATCTTTAGTAAGGGTGTTTTGGAGATATTGGTTATGCTCTATCCATCCATGTCAATGATTGCAATTACGGAGTGCTCTAGAATGTCTTAATCTTGCTCTACTTTTGCTATAAAATGTTCCTGGCAGATTGTTTACATGTTAATCAATTTTGCCATGGTTGTTGTAGTTGATCCATGCATGCTATGAACTTGCTCTTACCATGGTTAGCTTCATGAACATGTCTTCTTGATAATGATGTGCTTGTTTTCTCATGCAAGGCTTTGTGATGAGTGATTTGAGCTCGCAAAGATGCCTTCATAACTCTGTTCATGCCATGCTCTGTTTTCTGCTAAGTCTGGATCTGTTAACGGAACTTGCTATGTTTACATGGGTGCCATCATATCTTCTGTGCCTTTTTGGCTCATGATCAGTAAGGGACTTTTGTTTTATGCATTTAGTAGATTCATGCCATGCCTTGTATTGCTATGATATGTTCCTGTAGCATGTTGTTTGCTTGCTCTAAACATTGCTTCCTGATGTTTTTCCTGGCATGTTAGTATTTTCACTAAGTCTGTGATGCTGATGTCTTTTGCACTTTTGCCATGCTTGTTTGTACCTGCTCTTGTGTGATTTAGCCGTAGCTCAGTGTTAATGTTTTGTCAAGCATCTTGAGTAGATCCCTGCCATGTGCTTTGTTGCTATGTTGGAGTGCAGTAGCTTAGTTTCTTGTTGCATTCTAGATGACATCGTCCTGTTAATCACAGAAAAGTGCCATTCTTGTTTTGCTTGCCATTTGCAAACCATGCATCCGATTCCGGTGATCTTTATATCGATTTCGACCGAAATCATCTCATCTTTCCAGTGGCACACTTGGTTTGTCAAGTTGATGCCTTGATCTATCTTTTCCATCCGGAGCACACATATGCATTGCATATCACATTCCGCATGTCATGACATGTTTTCCATCATGTTGTTTGTGCATTGCATCGTGATTGATTGTTGATTCTTTTGCTTGTGTTCTCGCCTTGGGTAGAGCCAGGAGATGAGTACGTGATCGAGGAACCTGTTGAGTACGTTAACGAGGATCAAGCTTTCATCAACTCTGAGAACATTGCAGGCAAGATGACCATACCCTCGAAATCACTTCTATCTTTGCTTGCTAGTTGTTCGCTCTTCTGTCATGCCGCGTTACCTACCACTTGCTATATCATGCCTCCCATATTGCCATGTCAAGCCTCTAACCCACCTTTCCTAGCAAACCGTTGTTTGGCTTTGTTACCACTTTTGCTCAGCCCCTCTTATAGCGTTGCTAGTTGCAGGTGAAGTTGAAGCTGGTTCCATGTTGGAACATGGATATGTTGGGATATCACAATATCTCTTATTTAATTATTTAATGCATCTATATACTTGGTAAAGGGTGGAAGGCTCGGCCTTATGTCTGGTGTTTTGTTCCACTCTTGCCGCCCTAGTTTCCGTCATACCGGTGTTATGTTCCTTGATTTTGCGTCCCTTACGCGGTTGGGTGTTATGGGAACCCCTTGACAGTTTGCTTTGAATAAAACTCCTCCAGTAAGGCCCAAACTTGGTTTTACATTTGCCTAACAACCTATCACCTTCCCTTTGGTTCTGCAGACTGAAGGGTCATCTTTATTTAACCCCCCGGGCCAGTGCTTGTCTAAATGTTGGTCCGAACCTGTCAGCCGCCGATGGCCACCAGGGGCAACTCCAGGCTGGCCTACCGGAAGTTTGGACAATCCGGTGTTGCCCTGAGAACGAGATATGTGCAGCTCCTATCAGGATGTCGGCACATCAGGCGGCTTTGCTGGTTTTGTTTTACCATTGTTGAAATGTTTTGTAACCGGGATTCCGAGTCTGATCGGGTCTTCCTGGGAGAAGGAATATCCTTCGTTAACCGTGAGAGCTTGTGATGGGGCTATGTTCGGACACCCCTGCAGGGTTTTGAACTTTCGAAAGTCGTGCCCGCGGTTATGGGCAGAAGGGAATTTGTTAATGTCCGATTGTACAAAACTTGACACTTAACTTAATTAAAATGCATCAACCACGTGTGTAGCCGTGATGGTCTCTTTCCGGCGGAGTCTGGGAAGTGAACACGGCTTTGGAGTTATGTGAAGGGGAATGTAGCAGAATTTTAAATTTTCTACGCATCACCATGATCAATCTATGGAGTCATCTAGCAACGAGGGAAAGGGGAGTGCATCTACATACCACTGTAGATCGCGAGCGGAAGCGTTCAAGAGAACGGGTTGATGGAGTCATACTCGTCGTGATCCAAATCACCGATGACTGAGCGCCGAACGGACAGCACCTCCACGTTCAGCACACATATGGTTGGGAAGACGTCTCCTCCTTCTTAATCCAGCAAGGGGAAAGGAGATGTTGATGGAGATCCAGCAGCACGACGGCGTGGTGGTGGAAGCAGCGGTGATCTCAGCAGGGCTTCGCCAAGCTCGGCGAGAGGGAGAGGTGTCACGGGAGGGAGAGGGACGCGCCAGAGGCTTGGGTGCGCAGCCCTCCCTCCCCCCTCTTTATATAGGGGTCCAGGGGGGCGCCAGCCCCTCTAGATCCCATCTAAGGGGGGCGGCGGCCAAGGGGGGTGGCTTGCCCCCCAAGCCAAGTGGGGCGCCCCCACCCCTAGGGTTTCCAACCCTAGGCGCAGGGGAAGGCCCAAGGGGGGTGCACCAGCCCACCAGGGGCTGGTTACCCTCCCACTTCAGCTCATGGGGCCCTCCAGGATAGGTGGCCTCACCCGGTGGACCCCCGGGACCCTTCCGGTGGTCCCGGTACAATACCGGTGACCCCCGAAACTTTCCCGGTGGCCGAAACTGGACTTCCTATATACAATTCTTCATATCCGGACCATTCCGGAACTCCTCGTGACGTCCGGAATCTCATCCAGGACTCCGAACAACTTTCGGGTTACCGCATACTAATATCTCAACAACCCTAGCATCACCGAACCTTAAGTGTGTAGACCCCACGGGTTCAGGAGACACGCAGACATGACTGAGACGACTCTCCGGTCAATAACCAACAGCGGGATCTGGATACCCATGTTGGCTCCCACATGCTCCTTGATGATCTCATCAGATGAACCACGATGTCAAGGATTCAATCAATCCCGTATACAATTCCCTTTGTCAATCGGTACGTTACTCGCCCGAGATTCGATCGTCAGTATCCCAATACCTCGTTCAATCTCGTTACCGGCAAGTCACTTTACTTGTACCGTAATGTATGATCCCGTGATCAACCACTTGGTCATGTTGAGCTCATTATGATGATGCATTACCGAGTGGGCCCAGAGATACCTCTTCGTCATACAGAGTGACAAATCCCAGTCTTGATTCGTGCCAACCCAACAGACACTTTCGGAGATACCCGTAGTGCACCTTTATAGTCACCCGGTTACCTTGTGACGTTTGGCACACCCAAAGCACTCCTACGGTATCCGGGAGTTGCACAATCTCATGGTCTAAGGAAATGATACTTGACATTCGGAAAAGCTCTAGCAAACAAACTACACGATCTTGTGCTATGCTTAGGATTGGGTCTTGTCCATCACATCATTCTCCTAATGATGTGATCCCGTTATCAATGACATCTAATGTCCATAGTCAGGAAACCATGACTATCTTTTGATCAACGAGCTAGTCAACTAGAGGCTCACTAGGGACGTGTTGTGGTCTATGTATTCACACATGTATTACGATTTCCGGATAACACAATTATAGCATGAACAATAGACAATTATCATGAACAAGGAAATATACTAATAACCATTTTATTATTGCCTCTAGGGAATATTTCCAACAGTCTCCCACTTGCACTAGAGTCAATAATCTAGTTACATTGTGATGAATCGAACACCCATAGAGTTCTGGTGTTGATCATGTTTTGCTCTAGGGAGAGGTTTAGTCAACGGATCTGCTACATTCACGTCCGTATGTACTTTACAAATATCTATGTCTCCATTTTGAACACTTTCACAAATGGAGTTGAAGCGACGCTTGATATGCATGGTCTTCCTGTGAAACCTGGGCTCCTTGGCAAGGGCAATAGCTCCAGTGTTGTCATAGAAGAGAGTCATCGGGCCCGACGCATTGGGAATGACTCCTAGGTCGGTAATGAACTCCTTTGCCCAGATTGCTTCTTGTGCTGCCTCCGAGGCTGCCATGTACTCCGCTTCACATGTAGATCCCGCCACAACGCTTTGCTTGCAACTGCACCAGCTTACTGCCCCACCATTCAAAATATACACGTATCCGGTTTGTGACTTAGAGTCATCCAGATCTGTGTCGAAGCTAGCATCGACGTAACCCTTTACGACGAGCTCTTCGTCACCTCCATAAACGAGAAACATATCCTTAGTCCTCTTCAGGTACTTCAGGATATTCTTGACCGCTGTGCAGTGTTCCATGCCGGGATTACTTTGGTACCTTCCTACCAAACTTACGACAAGGTTTACATCAGGTCTGGTACACAGCATGGCATACATAATAGACCCTATGGCCGAGACATAGGGGACGACACTCATCTTTTCTCTCTCTTCTGTCGTGGTCGGGCATTGAGCCATGCTCAATTGCACACCTTGCAATACAGGCAAGAACCCCTTCTTGGACTGATCCATATTGAACTTCTTCAATATCTTGTCAAGGTACGTACTTTGTGAAAGACCAATGAGGCGTCTCGATCTATCTCTATAGATTTTGATGCCTAATATATAAGCAGCTTCTCCAAGGTCCGTCATTGAAAAACACTTGTTCAAGTAGGCCTTTATGCTTTCCAAGAATTCTATATCATTTCCCATCAATAGTATGTCATCCACATATAATATGAGAAATGCGACGGAGCTCCCACTCACTTTCTTGTAAACACAAGCTTCTCCATAAGTCTGTGTAAACCCAAACTCTTTGATCATCTCATCAAATCAAATGTTCCAACTCCGAGATGCTTGCACCAGCCCATAGATTGAGCATTGGAGCTTGCACACCTTGTTAGCATTCTTAGGATCGACAAAACCTTCCGGCTGCATCATATACAATTCTTCTTTAAGAAAGCCGTTAAGGAATGCCGTTTTGACGTCCATTTTGCCATATCTCATAATCATAGAATGCGGCAATTGCTAACATGATTCGGACGGACATCAGCTTCGCTTCGTGTGAGAAAGTCTCATCGTAGTCAACCCCTTGAACTTGTCGATAACCCTTAACGACGAGTCGAGCCTTGTAGATGGTCACATTACCATCTGCGTCTGTCTTCTTCTTAAAGATCCATTTATTTTCTATTGCTCGCTGATCATCGGGCAAGTCAGTCAAAGTCCATACTTCGTTTTCATACATGGATCCTATCTTGGATTTCATGGATTCTAGCCATTTGTCGGAATCTGGGCCCGCCATCGCTTCCTCATAGTTCGAAGGTTCACCATTGTCTAACAACATGATTTCCAAGACAGCGTTGCCGTACCACTCTGGTGCGGAACGTGTCCTTGTGGACCTACGAAGTTCAGTAGCAACTTGATCTGAAGTTTCATGATCATCATCATTAACTTCCTCTCTAGTCGGTGCAGGCACCTCAGGAACATTTTCCTGAGTTGCGCCACTTTCCGATTCAAGAGGTAATACTTCATCAAGTTCTACTTTCCTCCCACTTACTTCTTTCGAGAGAAACTCTTTCTCTAGAAAGGATCCATTCTTGGCAACAAAGATCTTGCCTTCGAATCTGAGGTAGAAGGTATACCCAATAGTTTCTTTAGGGTATCCTACGAAGACGCATTTTTCCGACTTGGGTTCGAGCTTTTCAGGTTGAAGTTTTTTGACATAAGCATCGCATCCCCAAACTTTTAGAAACGACAGCTTAGGTTTCTTCCCAAACATAATTCATACGGTGTCGTTTCAACGGATTTCAACGGAGCCCTATTTAAAGTGAATGCGGCAGTCTCTAAAGCATAGCCCCAAAATGACAGCGGTAGATCGATAAGAGACATCATAGATCGCACCATATCCAATAGAGTGCGATTATGACATTCGGACACACCATTACGCTGAGGTGTTCTAGGTGGCGTGAGTTGTGAAACTATTCCACATTTCCTTAAGTGCGTGCCAAATTCGTGACTCAAGTATTCTCCCCCACGATCTAATCGCAAGAACTTGATTTTCCTGTCACGTTGATTCTCAACCTCACTCTGAAATTCCTTGAACTTTTCAAAGGTCACAGACTTGTGTTTCATTAAGTAGACATACCCATATCTACTCAAGTCATCAGTGAGGGTGAGAACATAACGATAGCCACCGCGAGCCTCAACACTCATTGGACCGCACACATCAGTATGTATGATTTCCAATAAGTTGGTTGCTCGCTCCATTGTTCCTGAGAACGGAGTCTTGGTCATTTTACCCATGAGGCATGGTTCACACGTGTCAAACGATTCGTAATCAAGAGACTCCAAAAGTCCATCTGCATGGAGCTTCTTCATGCGTTTGACACCTATGTGACCAAGGCGGCAATGCCACAAGTATGTGGGACTATCATTATCAACCTTACATCTTTTGGTATTCACACTATGAATATGTGTAACATTACGCTCGAGATTCATTAAGAATAAACCATTCACCAGCGGGGCATGACCATAAAACATCTCTCTCATATAAATAGAACAACCATTATTCTCGAATTTAAATGAGTAGCCATCTCGAATTAAACGAGATCCTGATACAATGTTCATGCTCAAAGCTGGCACTAAATAACAATTATTAAGGTTTAAAACTAATCCCGTAGGTAAATGTAGAGGTAGCGTGCCGACGGCGATCACATCGACCTTGGAACCATTCCCGACGCGCATTGTCACCTCGTCCTTCGCTAGTCTCCGCTTATTCCGTAGCTCCTGCTTTGAGTTACAAATGTGAGCAACCGCACCGGTATCAAATACCCAGGAGCTACTACGAGTACTGGTAAGGTACACAACAATTACATATATATCACATATACCTTTAGTGTTGCCTGCCTTCTTGTCTGCTAAGTATTTGGGGCAGTTCCGCTTCCATTGACCACTTCCCTTGCTATAAAAAACACTCAGTCTCGGGCTTGGGTCCATTCTTTGGCTTCTTCCCGGCAGCTTGCTTACCGGGCGCGGCAACCCCCTTGCCGTCCTTCTTGAAGTTCTTCTTACCCTTGCCTTTCTTAAACTTAGTGGTTTTATTCACCATCAAAACTTGATGTTCCTTTTTGATCTCCACCTCCGCTGATTTCAACATTGAATATACCTCAGGAATGGTCTTTTCCATCCCCTGCATATTGAAGTTCATCACAAAGCTCTTGTAGCTCGGTGGAAGCTACTGAAGGATTTTGTCAATGACCGCGTCATCCGGGAGATTAACTCCCAGCTGAGTCAAGCGGTTGTGCAACCCAGACATTTTGAGTATGTGCTCACTGACAGAACTATTTTCCTCCATCTTACAACTGAAGAACTTGTCGGAGACTTCATATCTCTCGACCCGGGCATGAGCTTGGAAAACCATTTTCAGCTCTTCGAACATCTCATATGCTCCGTGTTTCTCAAAATGCTTTTGGAGCCCCGGTTCTAAGCTGTAAAGCATGCCGCACTAAACGAGGGAGTAATCATCAGCACGCTGCAGCCAAGCGTTCATAACGTCTTGGTTCTCTGGGATGGGTGCGTCACCTAGCGGTGCTTCTAGGACATAATCTTTCTTGGCAGCTATGAGGATGATCCTCAGGTTCCGGACCTAGTCCGTATAGTTGCTTCCATCATCTTTCAGCTTGGTTTTCTCTAGGAACGCGTTGAAGTTGAGGGCAACATTAGTGTGGGCCATTTGATCTACAAGACATATTGTAAAGATTTTAGACTAAGTTCATCATAATTAAGTTCATCTAATCAAATTATTCAATGAACTCCCACTCAGATAGACATCCCTCTAGTCATCTAAGTGAAACATGATCCGAGTCAACTAGGCCGTGTCCGATCATCACATGAGACGTACTAGTCAACATCGGTGAACATCTTCATGTTGATCGTATCTTCTATACGACTCATGCTCGACCTTTCGGTCTTCCGTGTTCCGAGGCCATGTCTGTACATGCTAGGCTCGTCAAGTCAACCTAAGTGTATTGCGTGTGTAAATCTGGCTTACACCCGTTGTATTCGAACGTTAGAATCTATCACACCCGATCATCACGTGGTGCTTCGAAACAACGAACCTTCGCAACGGTGCATAGTTAGGGGGAACACTTTCTTGAAATTATTGCGAGGGATCATCTTATTTAAGCTACCGTCGTTCTAAGCAAATAAGATGTAAAACATGATAAACATCATGTAACGCCCTCGAAGCGGCTATAGCTCCCACATGTTGAGGCACGACTTAGAGACATAACCGCATTGAAAGCAATGTCGCAAGTTAGGCAATCTTCACAACATCCCATGTAATATAAATAATAAAGGGGAGATACATAGATGGCTTACACTCGCCACGTCAATCAAGTACATAAAATAGCATTACATCATCCAAACACTCATGTCCCGTCTACGGCACCAAAATAAAAGATAACCCAACATGCGAAACGGTCTCGATCACCCCCAACTGGGCACCACTACTGATCATCAGGAAAAGACACGTAGTATCGTTGAGAGTCCTCGTCGAACTCCCACTTGAGCTCAAGCGCGTCACCTGGAGCGGAATCATCAGGCCCTGCATCTGGTTTGGAAGTAATCTGGCCATAAGGACTCAGCAATCTCTCACCCTCGCGATCAAGACTATTTAAGCTTATAGGTAAGGCAAGGTAAACATGTGGAGCTGCAGCAAGCGACTAGCAAATATGGTGGCTAACCTGTTCGCAAAAGAGAGCGAGAACAGGAGGCAAAGCGCAATCGAGAAACTAGAGGGCATCCTGCGGCAAGCATTACTCCAACACCGTGTTCACTTCCCGGACTCCACCGAGAAGAGACCATCACAGTAACTCACACGGTTGATTCATTTTAATCAAGTTAAGGTTCAAGTTATCTACAACCGGACATTAACAAATTCCCATCTGCCCATAACCACGGGCACGGCTTTCGAAAGTTCAAATCCCTGCAGGGGAGTCCCAACTTAGCCCATGACATGCTCTCACGGTCAACGAAGGAATAGACCTCCTCCCTAGACGTTCCGATCAGACTCGGTACCTCGGTTCTTCAAGACACTTCGACAGGTTAAAAAAAATCCAGCAACACCACCTAGATGTGCCGATAAATCCTGATTGGAGCTGCACATATCTCGTTCTCAGGGCACACCGAATGAGCAAGACGTCGGGTAGGCTAGCCCAGAGTTGCCCCTAGTAGCCCCGAACATCGCTCGGTTGGACCAACACTCAGAGGAGCACTGGCCCAGGGGTGCTAAAATAAGATGACCATCGGGCTCCGGAAACCCAAGGGAAAAAGAGGCTAGGTGGCAAATGGTAAAACCAAGGTTGGGCATTGCTGGAAAAGCTTTAATCAAGGCGAACTATCAAGGGGTTCCCATTATAACCCAACAGCGTAAGGAACGCAAAATCCGGCAACATAACACCGATATGACGGAAACTAGGGCGGCAAGAGTGGAACAAAACACTAGGCGAGAGGCCGAGCCTTCCACCCTTTACCAAGTATATAGATTCATTAAGATAACAAGATAATATAATGATAGCCCAACAAGTAAATAATGTTCCAACAAGGAACAGTGTCCAATCTTCACCTGCAACTAGCAACGCTATAAGAGGGGCTGAGCAAAGCGGTAACATAGACAATCAACGGTTTTCTAGGACATGGTGGGTTAGAGGTTTGACATGGCATTTGGGAGGCTTGAAAGCAAGTGGTAGGCATCATAGCATAGGCATAGCAAAAGAGCGAGCATCTAGCAAAGCAAAGATAGTAGTGATTTCGAGGGTATGATCATGTTGCCTGCAAAGTTGTCAGAGTTGACTGGATCCTCGAAAGCAAACTCAACGGGCTCCTCGTTAGCGAACTCGTCTCCCGGCTCTACCCAAACAAGACAAATAAGCAAACGGAACACAATCAATCACGTGCAAAGCTCAAACAATATGATGCAAGGATGGTATGCTATGCGGGATGCGATGCGGGATGCATATGCAAGATCTGACATGGAATGCATGAACCTGGCCTCAACTTGGGAATCCAAATGTGCCACTGGAAAGATGAGATGAAATCGCTTGAAAATGATATAAAGAACGCCGGGATCGGAGTTACGGTTTGGAAATGGCAAGCAATTCAAATATGACCACGTTCAGCGATTTACAACAAGTAGCCATCTAAATGCAACGAGATGAACATGCTACAACACCCAAACATGACAACAAAATACATGGTAGGGATGCATTCAAGAAGCTTAACAAAAGTCTAGCACTGAGCTACGGCCAATTCATCCATTAACAGGTTTAAACAAGCATGGCAAAAATGCATATGGCAAACAGATTTCAGACTTAGTGAAATTAACACTTGTCTGGAATTTCAGATCAGATAGCACTCTTCGGAGCATGAAAACTATATGCTACAGGACCTAAACATGGCAATTTAAAGCATGGCATGGAGCTACTCAAAGAGCTTAACAAAAGTCCCTTAGTGACCTTGAGCCAAAAGGGATCAGAAAATACAATTGCAAGCATGTGAACATGGCAAAAACATAATCAGATCACAGACTTAGTGAAAACTGGAGCATGCTGAAACAGATATCAAGTAGGCATGTTTACGAGCTCGATGCACTCACTACGGAGCAATTCATGACCATCTAAGCATACACCCGTAAAGAATACACAAAATGCAAGCTAGACATGGCAAGAACAATAACATAGCATGCACGGATCAACTACAACATCCTCGGCATAATCGCTAACAAGTAGACAATCTGACCAGATTCACGAAATAGCAAAAGTAGAGCTCGATTGACTCAAGCTAGGGTGATCCATAATTGCAAACAAAGACATGGATGGATATAGCACTACAATATTAACAAAACATCCTTACTGATCATCCTCAAAAGAGGCACGTATCACTAGGAAACAACATGAACATATGGCCATATGAGATAAACAGCTCAAGGACTTAGTGGAAATGCTAAGTCCCTGAAATCAGCATTACCAAATGCCTCACTTTGCAAGCTTGTGCTAGTTACCACACACATCACAAAAATGCATGGGTTGCACCTCTGGAAAGATGGCAAAACTCTTAACAAAACATATGTAGAGCTCATGGGCATAACATGCACACAATAATCATGTCAAAAATGACAAATATCTAAATGGAGCAGCAGATCTGACAATTAACTCAAGTAGCACTCTTATAACAGCATTTCGGGCATCAAGATGAACTCAAATAAAAATGATGCAATGGAATGAAATGATGTGCTCTCTGAGACGAACATTTTGATATGCTATATGCCCAAAACGGAGCTACGGATGCAAAGTTATAGCGCGATGAACAAGGGCATATGGATCTGGGAAAACGGGAACTTAGAAGAAAATTTGGACCTCCGGATCTAGGCTTACTGTAGCTGATCTGGATCGGGCACGCCTCCCAAGGTTCGTCGGGACCTCGCCGGCGACGAAGGCAGGACGGTGGATGGCGGCGGGCGGCGCTCACCGGAGCCGGCGTGGCCGGTGGAGAGGCGGCGGGGCGCAGGCGGTCGCCGGGGCTGGCGTGGCGGCAGGGCGAGGCCGGTGGAGAGTCGGGGTCGCCGGACGCCGAGTTCGCCGGCGTGGAGGAGCTTGGCGGCGGCCGGAAATGGCGGCGGTAGGCGGT
>NC_041386.1:185425153-185488934 GCF_002162155.2 Triticum dicoccoides | reverse complement strand
GGCGCACGGGAGGGAGACGAAGGCGGGCGGCGGCGCGGGCGTCTGGGCCTCGGGGGCCCGATCCGGGCCTCCCGGGCCGGAGCGGCGGCGATGTGGGCGCGAGGCGGCGGCGAGTGGGGGCGTGCCACGTGGCGGCGGTGGCGGAAGTCGGACACGTCCGTCGGTGGCGAAAATGTCCGGCGGCGGCGGACGAAGTGGATCTAGGGTTTTCGGGAGGAAGGGGAAGGAGAAATTCGGGGGTGTCTTTAAATAGGCATAGAGGGAGCTAGGAGAGTCCAAATGAGGTGAGGTTTTCGGCCACGCGACCATGATCGAATGCTCTAGATGATGGAGAGGGTTTTGTTGGGTTTTGGGCCAAATTGGAGGGGTGTTGGGCTGCAACACACACGAGGCCTTTTCGGTCCCTCAGTTAACCGTTGGAGTATCAAACGAAGTCCAAAAGGTACGAAACTTGACAGGCGGTCTACCGGTAGTAAACCAAGGCCGCTTGGCAAGTCTCGGTCCAATCCGGAAATGTTTAATCCCCACACACGAAAGAAAGGTAGAAATGACCACCGGAGGAGAACGAAGCGCCGGAATGCAAAACGGACAACGGGGAAAATGCTCGAATGCATGAGATGAACACGTATGCAAATGCAATGCACATGATGACATGATATGAGATGCATGACAACGACAACAACACACGGAGGCGAAAACCTGAACCCGAGAAAATAAAATAACTTAAGGCCGGAAACGGCAAGAGTTGGAATACATATTGGGAAAGTCATATCCGGGGTGTTACAACACTCCACCACTACGAAAGGATCTCGTCCCGAGATCTAGGACTGAAAGAACGCCGGGTACTCATAACGGAGGTGATCCTCGCGTTCCCAGGTAGCTTCACGGTCGGAATGGTGTGACCACTTGACTTTGAGGAATTTGATTGACTTGTTGCGAGTCTTGCGTTCAGTCTCTTCAAGAATAGCAACTGGGTGCTCACGATAAGAGAGATCTTCTTGGAGCTCAATGTCCTCAAAGTTGATAGTGCGGTCAGGAGTCTTGAAGCACTTTCGAAGCTGAGAGACATGGAACACATCATGAACATTTGCAAAGTTTGAAGGAAGCTCGAGTTGATAGGAGAGATCGCCTCTCTTGTTGACAATCTTGAAAGGTCCCACGTATCTAGGGGCAAGCTTCCCTTTGATACTGAAGTGGCGAGTACCTTTCATAGGAGAGACATGGAGGTAAACATGATCTCCGATCTCGAAAACCAAATCACGGTGCTTACTATCATAGTAGCTCTTCTGGCAGGATTGGGCTGCTTTGAGGTTATCTCGAATGACTTTGCACATTTCCTCTGCCTCTGTGATTAAGTCATTTCCGAGAAGCTGACGTTCACCGGTTTCAGACCAGTTGAGAGGGGTACGACACTTCCTGCCATACAGAATTTCAAATGGGGCCTTGCCCGAACTTGCTTGAAAACTGTTGTTGTAGGAGAATTCAACATATGGAAGACAATCCTCCCACTTCATGCCGAAGGAGATCACACAAGCCCTGAGCATATCTTCAAGAATCTAGTTGACACGCTCGACTTGACCGCTAGTTTGAGGATGGAAAGCTGTGCTGAAGCGGATGTTGGTGCCCATGGCCTTCTGAAAAGAATCCCAAAACTTGGAGGTAAAGATGCTGCCACGGTCTAAAGAGATCACCTGAGGAATACCGTGCAGAGAGACAATTCAAGAGGTATAGAGTTCCGCCAATTGAGCTGCAGTGATTGACTCTTTGATAGGCAGAAAGTGAGACACTTTGGTGAGTTTATCGATGACAACGAATAAAGCATCATTGCCACGCTTGGACTTTGGAAACCCAGTCACGAAGTCCATTTCAATGTGGTCAAACTTCCATTCTGGAATGGCAAGAGGTTGGAGGAGACCAGCTGGCCTTTGATGTTCTGTCTTCACTCTTCTGCAGACATCACATTCATTCACGAATTGAGCAATCTCGCGCTTCATTCGAGTCCACCAATAAGCCTGCTTGAGGTCCTGATACATCTTCGTGCTCCCAGGATGGATGGAGAGGAGAGAATTGTGAGCCTCGTTCATGATCACTTTACGGAGGTCACCTTTGGGCACAACAATACGATCCTCGAAGAAGAGAGTGTCCTTGTCATCAAGGCGGTAGCACTTGTACTTGGGTTGACTCTTGGCAATCCCAATCTTCACCTTTTTCACCATAGCATCAAGAAGCTGGGCTTGGCGAATCTGGTCTTCCAAGGTAGGAGAGACTTGAAGGTTGGCGAGGAAACCTTGAGGAACAACTTGCAGATTAAGTTGGCGGAAAGCTTCACAAAGCTCGGGTTGATAAGGCTTGAGAATCAGACTGTTGCAATAAGCCTTTCTGCTCAATGCGTCAGCAATCACATTGGCCTTGCCTGGAGTATACTCGATACTCGGATTATACTCTTGAATCATTTTGACCCATCGAGTTTGCCTGAGGTTGAGATTAGGCTGAGTGAGATGTACTTGAGACTCTTGTGATAAGTGAAAATGTCCACTTTTCTTCCCAATAAGAGATGTCTCCAAGTCAAAAGAGCATGCACAACTGCCGCCAACTCGAGATCATGAGTGGGGTAGTTCTTCTCATTGGGCTTCAATTGGCGAGAGGTATAAGCAACAACTTTCTTCTCTTGCATCAACACTGCGCCAAGACCTTGGAGAGAGGCATCACAAAAGACCTCGTACGACTTGGATTCATCAGGCGGAGTCAGAACTGGAGCAGTGATCAATTTCTCTCTCAAAGTGTTGAAAGCAATGTCACACTCCGGAGACCAAACGTACTTGACGTGCTTCTGGAGAAGATTTGAGAGAGGCTTCGCGATCTTAGAAAAGTTTTCAATGAATCTTCAACAATAGCTTGCGAGACCGAGGAAGCTACGGAGTTGCTTCACATTCTGAGGAGGTTCCCAATTCACAATTGCAGACACCTTCTCAGGATTCACCGCAATGCCCTTGACAAAGATGATATGACCAAGATAAAGAACCTCATCGAGCCAAAATTCGCACTTGGAGAACTTGGCGTAGAACTGGTGTTCCCTCAGCTTATCAAGCACCAAACGCAAGTGCTTGGCATGATCTTCCTTGTTCTTCGAGAAAACCAGAATGTCGTCGAGATAGACCAGAACGAAGTCATTGGTGTAGGCGTTGAAGATGAAGTTCATCATGCGAGAGAAAGTCGGAGGAGCGTTGACGAGGCCAAAAGACATGATAGTGTATTCATATGAACCATAGCTTCTCCTGAAAGCCGTCTTGGGAATATCTTGCTCGTGGATTCGAATCTGATGATAACCCATACGGAGATCAAGCTTGGAGAATACTTGGGCACCTTTGAGTTGTTCGAATAGCTCGTTGATGTTGGGAAGTGGGTATTTGTTCTTGATAGTCTTCTTGTTCAATGGACGGTAATCAACACAAAGTCGGTCCGTTCCATCCTTCTTCTTCACAAAAAGAACACCACAACCCCACGAAGAAGAACTAGGCCGGATGAGACCCATTCTCTCTTGAATATCGAGTTGCTTCTTCAGCTCCTTCAACTCTTTAGGTCCGAGCTTGTAAGGACGCTTGCACACTAGTTCCGTACTGGGCTCAAGATCGATGACGAATTCAACTGGCCGGTGCGGAGGCATTCCTGGAAGCTCTTCTGGAAAGACGTCTTGATATTCGCAAACAACTGGAATTTGCGAGATAGCATCCAGTTCACCCTTCTCATTGAGAGAAAACAGACGGATGGTATCATCCCGAGCGGCAAAGACAATTACATCCTCAGACGAATGAGTCAATTGAATCCGCCTGGCTGCACAATCAAGATGTGCCTTGTGCTTAGAAAGCCAATCCATCCCGAGAATAAGATCAATATCCGAGTTACCAAGAACCATAGGAGAAGAAAGGAACTTGTAATCACCCAAGGTGATAGTAACATCTGGAGCCATCATTTTAGTGTTCATGAACAAACCCGGAGAAGAAACCTCTATCGGCTTAGGCAAATCAATAGTATGCACATCATGCATGGATGCAAAAGGCTTCGATAAAAATGATAAAGATGCACCAGTGTCAAAAAGAACTCTTGCGGGAATTTCATTAACAGGAAGGTTACCCATAATCACATCTGGCGAGTCCTCTGCCTGAGCTGCATTCAGCAAGTTGACCTTGACGGACTTGGTGTTATGCTTGACCATAGCTGTACTTGCCGATCTGACAGGAGGAGGAGGAGGAAGACGCCTCTGGTTGAAACACTTGTTGGCATAGTGACCCTTCTGTTGGCACTTGTTGCACGTGACCTCTGAAAGCGGACGGTGGTACAGAGCACTCGATCTTGGAGCTTGAGACTAAGTCTTGTTGTGAAAGCCAGGGTTGGGTGGGTGGGAAGATCCACTGCCACCTTTGCTCTTCTGCTGATACGGCTGACAAAACGGAGGAGGAGGAAGCCAATACTTCTGCTGCTTGGCCACTTGAGTAGAGGAAGAAGGAGTAGTGTCTCTGACTCGCTTCTTGGAAGCATCACACCTCAGTTGAGCGGCCTCTTGCTTCAATGCCATGTTGTAGAACTCATCATACCTCAAGGGCTCAAAGAGAACAAGAGCTAGCTGAATTTCTTCTCTGAGACCACCCCTGAACTGGTATATCATGCTCTTCTCATCAGGGAGGTCCTGCTTGGCAAAGCGGGTGAGCTTCTGAAACAACTTGTTGTAGTCATAGACAAATAAAGAGCCTTGCTTCAGGTTGCGGAATTTCTCACGCTTGCTTTCAACCACGCTCTGAGGAATATGATGAGCTCTGAAATCTTGACGGAATTCATCCCAAGTAATCACACGTCCTCCTCTGGAATCCTTGTACTGCTGGAACCATTCTGCAGCTTGATCTTTGAGTTGGAAAGAAGCGAACTTGATGAAGTCCTCAGGCTTGACGTTACTGCACTCGAAATGCTTGCACAAATCCACTAGCCAATCGTCATCATCGGTTGCCTCAACACAATTGCTGAAAGTCTTTGGCCCGTTAGCAAGGAACTGGTTGAGTGTAGCAAAGTGATTCTGATTGTTGCCTTGGTTCCCTTGGTTGCCTTGATTGCGCTCTTGAAGAATTTTCATGATCAACTGTGTATTTGCATTGGTTGCGGCCATCACAGCTTGCCATGCCTCCGGAGGAGGGGGAGGTGGTGCGGATCTTGATTCTGGTTCTGATTAGTGCTCTTAGCGGGAGCCATCCTGAAGAGGTTGACCACCGTTAGCCCATTGACAGATAAAATGAAGCTGAATCCGACGGAATGAAAATTGCAACATAAAGTCTTCACATCCGAACAAAATGAACGAATGCATTCCTCTTGAAATGGTCACATATCCATAAATTGAGAAGCCACTTAGAATTTAGGTAGAGAAATATATCAACACGGATCAAGAACGAATACTTGGTAAGAAATCCCAATCTCAAACCAAATATCCATGGAAGAAGAACTAGAGCTACGAGAATTCCCACCTATGAAACTCCCGAACCTTTCCGGTTATGCAATCAGGTGTTGGGGATACAGGGGAAGCATAATATCCCATCCAAATCTAGCAAATCCTACATCCAGCTGTATCCATCCTTCAACACATAACAGAGAAAAACTTCAGAAACCATCTACCTCAACCTTCGAAAAGCATCCGTTATACAAGTTATGGCGATACTCCCGAACTCCCGCCCCAGTACTAGGTGGCGTCGAGGTTATCTCACCAACGAACTGCATAAAAGAGATTTTCGATGTCGGCATACTAAACTCAGGTATTCCAGAACTGCAACGATAAAATTATAACGAAAACACCTCAGAGCTCAACTCCCCGGGACACTTCCACAAAACCCCTGACAGGAGGCACCAAGACAATGTTCTCATCATAAAACCATCGGAACGATTCCAAGATACCCGTGTGATCCTAAATTTTTTTTGTGAAATTTGAGAAGAGAAGAGTCAAAACTCTACGTTAGGATACCTTACCAGAGCGATGAGGAGACTGGGAAGTAAAAAGAATTCCTAAACTCTCCGATATATAATTCCTAAATGACTCAAAACATTTTTTCTAGACACAACTCGGCCGCTAATAACGATCAAGCAATGGGGCTCCTAACGTCGGGGAAGGCTCTGATTACCAACTTGTAACGCCCTCGATGCGGCTATAGCTCCCACGTGTCGAGGCACGACTTAGAGACATAACCGCATTGAAAGCAATGTCGCAAGTTAGGCAATCTTCACAACATCCCATGTAATATAAATAATAAAGGGGAGATACATAGATGGATTACACTCGCCACATCAATCAAGTACATAAAATAGCATTACATCATCCAAACACTCATGGCCCGACTACGGCGCCAAAATAAAAGATAACCCAACATGCGACACGGTCCCGATCACCCCCAACTGGGCACCACTACTGATCATCAGGGAAAGACACGTAGTATCGTCGAGAGTCCTCATCGAACTCCCACTTGAGCTCAAGCGCGTCACCTGGAGCGGAATCATCAGGCCCTGCATCTAGTTTGGAAGTAATCTGTGAGCCACATGGACTCAGCAATCTCGCACCCTCGCGATCAAGACTATTTAAGCTTATAGGTAAGGCAAGGTAAAAATGTGGAGCTACAACAAGCGACTAGCAAATATGGTGGCTAACCTGTTCGCAAAAGAGAAAGAGAAGAGGAGGCAAAGCGCGATCGAGAAACTAGAGGGCATCCTGCGGCAAGCATTACTCCAACACCGTGTTCACTTCCCGGACTCCGCCGAGAAGAGACCATCACGGTAACTCACACGGTTGATTCATTTTAATCAAGTTAAGGTTCAAGTTATCTACAACCGGACATTAACAAATTCCCATCTGCCCATAACCGCGGGCACGGCTTTCGAAAGTTCAAATCCCTGCAGGGGAGTCCCAACTTAGCCCATGACAAGCTCTCATGGTCAACGAAGGAATAGACCTCCTCCCGAGACATTCCGATCAGACTCGGTACCTCGGTTCTTCAAGACACTTCGACAGGTTAAAACAAATCCAGCAACACCACCCAGATGTGCCAACAAATCCCGATAGGAGCTGCACATATCTCGTTCTCAGGGCACACCGGATGAGCAAGACGTTGGGTAGGCCAGCCCAGAGTTGCCCCTGGTAGCCCCGGACATCGCTCGGTTGGACCAACACTCAGAGGAGCACTGGCCCGGGGGGCTAAAATAAGATGACCCTCGGGCTCCGGAAACCCAAGGGAAAAAGAGGCTAGGTGGCAAATGGTAAAACCAAGGTTGGACATTGCTGGAAAAGCTTTAATCAAGGCGAACTATCAAAGGGTTCCCATTATAACCCAACCGCGTAAGGAACGCAAAATCCGGGAACATAATACCGATATGACAGAAACTAGGGCGGCAAGAGTGGACCAAACACTACACCACGAACCCCTCTATAGCTACGCATCCCTTCCAACGAAATAGCTATGTGTTGCTGTTATTGCAGCTCCCACTTCCCACGACTATTAACCACTCCCTACGACAATTAAGGAAATATCATTTTTCCAAAATAAAAAAAATAAAGGAAACAACCCACTTCCCCCGATAGGTAGGCACACCCCACACGTCGTTGCTGCCTACCTTCGTTCTATCGTGTGATCCCTGATCCGGATTCATCCAGTTCATCTCCGTCCTCCACACTCGGCCGCCTCAACTGCGCCCCGTGATCCCAATGTCGAGGACTTCCCCATCTCTCCAGCACCTCCCTTCCCACCCAGACCAATCTAGGATACGCCCTCCGGGCATCGAAGGAGCGTGACGATGTCGACCGCCGCGGCGATGCAAGCCGGCGAGGCGGCGACTTGCCAGACCAGATGTTGCGGAACCTTCTGGAGCAGGAGAGTCTTCATCGGAGGCAAGACCACATCCAGCTCGTTCAACTCCATCCTCGTAGCCGCCGTCCACTTGTTCGTGCTTTGTCCACTGATTCCGCCTGTACCACATCCTCGCCAAGGACTCCAACCTCAATGCCCATGGTATTTTGTACTTTTCTCCCCTCTCTTTGCTTCCTGCCGGTTCATTCGATCGGTCCAGGTTGTTGGTATTTGCGAGACAGGCAGACACTCATGATGGCTATTAATATGGAGACTTCCAATTCTGGAATTTTTGTAGGTATGCAGTACTACTTTATGATTTGTGGCTGGTTGATGGAACCTGTATATTCCAATCCTTTGGAATAGAGATTCTACTTGTGCTTAGTAATATGGTGGATTTCATCTTATACCTGAAGGTCTGTGACTGGAAAATAAGTACGCTGTTTGGACATTTCCGTTTTTATATGTTCTGCTGATGACCGACTTTCAGTAAAGATTAAGGTGTCTGCCTTGTAGAAAAAATTACCAATCATCTAGCAATTTCCTTTAAGTATTATATAGTATTCTTGATCCACCGTTGTGTATGTACACGCTAACGGCCGGCTGGCCGCAGCTAATTACTCATTAGTCAATATGTTAATGAACTAGCACGAAATTAGAGAATCCCAAAGTCAGCAGGCAATAGCCCATGTACGATCGTGGCTGGCTTATTTTGATCTATGAATCGATCAGATCGTGACCTGTGTATGTGCATATTCTGCACTTTCACTGGCTGGATATAGTAACTTCGGTTCAGATTTGATTGTCACCATCATCCTAGAGCATAGTAGCAACTGCTGCTAGGAGCCTAACGCTTGAGCACTTGGTGCAGCACCGCCGTATTCGTCTTTACAACAGTGTGTTTGTTGCGCGCCGTCTTCCATGATGCATTGATCCTTGGAGTCTTTGAACCTGGCGTCAGAACTCATGCGAGGCAACCTTAAACTTAAGTTATATCATTACAAATTAAGATTGTTGTTAGAACTTTTAAAGATTGCTCGTCAGTGTTTTTGTTCGATCTACTTAAATGTGCTTGGAAGTGTTATTATGTTTTTGTTCAATCTACTTAAATGTGTTTGCAAGTTCTTATGAAATGAATCCATTATTCTTTACAGGACAATTTTTTTACATATTCAGCTTTGGGAGAAAGTTCAGGGCATATATAGCAGGCTACTTCTGTAGGAGGTACGACCGCATGAATAATGTTGGCTTGTAAAGCTGTAGGTGATTTAAGTGACATCATCTGCAGTGTAATTCAGAAAATCATGTTGAAAAAGATTTTGTATTCACTCAGATTACTATTGTTGTCAATCATATATATAAATCAAAATCACTAGAAAACACACTTGTTAACATTTAATACAGCCACCTGATTTAGCTTTGTGCGAATTATTTTCTATCAACTTCAAGTATTTCTAGAGATTTTTGAATCTCTGCATTTATATATGCACTGTTAGATCTGTGTTTGCAATGAAGCATGCTCTATTTGTCGGCGCACACATTTTTTGGGCATTTACCTCACTGTATCTTCATTATATTCTTTGTATGGTGTTTATTAACTCAATTAACATATGAATGGTCTGTTCATAAGGCTCTCTTTTCTCTGTCTACAGAGTTGAGTTCTATGGCTGGGACTGTAAAAAGGTGTTCAAATTATGATATATCAAAGCCCTTCACAGGTGATGATGTATGTTGGATGATGGAATGATTATTCTGTTCCGGTCCTTGCTTTGACTTGGTTGTTCAGAGAAGTAAAACTTCAACTAACATGTTTAGTGAAGCAACATATTGTATCTGAAGTGAAACTTTCTCTTTGATATGGAAATGTGAGCATCAAACTAACATCCATCTAAGATAAGGTATGCTGATTTCTCTACTGTTTGGAATTCAACATGGTTGAGCAACAATTTATTATTGATCATTCTTTTTGCAATATGAATGCTCATTGTAGTTCCTGCTTTGCTTGGGAAATCTAAACAAGAATGTTGCTCTTGCTACACTCCAATGTACCGACCTAGAATATAAGACAAAAATTAAGGGCGTTGAACTTGGTAATTGATTCTTGGTTGATACGGCCACTAAAACAAAACTATAGGCCATATAGCAAGATGAACTATTATATGGCCTTGAAGCTTCGTATGTTGCTCTTTGTTTGAATTTTACTGCCCTATTAACTTGATTTTATTTGATGCCACCTTATTTTTCTCATTTCTTTGTTGTAGATTGCCAAGATATATTGATGATCCATGGCTCAGAAGTTGACTGCAAGATCGAGAAGGTGGCTACTACTAGATAGTTTTAGATTAGGTTATTAGAATGTCATTCAGGTCAATGTTTCAAACGTTATGTTTTAGATGGCTGACATGTTGATTGCAAGGTTGAGAATCAGACTACTACTAGATAGTTTCACATAATGTAATCTTTGTGTCACGTTCTTTGTAAAGCAACCAAGTTGATTTAATATATGTGACCTTTATAATTATTATGTTTGTGTCTCTTATGCACTATCAACATTGACATAATAATTTAGAATTTTGATGTACAAAATACATTAATTGTCCAAGCTATGCGACAATGCTTCTAGGAATTATAAGGATCTTTTTTTGGGCAGCCACCAACGCATACGAAGTGTTGTTAGGCTCTAGCTCTATATGTTGCTGCCTTACAACACATATTCATGCTGGTTACCAACGCATTTATATATGTTGTTGTAGACCTTTGCAACGCCACCAACGACAACGCATATAAATCCGTTGGTGTAGACCTTAGCAACGCAAATATGCACATACGACAACACATCGATGCGTTGCTAAAGGGGGGTTCTTGGTGTAGTGAAAACACTAGGTGAGAGGCCGAGCCTTCCACCCTTTACCAAGTATATAGATGCATTAAGATAACAAGATAATATAATGATAGCCCAACAAGTAAATAATGTTCCAACAAGGAACGGTCTCCAATCTTCACCTGCAACTAGCAACGCTATAAGAGGGGCTGAGCAAAGCGGTAACATAGCCAATCAACGGTTTGCTAGGACATGGTAGGTTAGAGGTTTGACATAGCAATTTGGGAGGCTTGAAAAAAAGTGGTAGGCATCATAGCATAGGCATAGCAAAAGAGCGAGCATCTAGCAAAGCAAAGATAGTAGTGATTTCGAGGGTATGATCATCTTGCCTGCAAAGTTGTCAGAGTTGACTGGATCCTCGAAAGCAAACTCAACGGGCTCCTTGTTAGCGAACTCGTCTCCCGGCTCTACCCAAACAAGACAAACAAGTAACAAGGGCACAATCAACCACGTGCAAGGATCAACCAATATGATGCAAGGATGGTATGCTATGCGGGATGCGATGCGGGATGCATATGCAAGATTTGACAAGGGATGCATGAACCTGGCCTCAACTTGGGAATCCAAGTGTGCCACTGGAAATATGAGATGAAATCACTTGAAAACGATATAAAGAACGCCGGAATCGGAGTTACGGTTTGGAAATGGCAAGCAATTCAAATATGACCACGTTCAGCGATTTACAGCAAGTAGCCATCTAAATGCAATGAGATGAACATGCTAAAGCATCCAAACATGACAACAAAATACATGGCATGGATGCATTCAAGAAGTTTAACAAAAGTCTAGCACTGAGCTACGGCCAATTCATCCATTAACAGGTTCAAACAAGCATGGCAAAAATGCATATGGCAAACAGATTTCAGACAGTGAAATTAACACTTGTCTGGAATTTCAGATCAGATAGAACTCTTCGGAGCATGAAAACTATATGCTACAGGACCTGAACATGGCAATTTAAAGCATGGCATGGAGCTACTCAAAGATCTTAACAAAAGTCCCTTAGTGACCTTGAGCCAAAAGGGATCAGAAAATACAATTGCAAGCATGTGAACATGGCAAAAACATAATCAGATCACAGACTTAGTGAAAACTGGAGCATGCTGAAACAGATATCAAGTAGGCATGTTTACGAGCTCGATGCACTCACTACGGAGCAATTCATGACCATCTAAGCATACACCCATCAAGAATACCCAAAATGCAAGCTAGACATGGCAAGAACAATAACATAGCATGCACGGATCAACTACAACATCCTCGGCAAAATCGCTAACAAGTAGACAATCTGCCCAGATTCACGAAATAGCAAAAGTAGAGCTCGATTGACTCAAGCTAGGGTGCTTCATAATTGCAAACAAAGACATGGATGGATATAGCACTACAAGATTAACAAAGCATCCTTACTGATCATCCTCAAAAGAGGCACAGATCACTAGGAAATAACATGAACATATGGCCATATGAGATAAACAGCTCAAGGACTTAGTGGAAATGCTAAGTCCCTGAAATCAGCATTACCAAATGCCTCACTTTGCAAGCTTTTGCTAGTCACCACACACATCACAAAAATACATGGGTTGCACCTCTGGAAAGATGGAAAACCCCTTAACAAAACATATGTAGAGCTCATGGGCATAACATCCACCCTTTACCAAGTATATAGATGCATTAAGATAACAAGATAATATAATGATAGCCCAACAAGTAAATAATGTTCCAACAAGGAACGGTCTCCAATCTTCACCTGCAACTAGCAACGCTATAAGAGGGGCTGAGCAAAGCGGTAACATAGCCAATCAATGGTTTGCTAGGACATGGTAGGTTAGAGGTTTGACATAGCAATTTGGGAGGCTTGAAAGAAAGTGGTAGGCATCGTAGCATAGGCATAGCAAAAGAGCGAGCATCTAGCAAAGCAAAGATAGTAGTGATTTCGAGGGTATGATCATCTTGCCTGCAAAGTTGTCAGAGTTGACTGGATCCTCAAAAGCAAACTCAACGGGCTCCTCGTTAGCGAACTCGTCTCCCGGCTCTACCCAAACAAGATAAACAAGTAACAAGGTCACAATCAACCACGTGCAAGGATCAACCAATATGATGCAAGGATGGTATGCTATGCGGGATGCGATGCGGGATGCATATGCAAGATTTGACAAGGGATGCATGAACCTGGCCTCAACTTGGGAATCCAAGTGTGCCACTGGAAAGATGAGATGAAATCGCTTGAAAACGATATAAAGAACGCCGGAATCGGAGTTACGGTTTGGAAATGGCAAGCAATTCAAATATGACCACGTTCAGCGATTTACAGCAAGTAGCCATCTAAATGCAACGAGATGAACATGCTAAAGCATCCAAACATGACAACAAAATACATGGCAGGGATGCATTCTAGAAGTTTAACAAAAGTCTAGCACTGAGCTACGGCCAATTCATCCATTAACAGGTTCAAACAAGCATGGCAAAAATGCATATGGCAAACAGATTTCAGACAGTGAAATTAACACTTGTCTGGAATTTCAGATCAGATAGAACTCTTCGGAGCATGAAAACTATATGCTACAGGACCTAAACATGGAAATTTAAAGCATGGCATGGAGCTACTCAAAGATCTTAACAAAAGTCCCTTAGTGACCTTGAGCCAAAAGGGATAAGAAAATACAATTGCAAGCATGTGAACATGGCAAAAACATAATCAGATCACAGACTTAGTGAAAACTGGAGCATGCTGAAACAGATATCAAGTAGGCATGTTTACGAGCTCGATGCACTCACTACGGAGCAATTCATGACCATCTAAGCATACACCCATCAAGAATACCCAAAATGCAAGCTAGACATGGCAAGAACAATAACATAGCATGCACGGATCAACTACAACATCCTCGGCAAAATCGCTAACAAGTAGACAATCTGCCCAGATTCACGAAATAGCAAAAGTAGAGCTCGATTGACTCAAGCTAGGGTGCTTCATAATTGCAAACAAAGACATGGATGGATATAGCACTACAAGATTAACAAAGCATCCTTACTGATCATCCTCAAAAGAGGCACGGATCACTAGGAAACAACATGAACATATGGCCATATGAGATAAACAGCTCAAGGACTTAGTGGAAATGCTAAGTCCCTGAAATCAGCATTACCAAATGCCTCACTTTGCAAGCTTGTGCTAGTCACCACACACATCACAAAAATACATGGGTTGCACCTCTGGAAAGATGGAAAAACTCTTAACAAAACATATGTAGAGCTCATGGGCATAACATGCACAGAATAATCATGTCAAAAATGACAAATATCTAAATGGAGCAGCAGATCTGACAATTAACTTAAGTAGCACTCTTCTAACAGCATTTCGGGCATCAAGATGAACTCAAATGAAAATGATGCAATGAAATGAAATGATGTGCTCTCTGAGATGAACATTTTGATATGCTATATGCCCAAAACGGAGCTACGGATGCAAAGTTATAGCGCGATGAACAAGGGCATATGGATCTGGGAAAACGGGGACTTAGAAGAAAATTTGGACCTCCGGATCTAGGGTTACTGTAGCCGATCTGGATCGGGCACGCCTCCCGAGGTTCGTCGGGACCTCGCCGGCGACGAAGTCAGGACGGTGGATGGCGGCGGGCGGCGCTCACCGGAGCCGGCGTGGCCGGTGGAGAGGCGGCGGGGCGAGGCCGGTGGAGAGTCGGGGTCACCGGACGCCGAGTTCGCCGGCGTGGAAGAGCTTGGCGGCGGCTGGAAATGGCGGCAGTGGGCGGCGCGCTCGGGCGCACGGGAGGGAGACGAAGGCGGGCGGCGGCGCGGTGTCTGGGCCTCGGGGGCCCGATCCGGGCCTCCCGGGCCGGAGCGGCGGCGATGTGGGCACGAGGCGGCGGCGAATGGGGGTGTTCCACGTGGCGGCGGTGGCGGAAGTCGGACACGTCCGTCGGTGGCGAAAATGTCCGGCGGCGGCGGACGAAGTGGATCTAGGGTTTTTGGGAGGAAGGGGAAGGAGAAATTCGGGGGTGTCTTTAAATAGGCATAGAGGGAGTTAGGAGAGTCCAAATGAGGTGCGGTTTTCAGCCACGCGGTCGTGATCGAACGCTCTAGATGATGGAGAGGGTTTTGGTGGGTTTTGGGCCAAATTGGAGGGGTGTTGGGATGCAAGACACATGAAGCCTTTTCGGTCCCTCGGTTAACCGTTGGAGTATCAAATGAAGTCCAAAAGGTACGAAACTTGACAGGCGGTCTACCGGTAGTAAACCAAGGCCGCTTGGCAAGTCTCGGTCCAATCCGGAAATGTTTAATCCCCACACACGAAAGAAAGGTAGAAATGACCACCGGAGGAGAACGAAGCGCCGGAATGCAAAACGGACAACGGGGAAAATGCTCGAATGCATGAGATGAACACGTATGCAAATGCAATGCACATGATGACATGATATGAGATGCATGAAAACGACAACAACACAGAGGCAAAAACCCGAACCCGAGAAAATAAAACAACTTAAGGCCGGAAACGGCAAGAGTTGGAATACATATTGGGAAAGTCATATCCGGGGTGTTACACATCACATGCAATGAAATAGTGACATGATATGGCCAATATCATTTTGCTCCTTATGATCTCCATCTTCGGGGCGCCATGATCATCATCGTCACCGGCATGACACCATGATCTCCATCATCATGATCTCCATCATCGTGTCTTCATGAAGTTGCCTCGTCATCTATTACTTCTACTACTATGGCTAACGGTTTAGAAATAAAGTAAAGTAATTACATGACATTATATGTTGACACGCAGGTCATAAGTAAATTAAGACAACTCCTATGGCTCCTGTCGGTTGTCATACTCATCGACATGCAAGTCGTGATTCCTATTACAAGAACATGATCAATCTCATACATCACATATATCATTCATCACATCCTTTTGGCCATATCACATCACACGGCACATGCTGCAAAAACAAGTTAGACGTCCTCTAATTGTTGTTGCAAAATTTTTACGTGGCTGCTATAGGTTTCTTAGCAGGAACGTTTCTTACCTACGCCAAAACCACAACGTGATATGCCAATTTCTATTTACCCTTCATAAGGACCTTTTTCATCGAATCCGATCCGATTAAAGTGGGAGAAACAGACACCCGCTAGCCACCTTATGCAACTAGTGCATGTCAGTCGGTGGAACCTGTCTACGTAAGCGTACGTGTAAGGTCGGTCCGGGCCGCTTCATCCCATGATGTCGCCGAATCAAGATAAGACTAGTAACGGAAAGTAAATTGACAATATCGACGCTCACAACTGCTTTGTGTTCTACTCGTGCATAGAAACTACGCATAAACCTGGCTCTGATGCCACTAAAGGGGAACATAGCAGAATTTTAAAATTTTCTACGCATCACCAAGATCAATCTATGGAGTCATCTAGCAATGAGGGAAAGGGGAGTGCATCTACATACCATTGTAGATCGCGAGCGGAAGCGTTCAAGAGAACGGGGTTGATGGAGTCGTACTCGTCGTGATCCAAATCACCGATGACGGAGCACCGAACGAACGGCACCTCCGCGTTCAGCACACGTACGGTTGGGATGACGTCTCCTCCTTCTTGATCCAGCAAGGGGAAAGGAGAGGTTGATGGAGATCCAGCAGCACGACGGCGTGGTGGTGGAAGCAGCGGTGATCTCGGCAGGGATTCGCCAAGCTCAGCGAGAGGGAGAGGTGTCACGGGAGGGAGAGGGAGGCGCCAGGGGCTTGGGTGCGCAGCCCTCCCTCCCCCCTCTTTATATAGGGGTCCAGGAGGGCGCCAGCCCCTCTAGATCCCATCTAGGGGGGGCGGCCAAGGGGGGTGGCTTGCCCCCCAAGCCAAGTGGGGCGCCCCCCACCCCTAGGGTTTCCAACCCTAGGTGCAGGGGAAGGCCCAAGGGGGGTGCACCAGCCCACCAAGGGCTGGCCCCCCTCCCACTTCAGACCATGGGGCCCTCTGGGATAGGTGGCCCCACCCGGTGGACCCCCGGGACCCTTCTGGTGGTCCCAGTACAATACCGATGACCCCCGAAACTTTCCCGATGGCCGAAATTGGACTTCCTATATACAATTCTTCATCTCCGGACCATTCCGGAACTCCTCGTGACGTCCGGGATCTCATCCGGGACTCCAAACAACTTTCGGGTTACCGCATACTAATATCTCAACAACCCTAGCGTCACCGAACCTTAAGTGTGTAGACCCCACGGGTTCGGGAGACACGCAGACATGACCGAGACGACTCTCCAATCAATAACCAACAGCGGGATCTGGATACCCATGTTGGCTCCCATATGCTCCTCGATGATCTCATCGGATGAACTACGATGTCGAGGATTCAATCAATCTTGTATACAATTCCCTTTGTCAATCGGTACGTTACTCGCCCAAGATTCGATCGTCGGTATCCCAATACCTCATTCAATCTCGTTACCGGCAAGTCACTTTACTTGTACCGTAATGCATGATCCCGTGATCAACCACTTGGTCACATTGAGCTCATTATGATGATGCATTACCGAGTGGGCCCAGAGATACCTCTCCGTCATACGGAGTGACAAATCCCAGTCTCGATTCGTGCCAACCCAATAGACACTTTTGGAGATACCCGTAGTGCACCTTTATAGTCATCCAGTTACGTTGTGACGTTTGGCACACCCAAAGCACTCCTACGGTATCTGGGAGTTGCACAATCTCATGGCCTAAGGAAATGATACTTGACATTCGGAAAAGCTCTAGCAAACGAACTACACAATCTTGTGCTATGCTTAGGATTGGGTCTTGTCCATCACATCATTCTCCTAATGATGTGATCCCGTTATCAATGACATCTATTGTCCATAGTCAGGAAACCATGACTATCTTTTGATCAACGAGCTAGTCAACTAGAGGCTCACTAGGGACGTGTTGTGGTCTATGTATTCACACATGTATTACGATTTCCGGATAACACAATTATAGCATGAACAATAGACAATTATCATGAACAAGGAAATATAATAATAACCATTTTATTATTGCCTCTAGGGCATATTTCCAACATTATGTTTGAACGTAAGTAGATTCAGGATCACTTCTTGATCACTTCTAGTTCACGACCGTTGCGTTGGTTCTCTTCTCACTCTTATTTGCGTAAGTTAGCCACCATATATGCTTAGTGCTTGCTGCAGCTCCACCTCACTACCCTTTCCTACCCATAGCTTAAATAGTCTTGATCTCGCGGGTGTGAGATTGCTGAGTCCTCGTGACTCACAGATACTTCCAAACAGTTGCAGGTGCCAATGATGCCAGTGCAGGGGACGCTACCGAACTCAAGTGTGAGTTTGACGAGGATTCGGGCCGTTACTATGTTTATTTTCCGGATGATCAGTAGAGGAGCCCAGTTGGGACGATCGGAGATCTAGCAATTGGGGTTGTCTTCTTTTATTTTGGTTTCGTAGTCGGGCCTTGATTGTATTCTGGATGATGTATGTTTAACTTGTATTTGTGTGAAGTGGCGATTGTAAGCCGACTCTTTATCCCTTTCTTATTCAGTACATGGGATGTGTAAAGATTACCCCTCTTGCGACAAGCCTACCATGCGGCTATGCCTCTAAGTCGTGCCCCGACACGTGGGAGATATAGCCGCATTGTGGGATGATAGACTACTCATATCAATAAGGAATTCCTTCTTTTTTGGGAGCCCATTCGGACAAAACTCCAAAGTTAAGCGTGCTCAGCTTGGAGAAATTTCAGGATTGGTGACCGACCGGGAAGTTGCTCCCGGGTGCGCACGAGTGAGGACAAAGTGCGCAGAAAAGACTAGTATTGATCTGTGGGGCCAGTCTAGATCCCGCCAGGAGTAACGACCATCGGCGGGTGTGTCCGGGGCGTTACAAGTTGGTATCAGGGCCGACCGTGGCGGTTACATGGATGTTTGCGGACAGGTGTGCGGTCATGTTGTTCATGACGTTTGTGACCCGTCGTGGCACACGGCATGGCACATGTACCGGACTGGATGCACAGACGTTTGTGCCAAGAGGGAACGTTCCTGTGGCCCGACGAGGACGTCGGTTCCTCTGAGTGGGGGTGTATGTGATAGCCTGGCTTAATAGGGATGATAAACTACTCATATCAATAAGGAATTCCGTCTTTTCCGGGAGCCCATTCGGACATAACTCCAAAGTTAAGCGTGCTCAGCTTGGAGAAATTTCAGGATGGGTGACCGACCGGGAAGTTGCTCCCGGGTGCGCACGAGTGAGGACAAAGTGCGCAGAAAAAACCAGTATTGATCTATGGGGCCAGTCTAGATCCCGCCAGGAGTAATGACCATCGGCGGGTGTGTCCAGGGCGTTACATCTGGTCAATAACCAATAGCGGGACCTGGATGCCCATATTGGTTTCTACATATTCCACGAAGATCTTTATCGGTCGAACCTTTATGACAACATACGTAGTTCCCTTTGTCCGTCGGTATGTTACTTGCCCGAGATTCGATCGTCGGTATCTCCATATCTAGTTCAATCTCATTATCGGCAAGTCTCTTTACTCGTTCCGTAATACATCATCCTATAACTAACTCATTAGTCAATTTGCTTGCAAGCTTCTTGTGATGCTGTATTACCAAGAGGGCCCAGAGATACCTCTCCGTCACCTCGTCCTTAGCCAATCTTTGTTTATTCCGCAGCTCCTATTTTGAGTTGCAAATATGAGCAACCGAACCAAAATCAAATACCTAGACGCTACTACGAGCATTAGTAAGGAACACATCAATAACATGTATATCAAATATACCTTTGTTCACTTTGCCATCCTTCTTATCTGCCAAGTATTTGGGGCAGTTCCTTTGCAGTAGAAGCACTCGATTTCAGGCTTGGGTCCATCTTTGGGCTTCTTCATGGGAGTGGCAACTTGCTTGCCATTCTTCTTGAAGTTCCCTTTCTTTCCCTTGCCCTTTTTCTTGAAGCTAGTGGTCTTGTTAACCATCAACACTTGATGCTCTTTCTTGATTTCTACCTCTGCCGATTTCAGCATCGCGAAGAGCTCGGGAATCATTTTCTTCATCCCTTGAATATTTTGGTTTATCACGAAGCCTTTGTAGCTTGGTGGCAATGATTAAATAACTCTATCAATAACACACTCATCTGGAAGATCAATTCCCAGCTGAGTCAAGTGGTTGTGTACCCGGACATTCTGAGTATGTGTTCATTGACATAACTGTTCTCCTCCATCTTACAGCTGAAGAACTTGTTGGAGACTTCATATCTCTCAACCCGGGCATTAGCTTGAAATATCAATTTCAGCTCTTGGAACATCTCATATGCTCCATGGTGTTGAAAACGTTTTGAAGTCCCGGTTCCAAGTTGTAAAGCGTGGCACACTGAACTATCGAGTAGTCATCAGATGGAGCTTGCCAAACGTTCATAACATCTGCTTCAAGGACATAATTCTTCTGTGTAGCAATGAGGATAATCCTCAAGTTACAGACCTAGTCCGTGTAGTTGCTACCATCATCTTTCAACTTAGCTTTCTCTAGAAACGCATTAAAATTCAACGGAACAGTAGCACAAGCCATTTATCTACAACATAGATTTGCAAAGACTATCAGGACTAAGTTCATGATAAATTAAGTTCAATTAATCAAATTACTAATGAACTCCCACTTAAATTAACATCCCTCAAGTTATCAAAGTGATACATGATTCAAGTCAACTAACCCATGTCCGATCATCACGTGAGATGGGGGTAGTCATCAATGGTGAACATATCCATGTTGATCATATCTACTATATCACTCATGTTCAACCTTTCGGACTCCAGTGTTTTGAGACCATGGCTGTACACGCTAGGCTCGTCAAGTTTAACGCAAGTATTCTGCTTGTGCAAAACTGACTTACACCCGTTGTATGTGAACGTAGAGTCTAACACACCCGATCATCACGAGGTGCTTCGAAACGATGAACTTTAGCAACGATGCATACTCGGGGAGAACAGTTTTATATTGAAATTAAGTGAAGGGATCATCTTATAATGCTACCGTCGTTCTAAGCAAAATAACATGCATAAAGGATAAACATCGCATGCAATCAAAATATGTGACATGGTGTGGCCATCATCATCTTGTGCTTTTGATCTCCATCTCCAAAGCAACGGCATGATCTACATCTTCACCGACGCGACACCTTGATCTCCATCGTTGCGTCGGGGTCATCTCGCCAACTATTGCTTCTGAAGCTATTGCTAACGCATAGAGATAAAGTAAAGCAATTACATGACGCTTAATGATTGACACGTAGATCATACAATAATTTAAAGACAACCCTAAGGATCCTGTCGGTTGTCGATATTACAAAACATGATCATCTCATACATCAACGTATATCACATCAAGTCTTGACCATATCACATCACAACATACCCTGCAAAAACAAGTAAGACGTGCTCTACTTTGTTGTTGCAAGTTTTACATGGCTGCTATGGGTAACTATCAAGAACCCTTCTTACCTACACAAAATCACAACGGTGATTACCAAGTTTGCTGTTTTAACCTTTTGCAAGGACCGGCCTTAGTCAAATTTGATTCAACTAAAGTGAGATAAACAGACACCCGCCAGCCATCTTATGCAAAACAAGTTACATCTTAGTCAGCGGAACCGGTCTCATGTACGTGGACATGTAATGTTGGTCCGGGCCACCTTATCCCACAATACCGTCGAATCAAAATAAGACGTTGGTGGTAAGCAGTATGAACATCACCGCCCACAAATCCTTTGTGTTTCTCTGATGCATATTTAAGTTTCCAGTCAATACAATTTTAGCATGAGTAATAAACATTTATCATGAATAAGGAAATATAATAATAACAACTTTATTATTGCCTCTAAGGCATATTTCCATCAGTAGATTGTGTGGATGAAGCGGTTTTAGAATATTTACTTTCAATGCCAGATCATGAATTGTGTATTATGGGCAACTGGAATGTACGTGAAATGCTTTTCATATCAGCCTGGTACTTGTGGCAGCAAAGCCAAAAATTGGTTCACAAGGAGACAATTCAAAATGCACATCAGATTTCCATGGGAATCCGGGCACTTACGACCACTTTTATTACTGCTTCCTCACCAAAGGTCTTCATGAAAAAAATGGGGATGGTCTTGCCCTCTGGTAGGGTTGGTTAAACTTAGCGTTGATACTTCTTTTGACCATGACTTACTTAGGGGTACAATGGGTGCGGTCTTAAGAGCCGACAAAGGTAGATTTATTTCCGGGGGTAATGGTAACATTGACTGGTGCGCGGATGTACTGATGGCTGAAGCTTTGGCCCTAAAATTCGGTCTGTCGTTGGCGCAAAGACGGGATGCAATCGCATTATTATTAACTCGGGTAACATGGAGGTGATTGATACCATGAAGGAAGCAGGACGATCGTCGGGGGCAGCAGCGACAGTTTTTGATGATTGTTTTTATTTAGCTTGTGATTTTACTATTTTTAGATTCAAGCATTGTAATAGAGAAACAAATAAAGTTGAACTTGGTAGATCGGCTAGGTTTTTTCATTTCTGATTCATTTGAGGAGCCAAATATTAAAATTGTACCAACCCCATAAAGGATGTAATAGTTATTTCCTTATTTCTAATGAACAAAGCACATGTTTTTTTTTTAAGTGCTAAGGAGAATCTTCACATGGTGATTGTCGGGCTACACCTAGACGCTCATATGGTCTCTCTTCACTTGGCTATGCAAATATGCGTGACATTGTTAATGGCTGTCCGGCCGTGCCAAATGTAGTACCCGGGTAGTGTAACTTAAAATATGTATATCATGGATTACAAAAATTATATCGTGAAAAGCTGCTCCATCAGCATTTCGTCAAAATTAAATTAATCATGATGCCGTTGCCCGTTAGCAAACAATACTAATCGAACCACACTTGCTTGCAACGAAGAATTATTAGCAGCAAACTTTCTACTGGGGGACATGGAGGCTATCAGAAAATTTCCGCTTGGGCGTCTCCCTGATGAACTTGGAGCGGAATGGTGAATTCTCAATTAGATCGGCTTATAGAGCGATCATTTCAAGGCAGCAACAAGCTCTCTCTTCAAGCTCTAGTGGGTCTGAACAGAAGTACTGGAAGAGATTATGGAGAATGCATATTCCACCTAAAGTTCGTAGTTTTTGGTGGATAGTAATGAAAAGAATTGTGCCTTGTAAATCCATCCTGAAAGAACGGCACATTGAGCGGATCGCCTTCTGTCAGATGTGCGGTAGGGAAGAATCTATTTTCCATGCACTTTTTGAATGCACTTGGGTAAGGATTTTCTGGCAAAAAATGAAACTCAGGTCTGGGCTGAAGGTGCCAAAACTGAACCCACGTACTTGGTCCAAGACTCCAAGGGAATGATTGAAGGTGAGCTGGTCTCGGACAGGGATGCTTGCATCATATTGTGTGGTAGCTGAGCTATTTGGCCAGAACGTAATGCAAGGATTCATCGGGAGAATGGCCGTGCTATGATGGACTCTGTTAATTGGCCAATTGAAGTTGCAATGGATTTGGCTACGATATCACAGAAGGTAACTAATCAAGTGAAGAAGACCAAGCTTGTTTGGCAGCCGCCGGCTGCTGCTGGAACTCTGAAAATTATTGTCGATGGGAGCTGCTCAACAGAGAACTTCCAGGGCGTGACTAGTGTTGGTGTTCGTGATCACGAAGGTAAATTGTTACGAGCACATGCGCTATGGTATGGTGTTGCGGCGAGTCCTCTCAATTTGGAAGTTTTTGCGATCCGTGATGGTTTTCGGTTGGCAGGTAACATGGATCTCCGTACTATCATTGTGGAAACGGATGACCTGACGGTGGTTAATCTCTGGAGATCGAAGAAATTTTAGAGATCTGAGGTTGCTACGATTCTTCATGAGATAGAGGAGCTGAGCAGGAATTTTGACACTTTTTCTTTAATATCTGCTATAAGTGGGAGGCCAATATGTTGGCTCATCCAGTCATCTTTGTGCTAGGCAGGCTAGTGAAGATAGACGTAGATGTGTTTGGGTGAATTTCATACCCAAATTCCTGAGGATCTGCCTACCAAATGACTGTAACCGCGCTTCTTAACTTATAAAGCTCCTTTGAGTCGCAAAAAAAAAAATCGTACCACAATTTGGCTGTGTGCATCATCTCCTCGCGGGCAATGGGTGGCTGTTCACTGCCGGGTGGCCTCACAGGGTCCGCGACGGAGCCGGGCGGCCTCACAGGGTCCATGACGGGGTTGGGCTACGGCACTCATCTCCTCACGGGCAGTGGGTGGTTGGTCACTGCCGTGCTGGGAGGCAGCGTAGTGGTGGCTAGATGGCGGTGGCGGTGGATCCATGGCAGACGCGCTCGGATGTCCTCCCTACTGGCGGCGGCCCCTTAGTTCGCTCAGGTTGGGTCGTGTGCTCAGATCTGTCTAACCTCACACGGCCTTTCCTTTTGCCTTAGTGGGTGTCTCCGACGTGCACCTAGGCCTCTAGATCTTCTGACTATCACCACAGAGAAATCCTTTGCACGGATCTGTCGTTGGGGTTGATGCGGCGATGTCTGTGGACGCCACTAACCTCCTTGAAGGGCATCTGTCATGGTGGTGGTCCTATAAAGCTCCAACGAAAACCTCATGTTTGGCTTGCCGGACTAGACATTGGCGATGTGTGGCGTTCGTTTACCTCCTTGGAGGCATTGTTTTGGAGCTTCGGCCAATGGGATCTCGTGAGTGTCGCGGCGTTGGACCACCATGTAGAATCGGATGGAAGGATCATTTGCTCCAGGAGAAACCCGTTATCTCTCTCTTCAGGTTCGGATGATGTTGGGGTCTACCGCCGCTCACCCTCGTGGGGACATCGTACTTGAGCAAGTGCTCACTAAAGGGGGCTAGAGTTGGAGCAACGTCATTTCTACCGCATCGACGACGACGGGTCTCAATGGCATGGCGCAGCGGAGTCTCGATGACGGATGTGTCTTGATCGATGAGCGCAGGGCGGTGGCGTTGTTTGGTGTCGTAGTGGCGTCGACGACAATTGATCAATGAGTTGATCCCTCCTAAAGATGGAAAGGCAAAAGTTGTTGGTGGTGGATTCTAGCGCGCATGTGATGCATGCTGAGGGTCTGTTGAACCGGTTGGTGCTCTCGGCTGCGGCTTGGTCAGATTAGATGACGTGTGTTGATGTGAGGTTGGGACACATTATAAAGCTTGTAGGTGTAGTGATGAAAGTCGCCAGGACAGTGTCTTAGGGTTGATCCATGTATTTTTTTGTTTGTCAAACTATGTTGAATAATATAATAAAGGTGGTTATACGCATCGCTCAATGCAAAGGCTAGAAGTTATCCTCCTTCTTTGAAAAAACCAACCATCGATTTCAGGCATATCAAAATTACTCTAAAAGGTCAACAACAATGAGGCAAAATAAAAGATAAACAACAATAATGCAAAAGAACAAGGTAGACAAGAGATAACCGATTTCTCTGGGAATAAAAAAAATGAGATCAACCCAAAGGTTAACCCTTGTTGCCATTTTTTATAGGAGAAACTCCGCGAGCACTGTGCGTCTGAGCCAGGACTTGAATTTGATGGGCTGGCAGCAACCTCAGCTGTCCAGCCAACGAGTCGACGCCCGGTCCTCATTTTTTTTCGGAATTTTCTCTCATGTGACCATTGGTTTAGTCCAATCCACTCCAAGTCTGCACGTTATAGGCGCCATTCCTTTTCTCTCATCTTTTCTTAAAGAAAGGCAAAAGATTTGCCACATTTTATTAATAAAAAAGAGGGAGTAGCAAGGCTTACGGTTTTAGAGAGACCAACTTGTTGGACATATAAATGTGTTGCCTAGTTTTTTTCTATCAGATCGATCTTTTAGTTGTATTGGATAGAGCATGCATTTCTACATGGTATCAGAGTTAAGAGGTCTTGAGTTTAAGACCCGGCTGGTGCAATTAAATTGCAGCCTATTTTCGGTCCATGTTTAGGTCTGAGGGAGCCACACATGAGGGGGAATGTTGACGTATAAATATATTGCCTAGTCTTTTCCATCATATCGGTCTTTTAGTTGCATTGGCTAAGAGCATCTCCAGCCGTTGGCCCCCCAGGCGGCGATTTTACGCGCCCCCTAGGGGCGAGCCGGCGCTAAAATCAGCATGGGGGTGAGCGGGTTCCCAGCCGCTCGCCCCAGGGTCGCCCCAGAGTCACCCCAGACGCGTTTTTTTAGTTTAAAAAATAAGAATTCGGCAAATTTCGGCTAAAATTCGGCAAACTTGAAATTCATATTCAACATATTCGGTGTTTACATAGATTATTTAAAAAAACATCTACGGGGCGAAGAAGTCGATGAGCGCGACGAAGTCGCCGGCGTCGTCGACGTCCTCCTCGTCGTCGTCAGTCTTCTCCTTTTTGATGGCGCGGCCGCCTCTACTGGACCCCTGTCCGGCGTCTCGATGGCGGACCGATGGCGGCGGCGCCGATTTCGGTCCAAGCCGGCAAAAAAGGGTTTCTGGGGGCGCGACTGGGTCGATTTTTGACCATCGGCGCGGCACAAACGTCTGGGAAGAGTCTGTTGGGGACGCGGGTGGAGATGCTTTAAAACATGCACTTCTACACGACAAAAACGTCTATCGAAATACAATAGAAAACTACGCTCGCGGCATCAAAGACTCAAATGTTTTGCCCCCGTGAGAACCCAATCCTCGCCTCTGACTTGATGTTTGCAAAAATGATTGTTATTCTTGATGAGAAGTCATGCGAAGAAACACTTGGGCGGTGCCCAATTGTCCCAAACAGTGGTGTGGTGGTCGCCTCCTTAAACTGCACCTTGTATGCCGATGTGTCAGAGTAGATGTGGTTGGCAGTAAGGTTCGAGATAACGTCCCTTTGATCTCACTATGGTGAACAACATCCTGCAACCGAGCCCAAAGAGTGTAGAATTGTTGGAGGAGGGTTGGTGCGGACTGCGTAGCCGCGGCCGCCGAGGGAACAAATTGCTGCGGATGGCGCTGCCTTTTGAAGGACACCGACACTGCTAATTGTGCTATGATCGTGACGCTTTCACAAGGAAAATACTATGGACGACGATCATGCATGGCCTCTCGAGCAATGGTATCAACCAGTGGCGAACAATGTGGCAGTGGGCAGTAACCATGCCTCTTCTCTATTCCGGATTTTCTTTTTGCGACTTACTATTCTGAGTCCTTTAGAGCAATTTTAATGGGACGACCCATTTTGTCCGCCTGTATCCATTTAGATTAGTGCGTAGAAAAATAGAGATCCAATGCGTCGATCCAAATTCAAATCGTGTCTGTCTGGCATGCGCGTCGATCTATTTTCGGTTCAAAATTGCGTCTGAAATGGGTCTGAAATGGGTCGGCGTGGACGCGAAGCGGACGAGCCACGCGTCTCCTCGGTGTCCGCCGCGGTCCCACTTAACAGCCGCCCAACTACCGCACGTCGTCTAATTTATGACGACCACCGACAGTGGGCCCACCAGTCAGCCAGTAAAAATGTCATTCTTTAACCCACGCATGCGGCGGGGGCCGGCCTCATCCACTTTCGTCCACATCTGACCCCCCCCCCACCCCCTTGTGCTTCCTCGTCAGCGACACCACCGAACCCTAGCAAGCAATGGGCCTCTTTGGTAGCAGCAGCGGCAAAGGCAAGTGCACCCCCGGCGCCTCATCCTCCCGTGCTCCTCCTCCCCCTCTTCCTCTGCCGCCGGCGCGTGTCCGCTTAGGTCACCAACGTCTGCACATCCCGGTGCACCAAGCGCGGTGGCACTGAGAATACAGGGAGCCGCTGCCCTACCCCGATGTCATGCTGTCGCACCACTGCCACCTGGATCCGCAGCGGATCCCGGTGCCGGCGGTTTCGCGCACACAGCGGGCGCACGACGAGGGGGTGCGCAGGTGCCGGGCGTAGTTCACGTTGGCGCCGCGGCGAATGCCTGACTACGCCGCCGACTCTCTCAACTGGGAGGCTTGGTTTGCCCTCGAACACGAGGAGCAACAGTGGCTAGGCATCGAAGCCAACCATCGCCTTTTTCACCGCCGCACCCGCGGGTAGAGCCGGAGGAAATGGAGGCGGAGGCAGAGTACCAAGCCACCCTCGAGGAGGCCCTGCAGCACACGCTGGAGGCTAGCCGGTTCGAGGAGGACACGCATTGGGATGGGCTGGAGCAACCCCTTGCCTTGTCGGCGGCGGGGGACTCCGTCCACACGCCGCTCTCCGCCCCGCCACCGCCGCCGCCCGTCCCCGAGCCCAAGCCGGATCCGGAGCCGACGAGGAAGTGCTTCCCGCCTCTATCGAGTTGGTCGAAGGAGGCCTACACATGGACCGGCGAGTACCACGAGTGGATGAGCGCTCCTCTGGTCCACTACGCCGCAACGCGGGAGGAGGAGGCGGCCTACCTTGAGCGTTGGAAAGCGCACTGGCTCGTCTAGGAGTAGTCCGACGGCAAGCGGCAGATGGGTTGGGAGCAGCTGCTGCAACGCGAGCAGAAGCACTTCGGCTTGAGGAGGAGGACGAGGAGCGCGCCCGGCGAGCCGCAATGCCACCGCCCCAGCAGACGCCAGAGGAGGCTGCCCTGGCAACATACCAAGCGGCGTTTGGGTGGGCTAGCCCTGCTCCCGTCTTCATCGACCTCACCGGCGGCGATGGCGATGGCGACGTCAACGTCAAGGGCAAGGGCAAGGCCGGCGACGCCTACGACAGTGTGCGGGCACAAACTTTTTATGTTTTAATTAATGTTTAATTGGGTTAAGTGGACTTTGGCCTGCGGTTGACCGGCCACTTAATGTTTAATTATTTTTATTTCTGCGAGCTATTTTTTCCTATGCCAGCAGATTTGGGTCCGCCTTCCGTTGGACGGTCAAGCCGACCCATTTAAGAATGCTAACGCGAACGTCGGCCCGTCTGTCTGTATCCGCGGACTGGCCCCTTGTCCGTGGACGGATGTGGGAAGAACTTTGCGGATCGCCGTTGAAGATGCCCTTTTGCGTAAGCGGTGTTAGAATAATTTGAGGTGCACATTTGATTATATTGAGAATAATCAATCACACAAATACAAAAAACGACACCAAAATTTGTTAAGCGATTAATCAACATGGTTGCATCTCGAAGTCATGACTACAAACGCTTCTCCTATGAACTAAATCTATATAGTACAGTCGAGGATAAACTTGTCAAGACCATCAATCAGACAACACTCCGACCACCGCGCCACGTTCGGTTCGGCTGTCCCTGCCATTGGCGTCGGACCGTCTCTCTTGTGATCTCTGGCTAGCCAACTAATTTATGTCTAGTTTATTTAGCTACCCAGCGATGCCTTGTGTTCGACTTAAACACCTAACCATCCGCTAATTACCAGTTCAACTGTAGCACAACTTGTAACATAATTTTGACACATATTTTACCACTCCACCTTGGGAAATATGTCATCGCCATCCTGAAGCCACCATGCGTGTACCTTGGACCTGAACCATTAAACATGAGCTCCGCTACTACGTCGTTGACGTCACATAACTTCATCTGCAACTGTAGTCCATTATTTACTCCATGATAGTCAAAGCTCCCATAAAAATTAAGTTTTTTTTGCATTCCTGTTTTGTGTTCCCAACCTCGCAAAGTATCTATCCAGCACCACCACACACTGACCATAAAAGTCACCATATCCGACAACTGATGTATCATCAAAGTCGTTTCAAAATTCATAACAAATTCATATGAACTAAGAAAACATACATAAGATATTCAAAAAACATCACATATATTTGCATGTCATTTTTATTCATAAAAAAGTATTTTTACACCTTTTTATGTTTAATAATGCTAATAATATTAATAACCTTAGGTAGTTCAAACATATTTTTTTATGAATGCAAATGACATGCACGTAAATGTAATGTTTTTTCTGAACATTTTGATATGTGATTTGCAGTTTTATGAGTTCATATGAATTTTCAAATATTGGTCAAATGGTCAAAGGGTAGTCGGACAACCTCGGGGATAAATATAAGAGGAAAACTGTGCATGGCCGAAAAGTAATTACTAAAACCATGGGGTGGTTCCGACTAAGGGAAAAATGCGTTTGGCCCATCATTAATATGTTACTTGCATGCATGTTTGCATCGATTAACATTGGAGCTAGGCTTAATCCGTTATTACCCTTTTGATTATATGGAGTAAATGGAAATGATTATAAAGTCTTAGGTCTCCTTTTGTAACTTTCCAATTACGAATTGAAATACACCCACTCCATTTAATAGGTGTGGAAGTCTTACTGCAACACATCACCAACAAATGCCATATTCATTTGTGGCATATACACTTATTAACCTTCATACTTAAATGTTGCATTTAATGATCATGCTGAATGAAATATGCCCTAGAGGCAATAATAAAATTGTTATTAATATTTCCTTATATCATGATAAATATTTATTATTCATGCTAGAATTGTATTAACCGGAAACTTGTGTTGGGGAACGTAGTAATTTCAAAATTTTCCTACGCACACGCAGGATCATGGTGATGCATAACGACGAGAGGGGAGAGTGTGTCCACGTATCCTCGTAGACCGAAAGCGGAAGCGTTAGCACAACGCGGTTGATGTAGTCGTACGTCTTCACGATCCGACCGATCGAAGTACCGAACGCACGGCACCTCCGAGTTCAGCACACGTTCAGCTCGATGACGTCCCACGAACTCCGATCCAGTAGAGCTTCGAGGGAGAGTTCCGTCAGCACGACGGCATGATGGCGGTGATGATGATGCTACCGACGCAGGGCTTCGCCTAAGCACCGCTACGATATGACCGAGGTGGATTATATTGGAGGGGGGCACCGCACAAGGCTAAAAGATCAATGATTAATTGTTGTGTCTCCAAGGGGTGCCCCCCTCCCCGTATATAAAGGAGTGGAGGAGGGGAAAGGCCGGCCCTCTCTATGGCGCGCCCTAGGGGAGTCCTACTCCCATCGGGAGTAGGATTCCCCTTTCCTAGTAGAACTAGGAGCCCTTCCAAATAGTAGGAGTAGGAGAGAAGGAAAGGGAAAAGAGAAGAGAAGGAAGGAGGGGGCGCCGCCCCCCCTAGTCCAATTCGGACTAAGCATTGGGGGGGGGGCGCAGCCTCTCCTCTCTCTTTCCCCTAAAGCCCAATAAGGCCCATATACTCCCCGGTGAATTCCCGTAACTCTCCGGTACTCCGAAAAATACCCGAATCACTCAGAACCTTTCCGATGTCCGAATATAGTCGTCCAATATATCGATCTTTACGTCTCGACCATTTCGAGACTCCTCATCATGTCCTCGATATCATCCGGGACTCCGAACTACCTTCGGTACATCAAAACACATAAACTCATAATACAAATCGTCACCGAACGTTAAGCGTGCGGACCCTACGGGTTCGAGAACTATGTAGACATGACTGAGACACGTCTCCGGTCAATAACTAATAGCGAAACCTGGATACTCATATTGGCTCCTACATATTCTACGAAGATCTTTATCGGTCAAACCGCATAACTACATACGTTGTTCCCTTTGTCATCATTATGTTACTTGCCCGAGATTCGATCGTCGATATCTCAATACCTAGTTCAATATCGTTACCGGCAAGTCTCTTTACTCGTTCCGTAATACATCATCCCGCAACTAACTCATTAGTTACAATGCTTGCAAGGCTTATAGTGATGTGTATTACCAAGTGGGCCCAGAGATACCTCTCCGACGATCGGAGTGACAAATCCTAATCTCGAAATACGCCAACTCAACAAGTACCTTCGGAGACACCTGTAGAGCAACTTTATAATCACCCAGTTACGTTGTGACGTTTGGTAGCACACAAAGTGTTCCTCCGGTAAACGGGAGTTGCATAATCTCATAGTCATAGGAACATGTATAAGTCATGAAGAAAGCAATTGCAACATACTAAACAATCAAGTGCTAAGCTAACGGAATGGGTCAAGTCAATCACATCATTCTCCTAATGATGTGATCCCGTTAATCAAATGACAACTCATGTCTATGGTTAGGAAACTTAACCATCTTTGATTAACAAGCTAGTCAAGTAGAGGCATACTAGTGACACTATGTTTGTCTATGTATTCACACATGTATTATGTTTCCCGTTAATACAATTCTAGCATGAATAATAAACATTTATCATGAAATAAAGAACTAAATAATAGCTTTATTATTGCCTCTAGGGCATATTTCCTTCAGTCTCCCACTTGCACTAGAGTCAATAATGTAGTTCACATCGCCATGTGATTTAACACCAATAGTTCACATCACCATCTGATTAACACCCATAGTTCACATCATCATGTGACCAACACTGTCGTGGTTTTGTCACGACAGATGTCCTAGAGAAAGGACTTAGTCGTGGAGCCATCGCTACGGGTTAGCTTGAAGGGGTTAAAGCGGACACAAGGACGCAAGAGAGTTTATACTAGTTCGGCCCCTTCAAGGAAGGTAAAAGCCTACGTCTAGTTGTGATGGAATTGATGGGTGTTTCGATGACTAGGGAGCAAATAAGCTTCGCCTATGTCTCGAGTTGTTGTTTGTTGTCCTTGAACCGCCGCCGGGTCATCCCCTTATATACATGGGTGACGCCCGTCGGTTTACAGAGTCCCAACACCGGCTCATAGATGTGTCCGGTTTGGTCTCTACTTATTCCATACTTACAATACAAGTTACATATTGACGCCGGTTTACGGCTACAGGCTCTCAGCCGATTATGGGTCTTGAGCCCTCATCTATCTTCATGGGATTTAATATGCTTAACTACTGATGAAGTTAATCCGGCTCAGATAGGCCGGTTTACGCCCAGTAGTAATATCCCCAACATTAGGCCCCAGATTGATTTGAACAGGTTCATGTCAATCCTTAGCAAAACTTCATCTTCAACGTCTTCTTGTAGTTTGGTGAACCGCCGTGATGTCATCTTCTCTGATTGCTGTAAATCGGCGTGACGTCATCTATCATAAAGAAACTATCCGTGATACCTTCTTGTTTAATAGATCTGTGATAATCGAGGCGACAACTCTGTTTCCAAACTTGTAGCTCCTTGATTTTTGCGCCTGACCCATGTCCCTTGCTTTATAAATAGGACCGAAGGGTCATTTCTTTTTCCCCTGCTTGCCCTTCTGCTTCTTCTTCCTCGCGTCGCCCAGTCTTCGGAGCTCCGCCACCGTTGTCGACCTCTGCACCAACTTTGGCCGCTGCATCACCCTGAGCGTACCAGAGCACCGCGGCGACCTTCCGTTTCTTCCTCAGCTCCGGTAAGTCTTCTATCCCTTTCATCATAGATATGTTCTAGGGTTTCCATGTTCTCGACTATTCATGGCTTGCTTCTTGTTCATATGATAGATCCTTAGACGAGTCTGTGAATCTTCGCTCTGTGTAGCAGTAGTTTTTATCCTCCGTTTTCACTTTCGCATATTAAGACCATAGATCTTATCCGTACCTTCGCTTATTGATTCAGCACTGCTCCTTTAGGGCCTTGAATATTTATCTCCTTTATAAACATTTTCCAGATCCAAAGCTGTAGTATAATCTTGTGAAATCTGTTTTTGTGTACTTACTCATCCGTAGTCTTGACTGTTCAATGCTTAGATCAGGCGGTTTAACTTTGTAGAAATTTTTACGAACCGGTATATACCATTAGTCCCCTTGTTGAACCGCCAGATGTTGGTTGCTTCATGAAACTCCGGTTCAGATAGTTTTGTCTCCGGTTTAACAGTGTCCATACCAACGTATCTTGATCAAATGCATTTTTGAACCGGGATCTTCTACCTTGTAGATTCCATCATGGACAAGCAAGTGTATGAGTGCAATTGGGTCCCTTCTCGCGTCACAGAGGATCAACTGGATGATTTAGTCCTGATTGGCGCCTTGGGCAGCAAAGATACCATCCATTGGAGGGCTCCTGGCAAAGAATGCCCCCCCACACCTCAAGAAGGAGAGGTTTTGTCTTCGTAGACCACTTAGCCCGCGGTTTTAAACCGCCCAGTTCTAAATTCTACCGGGATGTTCTAGCTGATTTCCAACTCCATCTGCAAGACACTGGCCCCAACTCTGTTACAAATATGTGCCACTTCCAAGTGCTCTGTGAGGTGTTCTTTCAAGAGGAGCCCACAGTGGAATTATTCAGAGATCTTTTCTATCTAAACCGCCGTACTGAGTTTACTGATGGCTCTAATACGGAGTTGGGTGGCATGGCGATTCAAAAAAGGAAAGAGGTCACATACCCTCACGCCAAGCTGCATAGTCACCCCAAGGAGTGGAATCAGACATGGTTCTACTGCAAAGACACCTCCCCTGCTGGTGAGAATCCCTTGCCTGGCTTTCGTCCGGAGCGGTTCAGCAATACCCATCCTTTTCCTCAACGATTGACTGCCCAGGAGAGAAGCAAATATGCTCCTCAGCTGTCAAAGCTCAGAGTCTTTATGGCCAACGGTTTAACAGGGGTTGACCTTGCTCGCTATTGGATATCATGGAGCATACTGCCCCTTAGTCAGCGCTCCGGTTTGATGTGCGAATATACTGATAGTGTGGATGACCCACTGCGACATTCAAGACTCCAGCTCTCTGGTGAAGAAATCACAGAGGCTGTGCGTAAGATACTGAATGAACCGGAGCACATCTACGGTAGAACCGGCCTGCTTCCCTTCTGTGCCACCAACAAACCGCCAGCTGTAAGACTTTGATTTTTCTCTTTGCTGAATCTGTTATTGACATGTCTGGTCATTGTTTGTAATATTAGTGTCTGTATAATCAGGGTGATGATTCGTTTTGGAGCAAAAAGCTGCCGCAGGAGAAACCAGAGAAGGCAGACAAACCGGAAAGAGCAATCCGGCAAAAAACTAAAGCTGTGAAGAAGACTGCCCACAGGAAAAGAACCACTGCATCTTCTAATCCGGCCCCTGATGATGAGGTGGATAATCCGGACTTTGAGGTAGAGCTTGACTCACTTGGTTTATTTTTCATGCGTCTTATTGATGATGATATTTGTGAGGATGATGCCGAAGCCAGCCACGCGGATGTTGCAGAGGTAATTATTCTCTCTTCCGATTCAGAAACTTTGCCTTCACAAAAAATCCGCCAGGCAAACCGGAAAGTTAAATTTTCTCATCCTCTTGCTTATTTGGATCCTAAACTTCTTATGAAGACTCAACAACACGAGGCTCGCCGCACCACCCGGCACAGCGGCCCGGTAGTTACCTCCGCCGGTTTACCGAACAGTCCGGTTCGGAAACGTCATTCCGAGGTCTCTAACTCGCCTATCAGTGCTTGTCCTAAAGCGGGCTGCTTTCGTCAACCTCTTAATCCGTATGACTCCGATTACCAGGTTATTTCCCACTCATCTTCTGGCGAGTCATCGGCCACTCAGCTCCCGCCGCTCAAAACGGTGCTTGGGTAAGCCATATTTATTGTGATGTTTGCAGTACATTGCCTTAGAACACATGCTGTATTTAATTTGGTTATTCTTCTCAGGGCCAAACCTAGGCCAAGCAAGAAGGCCCGCCTGGACAAAGCGGCCGAAGAAGATGTCATTCCTGAAGCGGCTATCTCTGAGGATATTCCCAACAATCCACCACAGCCAGATGATGATCTTATTGCTGAAGAGAGACCTGTTGATACCTCAGGCCCTATCCAACAGCCCACAGGTTCCATCCGGATTGAAAGCTCCACCGGTCCAGCAAAATCTACTGAGAAGCCAACAGCTCCAGTGCAAACCGGCGGTACCAAGGATGATGAGGTTGTCATTACTGGCACTGGTCATGCTGAACCAAGCAATCCTGTCGCTTTATCCAAACATTCTGCCAAGGAAGAATTTGCTGCTTTTGGCAAAGGCACGTGGAACACTGATGTGACGGCTTACTCTGCTCTGAACGCCCAAGATATCCATTCCGGCTATCTGAACCGGCTGTATACCAGCCGTGACTACGAAGCCGGTCTGGTTAATATGATGAAAGATAAATATGAGATAACTTCCATATGCTCCTTCCTGCTTGTATGCTTTTATTCTTGCTGACTCTCCTAGCCCCCAAGGGCCGGTTTGAACTATTATTTCAAACCCGGACTTAATAATATAAATCTTGATGCTTTGAAATTTGCTGATGTAGCCCCCAAGGGCCGGTTCAACTTAGCGTAGTTAAACCGGTACTTTAAGTAATTGAAACTGCCGCATCAGAATACATATGATCAAATAGCCATTAGCCCCCAAGTGCCAAGTTGAATACTTGTATTGAGCTTGGGACTTTGTAAACAATTGAAAGATGAAGATCGAATATGCATTAGCCCCCAAGTGCCAAGCACATAACTTGTTATGTGGTTGGTACTTGAATCCTTCTACCGATTTGTTGAAACATATATCTGTATGCCTGCAGGCGGAGCTGGACGTGAAAGAAAGCCAAGTCATCGATCTGCGAGAAAACCTGAAAACCCAACAGGCTGAAACCTCCAAGGCTAAAGAGGAATTGGCCAGTGCCTTAAGCGCCATGGAACAACTTAAGGAGAACTTCAAGAAGAAACGGGCGGATTGGGCCACTGAAAAGTCCGCTTTGATCAAACGAGCAGAGGATGCTGAGGCTGCACTGAAACCAGTGATGGATGAACTGACCAGCATAAAGCGACACGTTCATGCCATGACCACTGCTATCTTTGGTAAGCCATCTTGCCTTCTGAATTGGTTCTGCCTTCTTACAGAGTCGCCGGTTTATTAACCTTTTATGGTATTTCAGGGACACGCATTGGTCACTTGGGGTCAGATGTGCGGAAGAAATTGAAAGTCGCCTATACCTTGGTTGAACAATTGTATACTGGTGCCCAGTGGATCATCTGTCCCGCGTCTCATAACAAACCGGCGCCCACTCTGATTCAAGATACTTTGATGAAACTGTCAGTGCTTCCTGCCCGGGTTGAAGAGCTGAAGAAATCTACTGCTCGAACCGGTGCAATCAATGCTTTAATCCGGGCAAAAGCCTGAGTGCCGGATTTTGATCCTATTGAAGCGGCTCAGGGTTATCCCAGTTTGAAGGAAGACCGGTCAGAATTTGGTGAAGCGGATCTGCGAGCCATAAACCGGGAGGTACTTCCGCTAGCTTGTCAACTGGCTGAGGAAGCAGATTTGTCTCATTATCAAGCCCAATATGACAGCCAGAACAAGCGAATAGCTGCACCAATCCATGAATCGGAAAACCTGATCCCTCCAATCCGTAAGCATACTTATGCTCCCGATATTGACCCGTCTTCGCTAATCCATGACGAAGCTTTTTTTCAAGCATTGATGGGAATCGACTGGACAATTGTGGATTTTCAGCCACTGGGTAGAGAAACGGAAGCTGAAGCAGCGCAGGATGACCCACAACCATCAGGCCAGGCTGGTGGCCAAGCTTAAACCGGAAGCCGGTTTTAAAACCGTCTCTCCTTTGTGAAAAACAATTATGTTATTATGGGCACCATGTTGCCTTGTAATAGGCTAGCTGATACCTTTGATGTTGATATGCCTTCGCGCATAACTTGTTCTTCCTGTGGTAATGAACTTTCCAAAATACTTTCTGAAATAAGAAATTCGTTAAGTGCCACCGCGGTTGTACCGTCAGGAGGAATATGATGTTTGTATATATAAAGTCAAAACATCCAAAATAAAATTTTAAGTAAATGATCAAAAATTTTGAGATACATAATACCTGCCACCATTGAGTGTGAAGGTGGCTTGGCCAACCTTGAAGCGGAGCTTTTGCAAACCCACACTGTTTGGAGGAAATAACAACTCCTGTATATGTATATGACACTGGTTACCATGTAAACCGTGCCGGGTTATAATGAACACCATGTTACTCCATAAGAGGATGTTAACAAAAAGGATCAAACCGGACAAATAGTCTCTAGATTGACGTGAACTGTGTTCCGTCAATTGATTGTTTAAAAAACTTTGTCGGTTTTAAAGAACACAATAAAAAGCAAAAAAAAACCTTCAAAGAAAAGTATGAAGCAAAAGCAACGACAAAAAATGTTTGCCAAAAAAGATTTATTTAAGCTGATCAAATGGCGTAACCATGGCCAAACGCGACCAAGCTCCCGTTAGGTGTAACTATGGTTCTAGTTAGCCAGGTCCCCAAGTGATTCTTGTGGCATTTATGCCGACCAAATGGCGTGGTCATGGTTCGGGTTCGACCAAGCCCCCAAGTGATTCTGTGGCCTTAGGCCGATCAAGAGGCATGACTGGTTCAGACATGACCAAGTCCCCAAGTGATCTGGTGGCTTTCGCCTATCAAGAGGCATGGTATTGGTTCGGACACGACCAATCCTCCAAGTGATATAACATGATGCTTTTAGCAAAGCGAACGCAAGGGGTAAGCCGGAGGCCGCTTTAGAGCAACTCCGTGTAACCTCACATGATGTAAAAGAACAGATACCCCGCTTTAGCCGAGGTTCTGGTTTATTATACTTAATCATAATATATACATTGTATGTACATAAGCATAGCCAATGGCTCAGGTATAGTAAGGCCGAAGATGAGCTATATTCCACGGCCTGTTAGTATCTTCCTCTGACGTACGTGAGTCCTTATGCTCTCGAATATCGATCAGATAGTACGACCCGTTGTGCAGATTCTTGTTGACCACGAAAGGCCCCTCCCAAGGTTGGGATAGCTTATGCATATCAGTCTGATCTTGGATGAGCCAAAGCACCAAATCTCCTTCCTGGAAGGCTCTGGTTCTGACTCGACGACTGTGATAACGACGAAGATCCTGCTGGTAAATCGCCGATCGGGTGGATGCGATGTCACGCTCTTCATCCAACCGGTGCAAAGCATCTTGCCATGCTGTCTCATTGTTCGCTTCAATATAAGTCGTGACACGAGGTGAATCATGACGGATATCACTGGGGAGAACCGCTTCCGCTCCATAAACCATGAAGAACGGTGTGTATCCTGTTGATCTGTTGGGTGTTGTATTGATGCTCCATAACACAGATGGTAATTCTTCTACCCAACAACCCGGTGTTCTCTGCAAAGGAACCATGAGCCGGGGCTTGATGCCTCTCAAGATCTCTTGATTAGCTCTTTCTGCTTGACCATTGGACTGTGGATGTGCCACTGATGAAATGTCGAGCCGGATGTGCTCCCGTTCGCAGAACTCCTTCATAGCACCTTTGGATAAATTGATACCATTATCTGTGATAATATTGTGCGGAAAGCCAAACCGGAAAATCACCTTTTTGATGAACTGAACCGCCGTGGCCGCATCACACTTGCTAACAGGTTCTGCCTCCACCCACTTTGTAAATTTGTCCACCGCCACCAGGAGGTGGGTCTTCTTATCTTTGGACCTTTTGAAAGGCCCAACCATATCCAGCCCCCAAGTCGCAAACGGCCAAGTAATTGGAATCATCCTCAATTCTTGAGCCAGTACATGAGCACGTCTTGAAAACCTTTGGCAACCATCACATCGTCTGACCAGATCCTTCGCATCAGCATGAGCAGTTAACCAATAGAAACCATGGCGAAACGCTTTAGCCACCAGAGACTTTGAACCGGCATGGTGACCACAATCTCCTTCGTGGATCTCCCGCAAAATTTCACGGCCTTCTTCAGGAGACACGCAACATTGAAAAGCTCCTGATACACTGTAATGATGCAACTCACCGTTGATGACAGCCATGGACTTGGATCGCCGGATTATCTGCCGAGCCAGAATCTCATCTTCTGGCAACTCGCCCCGGTTCTTGTACGCCAGATAAGGAAGCGTCCAATCGGGAATAACATGAAGAACTACCACCAATTGAGCCTCCGGATCAGGAATGGCCAAATCCTCTTCACCAGGGATCTTCACCGACGGGTTGTGCAGCACATCCATAAAAACATTGGGTGGGACCGGTTTGCGCTGAGAGCCCAGCCGGCTTAAAGCGTCCGCCGCTTCATTTTTCCGCCGGTCCACGTGGTCCACCTGATAGCCTCTGAAATAACCTGCAACAATATCCACCTCACGATGATATGCTACCATGAGTGGGTCCTTGGAGTCCCAAGTGCCAGACACTTGCTGAGCCACAAGGTCCAAATCACCGAAGCACTTAACTCGACTTAGATTCATCTCCTTAGCCATCTGAAGACCATGGAGCAAGGCTTCATACTCAGCTGCATTGTTAGTACAAGGGAACATTAAACGGAGAACATAACAAAACTTATCACCTCGTGGGGAAGTTAATACGACTCCAGCCCCCGAGCCTTCCAACTGCCTGGATCCGTCAAAATGGATGGTCCAATACGTATGATCCGGCTTTTCTTCAGGTGCTTGCATTTTCGTCCAATCATTGATGAAATCAACAAGTGCTTGAGACTTAATCACTGTCCGAGGCACATATTTCAAACCGTACGGCCCCAGCTCTATAGCCCACTTTGCAATCCGGCCAGTTGCTTCCCGGTTCTGGATGATATCTCCCAAAGGAGCAGAACTAACCACTGTAATTGGGTGCCCTTGGAAGTATTGCTTAAGCTTCCGGCTTGCCATAAAAACTCCGTACACTAGCTTCTGCCAATGTGGATACCTTTGCTTGGACTCAATGAGTACCTCGCTGATATAATAGACCGAACGTTGAACCGGATGCTCCTTACCTGCCTCCTTTCGTTCCACCACAATAGCCACGCTGACCGCACGAGCATTAGCAGCAACATATAGCAGTAACGGCTCCTTGTCAATGGGAGCGGCGAGCACAGGCGGTTTGGCCAATTGCCGCTTTAAGTCCTCAAATGCTTCATCAGCAGCAGAACTCCAGACGAATTGATCCGTCTTCTTCAACATCTGATACAAAGGGATCACCTTCTCACCAAGGCGACTGATAAACCGGCTTAACGCGGCAATCCGTCCTGCCAGGCGTTGAACATCATTGATACACTTCGGTTTAGCCAGGGAGGTGATGGCTGTGATCTTCTCCGGATTAGCCTCAATTCCCCTGTTGGACACCAAAAAACCCAATAACTTGCCCGCCGGTACACCAAAGACACACTTGTCCGGATTAAGCATCATCTTGTACGTCCTTAGGTTATCAAAGGTTTCCTTCAAATCATCAACCAGAGTCTCCTTCTCCCTGGATTTAACCACGATATCATCCACGTAAGCATGTACATTACGGCCAATCTGCTTGTGAAGACAATTTTGTACACACCGTTGATAAGTTGCCTGGGCACTTTTGAGCCCAAAGGGCATAGACACATAGCAGAAGGCTCCAAAGGGAGTTATGAATGCCGTCTTCTCCTGGTCCTTAACTGCCATTTTGATCTGATGATAGCCAGAATATGCATCCAAAAAACTTAAACGCTCACAACCCGCCGTAGCATCAATGATTTGATCAATACGGGGGAGGGCAAAAGGATCCGTTGGACAAGCTTTATTAAGATCTGTGTAATCCACACACATACGCCAGGTGCCGTTTTTCTTAAGGACTAGCACCGGATTGGCAAGCCACTCAGGGTGGAAAACTTCAACAATAAAACCAGCTGCTAAGAGCCTGGCTACCTCTTCTCCAATCGCCTTGCGTCTTTCTTCGTTAAACCGGTGGAGGAACTGTTTCACCGGTTTGTATTTAGGATCCACATTAAGTGTGTGCTCAGCGAGTTGCCTCGGTACACCTGGCATGTCAGAGGGCTAACATGCAAAATTGTCCCGATTCTCACGGATGAACTCGATGAGCGCGCTTTCCTATTTCGGATCCAAGTTGGCACTAATGTTGAACTGCTTGGACGAGTCGCCAGGTACGAAGTCAACAAGCTTAGTTTCTGCTGCCGATTTGAACTTCAGGGCCGGATCATGCTCCGTAGTTGGCTTCTTCAACGGAGTCATGTCCGCCGGGTCAACATTGTCTTTATAGTACTTCAACTCCTCGGTGGCACAAACCGTCTCTGCGTAAGCCGCATCTCCTTCCTCGCATTCCAAAGCGATTTTGCGGCTTCCGTGAACCGTTATTGTCCCCTTGTGACCCGGCATCTTGAGCTACAAATACACATAACAGGGCCGAGCCATAAACTTGGCGTATGCCGGACGCCCAAACAGGGCATGATATGGACTTTGGATTTTCACCACTTCAAACGTTAATGTCTCTGACCTGGAATCATGATCATCCCCAAAGGCCACTTCAAGAGCTATCTTACCAACGGGATATTCTGATCTGCCAGGCACTACACCGTGGAATACTGTATTGGAAGGTTTGAGATTCTTATCTGTAAGTCCCATACGACGGAAGGTCTCATAGTATAGGATGTTAATGTTGCTCCCTCCATCCATGAGCACCTTGGTGAACTTATAACCTCCCACCTGAGGCACCACCACCAGAGCCAACTAACCCGGATTATCGACCTGGAGTGGGTGATCCTCTCTGCTCCATATGATTGGATGTTCAGACCAACGTAGATAACGGGGTGTGGCCGGTTCAACAGAGTTGACTGCCCGCCTCTGAACCTTCCGGTCTCGCTTGTCAAAGCTAGTGGTAAAGACATGGTACTGCCCATTACTCAACTGCTTTGGGTTGCTTTGGTAACCTGACTGTTGCTGCTGTTGGTTGTAGTTGTTCTGACTATTTTGACCATTATGTCCGCCCGGATTACCATTAAATCCTGAACCGGAACTTCCTCCACCGTAACCCGGCCCGGACCCTGAGCCACTGCCAGATCCATGATCATACCGGAAATTATTAGAATTCTTGAACTCCTGCATAATAAAGCAATCCATCCAAAGGTGGTTTGCTGGCTCCTCCTTCGTCCCATGTCTTGGACAGGGCTGGCTTAGCAGATAGTTCAGGCGGTTTGGGTTGGGGTTGGTTCTCCACTACGATTTTTCGGCCTACCCTTGCGCCGTGGGCCATTGTCCTGTACGTTGGTATTAGCCACAAAATCCATGTTGCCATCCGCTTTACGCTTTCCTCCTCCGCCATTGCCTGCCCAGTGATGCTGCTGACCTTTGGAGCTGCTGTTCTTCTTCCCCTTCCCTGTCTTGTCATCATCAGATTCGGGATCCTTGGTACTATCAGAATCAGCATATTTTACCAAAGCGGCCATGAGGGTCCCCATGTCGGTGCAATGACGCTTCATCCGTCCCAATTTCAACTTCAGCGGCCCAAACCGGCAGTTGCCTTCTAGGGTTAATATTGCGGTGTCAGCGTTGATGCGGTCTGAGGAGTGCAACACTTGTGAAACCCGGCGCACCCAATGAGTCGTTGACTCTCCTTCCTCCTGGATGCATGCAGCTAAGTCCACTATCGACATAGGCTGTTTACATGTATCCTTGAAATTGTTGATAAACCGGGCTCGTAATTGGGCCCATGAACTGATAGAATTAGCGGGCAAGCTTTTTAACCAAGTACGGGCCGTTCCTTCGAGCATCATGGTGAAGTATTTCGCACACGCCATGTCATCCACATCAAGCATCTCCATGGCCATCTCATAGCTCTCTACCCATGTCTCTGGTGGTTGATCCGCCGTATAATTTGGTACCTTGCGTGGGCCTTTGAAATCCTTGGGCAAGCGTACGTTGCGTAAAGCGGGGACGAGGCAAGGCACCCCCAAAGAACTAGAAGTAACACCACGTTCGATTGAAATGGTTGGACGAACCGGCGTGAGCTGCCGAGCCTAATGTTGTGCGGCTAACTCGGCCTCCCTACGCGCTCGGGCCCGGTTCACCACTTCCTGAGCGTCATCAGCACCACCCGTCGGGTTGTTACCATGGGGTGCTCCACGTCGTTCATTACTCGACACTGCTGGTTCATCCATATGTCTGCTATAGCTCCGGCTTGGACGGGGGGTCGAGTGGATTCGGTCGCGGCTGTACGAGTACGCCTCCTGTTGGGCCAAAGCCGTCCTCAGAAGTTCCTTGACCCGTCGCGTCTCTACTGCTTGTGTCGAGTCACCTTGAACTGGAATGGCCTCCAGTCGTGCAGCAGCGGCAACAAGATTGTCCATTGGGTTGGAGTAGTGACCCGGAGGTGTTAAAGCATCCCGAGGTATAACGGTGTTTTGACGAGGCGGGTCCATCTGACGGGGCTGAACCGGTGCACTGGTCCCAGGGGCTTCTGCCCGGTTCCCCTCCAGCGGATTACTGGCTCTTGGTCCTGGAGTGTTGAAAAGGTCTCTGTCCTCGAAAACCGGAGGTAAGCGGGACCGGTGCTTCCTCCTCATGACTTCATGCGACGCGCTCTGATTCAACATAAGCCTGTAGGCCTGTGCGTCTAAAGCGGCCCGCTCTGCAGCCATCCTGGTGTCCTCAGCCACTAGATCCGTTTTGGCCTGGGTGATTTGTTCCTTTACCTTTGCAATCTCCATGTTGTGAGCGTCCTGATCTGGCGGATTAACTTCTGCCATAAGCACAGCCAATGCATCAAATAGTTCTGATAGAACCTGAGCCGGTGGGCGCACAGGGCCTCCCGCCCCGGCAACCGTTGCCGCTGCTGAACCGGAGATCGTTGCCGCGGCTGTCGAAGAGTGAAGCGATGCTTGTGTTCCGGTCATGAATATTCCAACCCGGTTAGGCAGATCAGAGGGGTCCGGAATACTGTCGCCATCGGAACAGCTCTCAATCCGGCCATCTTGTAGCTGATAAAGAGATTCGGGTTCTCCGGTCGAAGATTCGTCACCGGAACGAATGGCAGTCACCCTGCGAAGCTCCGATCCATCCTTGTAACTCCCTCCATGGATCATTCCCACGAAGGCACGCTTCATGGCCGGTTTAACCCGGGCAGATCGCGTACGCTGAGCCGTCTCGACGAGGTCGGTGCAGATGTCCGGCTCAGGGCCCGGTTCGCCGATCTTGCCAATGAAAACGTGAATGCTACCAAAGGGGACCCGGTACCCGTACTCAATTGAGCCGGCCTCGGGGCCCCAGCCTGCGTTGTCGATGTAGAGTTTGCCGCGACGACTCTTAGTCATCCGGCCTATAGCGTAGCCCTCGAGTCCGTCAAAGCGGCCCTCCAAGAACCGGAAACCATCGTGCGATCGCCCCACGGTGGGCGCCAACTGTCGTGGTTTTGTCACGGCAGATGTCCTAGAGAAAGGACTTAGTCGTGGAGCCATCGCTACAGGTTAGCTTGAAGGGGTTAAAGCAGACACAAGGACGGAAGAGAGTTTATACTAGTTCGGCCCCTTCATGGAAGGTAAAAGCCTATGTCTAGTTGTGATGGAATTGATGGGTGTTTCGATGACTAGGGAGCAAATAAGCTTTGCCTATGTCTCGAGTTGTTGTTTGTTGTCCTTGAACCGCCGCCGGATCATCCCCTTATATACATGGGTGACGCCCGTCGGTTTACAGAGTCCCAACACCGGCTCATAGATGTGTCCGGTTTGGTCTCTACTTATTCCTTACTTACAATACAAGTTACATATTGACGCCGGTTTACGGCTACAGGCTCTCAGCCGATTATGGGTCTTGAGCCTTCATCTATCTTCATGGGCTTTAACATGCTTAACTACTGATGAAGTTAATCCGGCCCAGATAGGCCGGTTTATGCCCAGTAGTAATATCCCCAACGAACACCCAAAGGGTTTACTAGAGTCAATAATCTAGTTCACATCGCTATGTGATTAACACCCAAAGAGTACTAAGGTGTGATCATGTTTTGCTTGTGAGAGAAGTTTAGTCTATGGGTCTGCCACATTCAGATCCGTATGTATTTTGCAAATATCTATGTCAACAATGCTCTGCACGGAGCTACTCTAGCTAATTGCTCCCACTTTCAAAATGTATCCAGATTGAGACTTAGAGTCATCTGGATCAGTTTCAAAATTTGCATCGACGTAACCCTTTACGACGAACCTTTTGTCACCTCCACAATCGAGAAACATATCTTATTCCACTAAGGATAATTTTGACCGCTGTCCAGTGATCTACTCCTAGATCACTATTGCACTCCCTTGCTAAACTCAGTGTAGGGTATACAATTGATCTGGTACAGCATGACATACTTTATAGAAACTATGGCTGAGGCATAGGGAATGACTGTCATTCTCTTTCTATCTTCTGACGTGGTCGGGCTTTGAGTCTTACTCAATTTCACACCTTGTAACACAGGTAAGAACTCTTTCTTTGACTGTTCCATTTTTAACTACTTCAAAATCTTGTCAAGGTATGTATTCATTGAAAAAACTTATCAAGCGTCTTGATCTATCTCTATAGATCTTGATGCTCAATATGTAAGTAGCTTCACCGAGGTCTTTATTTGAAAAACTCCTTTCAAATACTCCTTTATGCTTTCCAGAAAATTCTACATTATTTTTGATCAACAATATGTCATTCACATATATTTATCAGAAATGCTGTAGTGCTCCCACTCACTTTCTTGTAAATACAGGCTTCACCACAAGTCTGTATAAAACTATATGCTTTGATCAACTCATCAAAGCGTATATTCCAACTCTAAGATGCTTGCACCAGTCTATAGATGGATTGCTGGAGCTTACGCATTTTGTTAGCACCTTTAGGATCGACAAAACCTTCTGGTTGTATCATATACAACTCTTCTTTAATAAATCCATTAAGGAATGTAGTTTTGACATCCATTTGCCAGATTTCATGAAATGTGGCAATTTGCTAACATGATTCGGACAGACTTAAGCATCGCTACGAGTGAGAAAATCTCATCGTAGTCAACACCTTGAACTTTGTCAAAACCTTTTTCGACATGTCTAGCTTTGTAGATAGTAACACTACTATCAGCGTTCGTCTTCCTCTTGAAGATCCATTTATTTTCTATGGCTTGCCGATCATCGGGCAAGTCAACCAAAGTCCACACTCTGTTCTCATACATGGATCCCATCTCAGATTTCATGGCCTCAAGCCATTTCGCGGAATCTGGGCTCATCATAGCTTCCTCATAGTTCATAGGTTCGTCATGGTCAATTAACATGACCTCCAGAACATGATTACTGTACCGCCCTGGTGCGGATCTCACTCTGGTTGACCTACGAGATTCGATAGTAACTTGATCTGAAGTTACATGATCATCATCATTAGCTTCCTCACTAATTGGTGTAGAAGTCACAGAAACAGATTTCTGTGATGAACTACTTTCCAATAAGGGAGCAGGTACAGTTACCTCATCAAGTTCTACTTTCCTCCCACTCACTTCTTTCGAGAGAAACTCCTTCTCTAGAAAGGATCCATTCTCATCAACGAATGTCTTGCCTTCGGATCTGTGATAGAAGGTGTACCCAACTGTCTCCTTTGGGTATCCTATCAAGACACATTTCTTCGATTTGGGTTTGAGCTTATCAGGATGAAACTTTTTCACATAAGCATCGTAAACCCAAACTTTAAGAAACGACAACTTTGGTTTCTTGCCAAACCATAGTTCATATGGCGTCATCTCAACGGATTTAGATGGTGCCCTATTTAACATGAATGCAGCTGTCTCTAATGCATAACTCCAAAACGATAGTGATAAATTGGTAATAGACATCATAGATTGTACCTTATCTAATAAAGTACAGCTATGATGTTCGGACACACCATTACGATGTGGTGTTCCAGGTGGCATGCGTTTGTGAAACTATTCCATATTTTTTTAATTGAAGACCAAACTTGTAACTCAAATATTCGCCTCTGCGATCAGATCGTAGAAACTTTATTTTCTTGTTACGATGATTTTCCACTTCACTCTGAAATTCTTTGAACTTTTCAAATGTTTCTGACTTATGTTTCTTCAAGTAGATATACGCATATCTGCTCAAATCATCTGTGAAGGTCAAAAAATAATAATACCCACCACGAGCCTCAACACTCATCGGACCTCATACATCAGTATGTATTATATCCAATAAGTCAGTTGCTCGCTCCATTGTTCTGGAGAACGGAGTTGTCGGTGTCAAAACCGGCGGATCTCGGGTAGGGGGTCCCGAACTGTGCGTCTAGGCCGGATGGTAACAGGAGGCAGGGGACACGATGTTTTACCCAGGTTCGGGCCCTCTTGATGGAGGTAAAACCCTACGTCCTGCTTGATTAATATTGATGATATGAGTAGTACAAGAGTAGATCTACCACGAGATCAGAGAGGTTAGACCCTAGAAGCTAGCCTATGGTATGATTGTTGTTCGTCCGATGGACTAAAACCCTCCAGTTTATATAGACACTGGAGAGGGCTAGGGTTACACAAAGTCGATTACAATGGTAGGAGATCTACATATTTGTATCGCCAAGCTTGCCTTCCATGCCAAGGAAAGTCCCTTCCGGACACGGGACGAAGTCTTCAATCTTGTATCTTCATAGTCCAGGAGTTCGGCCGAAGATATAGTCCGGCTATCCGGACACCCCCTAATCCAGGACTCCCTCAGTAGCCCCCGAACCAGGCTTCAATGACGACGAGTCCGGCGCGCAAATTGTCTTTGGCATTGCAAGGCGGGTTCTACTCCAAATTCCGTGTACCTGTTGAATAGTGTCTAGTTTCTTGTAAATATAGCGCTCCTTAGCTTCTACGCCCAATAATGGCCGTCTTCCACGTGTCAAATGAATACGAAAAGTCAGGGTGTCTTTTGTTATATTTACACCCCTAGCTGCGTGAATGAGCCGCCTATTTAAGGGGACGAGGATTTAGATCCAAACCACACCTTCTCCCTTCCGCGAGTATTCATCAGAGCGTATCCGACAGAGGTCCATTCTATCATGGCCGACCGCCGCAGCTCCTCCTCTCACCCTTCCAGCCCTCAGCCTGGAGATTGGAAGAGGTGCTCCATCCCGCACAGCGAGCTAGTGACGCTCCAGACCAAGGGATTTCTCCCCCCGGCCTATATGGTCCCGGTTCGAGCCGGACTTGCCACCTATAATGGCGGAGAGCAAGCGGAGAGCGCCCCCAATCCCTCCAAAGGAGAGCGGGTATGCCTTGTCCCTTAATTAATAAGAGGGCTCGGATTTCCAACTCATCTGTTTCTCTAGGGGCTCCTGGAGTTCTATGGCCTCCAGCTGCACAACCTCACGCCTGCCTCCATATTGCATATCGCGGGCTTCGTAGCCCTTTGCAAGCTGTTTTTGGGTTGCGAGGCTCATTTCATGCTGTGGAAAAGGCTATTCTGCCTCGTGCCCCGTTCTAAGAAGGGGTCAATATATCAAGTGGCGGAGCCGAAGTGTGGCGCATCGCCGGGACCGGATATCTATCCGGAACCCCAAAGAAGGCGTCCGAAGACTAGCCTTCAGAATGATTTTATATAGAGGACGTCCCGCTGCTGGATCCTGTCCGGATCGGCCTCCCTGAGTTCGACAGTGCTCCCCTAAAGAAGCGCCTAAGCTGGCGTCCATGGAGCCCTCAGAGGGAAAGTGACAGGGACATTCTTTACCTGATGGTCCGGATAAGATTGTTAGCTCATTCCAGACTGACCATGATTGGGGTCATGGCCGCATGCATCATGCGAGGGGTGCAGCCGCTTCAGTATAGAGGCCGCCCCATGTGGGACTTCAACGGGGAGGATGACGCCACCCGTCACGGCCGTAAGGGGCCGGATTCGGCTGCCGCTCTAATAATGACCTTGTCCGTTTTGTACAAGGGAGAAGAGGAGGAATTTCTCTGCGTCAACCCACAGGGTGGATTTTCTATGTACAATCCCCCAAGTTGGGTAAGTGGACACTTTTACTTGCCCATTTGTTTTATATTCCCATCGTTAAATATTCAGTCTAACGACTTCAATGCAGGAACTGCGCCAGGTTGTTAAAGAAATAAACAGCCCCCCTCCACAACCCGAGGATCCGGAACGGTCCCTCGACCCGGCCTCTCAAGAGGATCCAGACTTATCTGTGGAGATGATTGATGGGGTGTTTCATCAATTGTGCAAGGACAACGCCTTGGTGGCCATTACGGTCGATTACCCAGGGCTACTCCCAGCCTCACAGGTAACTGAGACCGAAGTCCCAGCACTTTGAAAAAGGGATCTATCCTCGCGTGTTTTCGATTGCCGTATGACAACCGTGTTTTGCAGGGGAGGTCCTTGAGACGGGAGGCCGAGCCTGCGGCGACTAGCCAACGAGGGGCGGTAAGGCCCGGCGGGCTGAAAAGAAGTGCGGTCTAGACTGAGGCGCCGGTGCAAAGGTATAGCATGCCATCTTATTCCCAGGTGTTATTCCTTCGAGGCATATTAACGTTCGTGCTCTCTTCAGGACGAAGAGACCTCGCCGGACTATATCCGGAGAGGCTGCCAATCGCGCCTCCACCAGCCAGGCTCCAAAGCCTGGTCCAGAAGCGGAGGCGAACACGAGGCGCACACCGGACGCTCCTCCGACAGAGGATGCGGACAGGCTGTCTGCCACCAATTCCGAGGTGGAGAGTGCCATGAACCACAGGCATCGCCGGACAGTTCTTCGCGACGCTTGTTTCTCTCAAGAGGCATTGGATGCCTTCAATTCAGGAGACGCATACCTGCGTGCTGCTCAAAATGGTCTAGCTAGAGCCACGGAGCAGTATGTGAAAGACATACGGGTAAGAAAATTTTGGTAATTATATATATACCAGTAGCCCCCGAGACTTGAAACAGTTAGAATAACTGATTTAAGGATCATTTGTTATGCATGTTCTTACAGAAAAGAATACCCTACTGTCCCAGGAGCTGGAAGAGTGCAAAGCCCAACTTGAGGCCGCACTAGCCGCGGCAGGGGAGCGCAAGGAGACCCCCTCTAGTAATATACGCTTCGAAAGATAAGTATTTTGCGAAGTGTTGCGTGGGTGCAAATCTGACAAATGAAATTGCAGATGGCGCTGGATTAAATCCGGAAGAGCAACAACTCCGACGCCAGCTGAAGGCTGGTGAGAGCGTGCTGACAAAGGTGAGGCGGGAGAAGAACAATCTCCAAGATGCCAACACCAAGCTGGGCGTTGAACTGAAGGACGCTCGTGCCCAGCTGTTGGACTCCTTGAAGGAGAATCAGCGGCTTCGACGCAGCATATATAGTAAGTGCTTAAATGAACTTTGAAAAAAGAGTTCGGCGAGGAAGTCGACTAACAGAGTAATGTCTGTAGGTATGCTAATAGGTCGTCCTGTAGAGGAAATGCCCGGTTCTACGGGTGACCTTCTTCTCGAGCTCTCACAACTGCACGAGCGAGTTCGGCATGTGATGCAAAGCGTCGCCCAGGCCTTGTGGCCATCCGTCTCCATGCCCGAAGGCCTTGGAGAGCTTGTAGAGAAGCTGAAGGGAGCGCGGCGGCGCTTCCGATTGTGGAAGATGTCGGCCTGCCGTCAAGGCGCCAGGGAGGCCTGGGCCATGGTGAAGACGCGGTACACGAAGGCTGACCCAAACCACATGGCCAAGGTCGGACCCGTGGGGCCCGATGGGAAGGAGATCCCTATGAGCTTAGTATACGGCCAAGTAGAATTGGCCGCAAAGTATTCCCAACAGGACTGTAAACTAGACAGCCTGTTAGATGATATTGAGGAGGAATACAATCAGTCAGATTGACTATGTAATTATAATTGACATGTGTAATGCCTTCTAGCCGGATTGTAGATCGTTTGTCATGGCCGACCTTTTTGCTTCAACCTCGGGACCTGACGGTCCGGAGTGTGTCCGAATACCCTCACGGTTATATAAGAACCGGGGTATGCATGGAGACCAGGCATAGGGGTCATTAGTGCTTGAACAGACGAGTGCCCAACTAGTTATGTTATATTACATGGTTAGTAAGAAACATCTTCCAGGGAGAATAGTTCCGTTAGGGGTTCCTTTCCCTAGGAGGCATGCCCTAAAGTGCATGTCCATTCTGCGAAAAGAGGCGCAAGAAAAACATCTGGGGGCTTATAAATAAAATAAAATAAAGATCATCTTTAGTTCACCGACCGAATATTCCCTTAAGAACGCTAGCTTTCGGCTTCATCCACTCTGAGGTACACATCCGGCTGACCCGGCAGTAACAATCGCAGAGGTGCTCCCTTTACCACCTAGCCGAACAATCGGGAACGTAGGGGTAAGCACAGGAGCCAGGCAACCCAGCTTGGGCAAAACTTAAGTCATATCAATGCATATAATGGCGAATAAAAGGTACATGCGGAAGTTTGACACATGTGTTGGGCATAAAGCCCGTATAAATAAGCTTCTGTTTAAAGAAGCCCCCAGGTTTAATGAGCGCGGATAGCGCGTCACTTTATGAGCTTTTAAAGGCTATAAGAGAGAGAGAGAGAGGAGAAGGAGAGAAATGTAAGACAGTAAGTATATAAAAATGGACAGAGGAAGGAGATGAACACAGAGTCCGGCGCTAGGCATAGAATCTTCGTAGACGGGCTGCGTTCCATGGGTTCGGCTCGAGTCGGTTATCCGATGCATCTCGCAGGCAGTATGCTCCACCAGTCAGGACTTGGTCGATTATGAAGGGACCTTCCCACTTGGGCTTGAGTTTGTCCTTTTTCTTGTCCGGCAGGCGTAGAACTAATTCGCCAACGTTGTAATTTTTGGCATGTACTTCTCTGCTTTGGTATCTTCGAGCCTGCTGTTGATAGAATGCGGAACGGGCTTTTGCCACATCACACTCTTCCTCCAAGGCGTCCAAACTGTCCTGCCGATCGATCTCGGCTTCTCTTTCTTCGTACATGTGCACTCGAGGTGAGTCATGAATTATGTTGCAGGGCAGAACTGCCTCTGCGCCGTACACCATGAAGAATGGTGTGTATCCGGTGGTGCGATTCGGCGTGGTCCGCAGCCCCTAGAGTACGGAGTCGAGCTCCTCTACCCAGTGCGTATTAGATTCCTTAAGGGACCGCACTAATCTGGGTTTGATGCCGCTCATGATAAGACCATTTGCACGTTCGACCTGGTCGTTAGTTTGTGGGTGATAGACGGAAGCATAATCAAGCTTGATGCCCATGTTTTTGCACCAGAGTTTTACCTCATCGGCCATAAAGTTCATGCCGTTATCAGCGATGATGCTGCGGGGGACGTCGTAATGGTGTACAACCCCGGATATAAAGTCTATCACTAGTCCGGATTCGGCCGTCTTAACAGGCTTGGCTTCTATCCATTTGGTGAACTTATCCACCATGACTAGTAAGTATTTTTTCTTGTGGGTTCCTCCTTTAAGGGGTCCAACCATGTCAAGCCCCTAGACCACGAAGGGCCAAGTGATGGGGATAGCTTGGAGGGCGGTGGGTGGCATATGGCTTTGGTTTGCAAAAAGCTGGCAACCGACGCATCGTTGGACTAAGTCCGGGGCGTCTGTCCAGGCCGTCGGCCAATAAAAGCCTGTACGGAAGGCCTTGCTTACAAGGGACCGAGATGCAGCGTGATGACCGCCGAGTCTGGCATGAATTTCAGCCAGGAGGTTCCGCCCTTCCTCTTCGGAGATGCACCTTTGAAGGATTCCGGTAGTGCTTTTCTTATAAAGCTCTCCCTCATGGACTTTATAGGCTTTAGATCGCCGCACTATGCAGTGTGCCTCATTTTGGTCCTCAGGGAGTTCCTGCCTAGTAAGGTAGGCGAGGAATGGTTCTGTCCATGGGGTGATGGCGGCCATTATTACGTGGGTTGAAGGTGTTATTTCATTGGCAGAGCCTCCAATTATGTCAGAGTGTTTGGTGTCAGGTAGTGCGGTTGGGTCCGGGCTGTTATTACCAGGTTCCCCTTCCCATACTACGGACGGCTTGAACAACCTTTCCAAGAAGATGTTGGGGGGGGGGGACTACATCGCGTTTTGCGCCGATGTGTGCCAGGACATCTGCCGCCTGATTATTTTCCCGGGCTATATGGTGAAATTCGAGCCCTTCGAACCGAGCTGACATTTTTAGGATGGCGTTGCGATAAGCTGCCATTTTTGGATCCTTGGCATCAAAGTCTCCATTTATTTGGGATATTGCAAGGTTCGAGTCCCCGCGCACCTCTAGGCGTTGAATGCCCATGGATACTGCCCTCCAGAGACCATGTAAAAGGGCCTCATATTCGGCTGCGTTGTTGGAGTCTGTGTACATTATCTGGAGTACGTATTGAACTGTGTCTCTTGTGGGGGACGTCAAAATGACGCCAGCCCGGCCGTGGATGCATCCGTCCACTTGAAGTGTTCGGTGCACCGAAGGAGGCGGTAAAGGGGTAGGGCCTTTTCTCCCAAGCGGGAGATAAAGTGGCTTAGAGCCGCCACGCATCCGGTTAATTTTTGTATTTGTTTGAGGTCCTTCGGGATATCCAATTGTGACAGAGCTCGGATCTTGGCTGGATTTGCTTCAATTCCTCTACTGGCTACAATGAAGCCCAAGAGCTTTCCGGCTGGAACGCCGAAAACGCATTTTTCTGGGTTGAGCTTGATGTCGTATGTTCGGAGGTTATCGAATGTTTGCCTCAAGTCGTCTACTAGAGATTCGACATGTCTTGTTTTAACGACCACATCATCTATGTATGCCTCCACTGTTTTGCCGATCTGGTTTGCCAGACATGTCTGAATCATGCGCTGATATGTTGCACCGGCGTTTTCGAGCCCGAAGGGCATTGTGTTGTAGCAGAATGGGCCGTATGGTGTGATGAATGTCGTTGCGGCTTGGTCTGACTCCGCCATCTTTATTTGATGGTAGCCGGAGTATGCGTCGAGGAAACACAACGAATCGTGTCCTGCTGTAGCGTCGATAATTTAATCGATGCGGGGGAGATGGAAGGGATCCTTTGGGCAAGCCTTGTTAAGGTCTTTGAAATCAACGCACAGGCGCCAGGATTTGTCCTTCTTTGGTACCATCACCAGGTTTGCTAGCCAATCTGGGTGTTCTATATCTTTGATGAATCCGACCTCCAATAGCTTGGCTAGTTCCTCTCCCATGGCATGTCTCTTAGGTTCGTAAAAACGCCGAAGAGCCTGTTTGACTGGATTGAATCCTTTTAGGATATTTAAGATGTGTTCGGCCAGCCTGCGTGGGATTCCTGGCATGTCTGAGGAGTGCCAGGCGAAAATGTCCCAGTTCTCTCGTAGGAACTCTCGCAGTGCGGCGTCTACATCAGGGTTTAACTATGCCCCGATGGAAGCTGTTTTATTGGGGTCTGTTGGATGGACCTAGAATCTGACTATTTTGTCCGCCGGTTTAAAGGAGGTGGACTTGGATCTTTTATCGAGTATCACATCGTCCCTATTCACAGTGGAGCGCAGCGCAGTCAGTTCCTTAGCTGCTAGGGCTTTGGATAGCGCCTCGAGGGCCAGTGTAGCTGTCTTGTTTTCGGCGCGGAGTGCTATGTCTGGATCACTAGCGAGAGTGATGATTCCGTTAGGCCCGGGCATCTTGAGCTTCATGTACCCGTAATGGGGTATTGCTTGGAAGACTGTAAACGCTTCCCGCCCTAGCAGAGCGTGATATCCGCTACTGAACGGGGCCACCTGGAACGTGACCTCTTCGGACCTGTAATTATCCGGCGTGCCGAACACCACATCTAGTGTGATTTTTCCTGTACAGCGCGCTTCCCGACTGGGGATTATTCCTCTAAAGGTTGTGCTGCTTCGCTCAATGCGGTTCCAGTCTATTTCCATTTTTGAAGGGTTTCCTCATAAATGAGGTTCAATCCGCTGCCGCCATCCATGAGTACCTTGGTAAGACGAAAGTCGTCCACTATTGGACTGGCTGTTCGGAATTTAGGTTCATCACTGGCGTTAAAAGTAATAGACGTGTCACTCCATGGGTTTATTGTTGCTACTTGGTAGACTTCGGCAAGGCCGCGGAGTGTTCTTTTTCGCATATTATTTGATGCGAAAGTCTCGAAGACTGTTAATACCGTACTGGTTTCTCTGGGTGGCTTTCCATGGCTTCTGGAATTAGAAGATCTTCGCCAATTTTTGCCACCTGCCGGAGTATCCAACATGCTCTAAGGCTGTGAGTTGGTGTGGCGCCCTCTGCACTGTGAATTTTATAGGGTCCATCAAGCCATCCTTCCAGTACGGTTCCATGCCCTGTAGAGGGCTTTTGCTTTTTGGTATTGAACCCGGGTGTATGGCGATGATGCACCCTTTTATTTCGGACTGGGTTTGTATTCAAGGCCGGATTGTCCCAAAATTTTATTTCGGTTTTCCAAGTGCTTTCCATCGCACAGTACTTTCGTACTATGGTCGCCAAGTCAGCGAAGCGTGTAATATCACGGCGACTTATGGCGTTGAGGATTCCCTTGTCCGTGCAATTATTGCAGAAGAATGAAATTGCGTCTTCCTCGCGGCAGTCCTTTATCGTGTTCATAACCAAGAGGAATCCGGCCCAGTAATAATGTACTGTTTCTTCGGGCTCTTGCCTAATTTGGGATAGATCGCTTATGTACGGGTGGGTGGGCGGAATAAAATCCGAAACCTCACCCAATCTGAGACCCAGGGGCCGAGGAGTTTCCGAACTCGGAAGTTTGGATTCTTGGATGCTGTCCAATGAATTTAGCCCGTCGCGTGACTTTAAGTTCAGGTCTTGAGTGATGTCCTCCCCTCTGCGGGTATCCGGCTTGGAGGGATCGGGAATCCGGACATAGCTAGTCCTTAAGACAGATGAAGGGTCACCGCACTGTCCCTCTACCACGACAACGTGATGGGTGACCTGGGGAGAGTTAATCTCTCTCAGATCGGGTTTAGGCCCAATCTGGTCATAATCCGTAGCGACTCCCAGGGCGGCGATGCGATCCAAGAGCTCGTTTAGGGAAGAGAGCTCCATTGGATCTAGCTGCTCGACGAATTCCGAGCTGACGTGAAGATTACTTTCGATGACCCGAGAGGTCATCGTCGGCGCAGCAGCCGAACAGGCGGTGATAAGGAAACCACCTAGCCGGAGAGTTTGGCCGATAGCCAAAGCTCCTTTAGCAACGGTGCCGTCTTTAAAGACGGGATGAGGCATCCTTCCCGATGGTGACGGCACAGAGGAACTCTCAATGAAAGCACCAATGTCGGTGTCAAAACCGGCGGATCTCGGGCAGGGGGTCCCGAACTGTGCGTCTAGGCCGGATGGTAACAGGAGGCAGGGGACACGATGTTTTACCCAGGTTCTGGCCCTCTTGATGGAGGTAAAACCCTACGTCCTGCTTGATTAATATTGATGATATGAGTAGTACAAGAGTAGATCTACCACGAGATCAGAGAGGCTAAACCCTAGAAGCTAGCCTATGGTATGATTGTTGTTCGTCCTATGGACTAAAACCCTCTGGTTTATATAGACACTGGAGAGGGCTAGGGTTACACAGAGTCGGTTACAATGGTAGGAGATCTACATATCCGTATCGCCAAGCTCGCCTTCCACGCCAAGGAAAGTCCCTTCCGGACACGGGACGAAGTCTTCAATCTTGTATATTCATAGTCCAGGAGTCCGGCCGAAGGTATAGTCTGGCTATCCGGACACCCCCTAATCCAGGACTCCCTCAGGAGTCTTAGACATCTTTGCCCATGAGGCATGGTTTGCAAGCATCAACATGGTTTTTCTTCATGCGCTTTACACCAATATGACCTAAATGGCAGTGCCACAAATAAGTTGCACTATCATTATAACTTTGCATCTTTTGGTTTCAATATTATGAATATGTGTATCACTACGATCGAGATTCAACAAACCATTTTCATTGGGTGTATAACCATAGAAGGTTTTATTCATGTAAACAGAATAACAATTATTCTCTAACTTAAATGAATAACGGTATTGCAATAAACATGATCAAATCATATTCATGCTCAACGCAAACACCAAATAACACTTATTTAGGTTCAACACTAATCCCGAAAGTATAGGGAGTGTGCGATGATGATCATATCATTCTTGGAACTACTTCCAACACACATCGTTACTTCACCCTTAACTAGTCTCTGTTTATTCTGCAACTCCCGTTTCAAGTTACTACTCTTAGCAACTGAACTAGTATCAAATACCGAGGGGTTGCTATAAACACTAGTAAAGTACACATCAATAACATGTATATCCAATATACCTTCGTTCACTTTGCCATCCTTCTTATCCGCCAAATACTTGGGGCAGTTCCGCTTCTAGTGACTAGTCCCTTTGCAGTAAAAGCACTTAGTCTCAGGCTTAGGTCCAGACTTGGGCTTCTTCACTTAAGAAGCAACTTGCTTGCCGTTCTTCTTGAAGTTCCCCTTCTTTCGTTTTCCCTTTTCTTGAAACTAATGGTCTTGTTAACCATAAACACTTGATGCTCTTCTTGATTTCTACCTTCATCGATTTCAGCATCAGGAAGAGCTTGGGAATCGTTTCCGTTATCTCATGCATATTATAGTTCATCACAAAGTTCTAGCAACTTGGTGATACTGACTAGAGAACTCTGTCAATCACTATCTTATCTGGAAGATTAACTCCCACTTGATTCAAGTGATTGTAGTACTCAGACAATCTGAGCACATGCTTATTGGTTGAGCTATTCTCGTCCATCTTGTAGGCAAAGTAATGTCATAGGTCTCATACCTCTCGACACGGGCATGAGTATGAAATACCAATTTCAACTCTTGGAACATCTTATATGCTCCGTGGTGTTCAAAACATTTTTGAAGTCCCGGTTCTAGGCCGTAAAGCATGGTGCACTAAACTATCAAGTAGTTATCATACCGAGCTTTTGTCAAAACGTTCAAAACGTCTGCATCTGCTCCTGCAATAGTTCTGTCACCTAGCGGTGCATCAAGGACATAATACTTCTGTGCAGCAATGAGGATAATCCTCAGATCACGGAGCTAGTCCGCATATTTGCTACTAACATCTTTCAACTTCTTTTTCTCTAGGAACATATCAAAAATAAACAAGGAGCTACATCACAAGCAATTGATCTACAACATAGATATGAAAATACTATCAAGACTAAGTTCATGATAAATTAAAGTTCAATTTAATCATATTACTAAAGAACTCCCACTTAGATAGACATCCCTCTAATCATCTAAGTGATCACGTGATCCAAATCAACTAAACCATGTCCGATCATCACGTGAGATGGAGTAGTTTTCAATGGTGAACATCACTATGTTAATCATATCTACTATATGATTCACGCTCGACCTTTTGGTCTCAAGTGTTTCGAGGCCATATCTGCATATGCTAGGCACGTCAAGTTTAACCCGAGTATTCTGCATGTGCAAAACTGGCTTGCGCCCGTTGTAGATGAACTTAGAGCTTATCACACCTGATCATCACGTGTTGTCTCGGCACGACGAACTTTGGCAACGGTGCATACTCAGGGAGAACACTTTTATCTTGAAATTTAGTGAGAGATCATCTTATAAAGCTACCGTCGAACTAAGAAAAATAAGATGTATAAAAGATAAACATCACATGCAATCAAAAATATGTGACATGATATGGCCATCATCATCTTGTGCCTTTGATCTCTCCAAAGTACTGTCATGATCTCCATTGTGACCGGCATCACACCATGTCTTCATCATCTTGATCTTTTATCAATGTGTCGTCACATGGTCATCTCACCAGCTATTGCTTTTGCAACTATTGCTATCGCATAGCGATAAAGTAAAGCAATTACATGGCACTTGCATCTTATGCAATAAAGAGACAACCATAAGGCTTCTGCCAGTTGCCGATAACTTCAACAAAACATGATCATCTCATACAACAATTTATATCTCATCACGTCTTGACCATATCACATCACAACATGCCCTGCAAAAACAAGTTAGACATCCTCTACTTTGTTGTTGCAAGTTTTACGTGGCTGCTACGGGCTGAGCAAGAACCGTTCTTACCTACGCATCAAAACCACAACGATTTGTCAAGTTAGTGTTGTTTTAACCTTCTCAAGGACCAGGCGTAGCCACACTCGGTTCAACTAAAGTTGGAGAAACTGACACCTGCCAGCCACCTGTGTGCAAAGCACGTCGATAGAACCAGTCTCGCTTAAGCGTACGCGTAATGTCGGTCCGGGCCGCTTCATCCAACAATACCGCCGAACCAAAGTGTGACATGCTGGTAAGCAGTATGACTTGTATCGCCCACAACTCACTTGTGTTCTACTCTTGCATATAACATCTAAGCATAAAACCTGGCTCGAATACCACTGTTGGGGAACGTAGTAATTTCAAAAATTTCCTACGCACACGTAGGATCATGGTGATGCATAGCAACGAGAGGGGAGAGTGTGTCCACGTACCCTCGTAGACCGAAAGCGGAAGCGTTAGCACAACGCGGTTGATGTAGTCGTACAACTTCACGATCCGACCGATCCAAGTACCAAACGCACGACACCTCCAAGTTCAGCACACGTTCAACTCGTTTACGTCCCACGAACTCCGATCCAGCAGAGCTTCGAGGGAGAGTTCCATCAGCACGACGGCGTGATGACGGCGATGATGATGCTACCAGCCCAGGGCTTCGCCTAAGCACCGCTACGATATGACCGAGGTGGATTATGGTGGAGGGGGGCACCGCACACGGCTAAAAGATCAATGATCAATTGTTGTGTCTCCAAGGGGTGCCCCCTCCCCGTATATAAAGGAGTGGACGAGGGGGAGGGACAGCCCTCTCTATGGCGCGCCCTAGGGGAGTCCTACTCCCACCGGGAGTAGGATTCCCCCTTTCCTAGTAGAACTAGGAGCCCCTCCAAGTAGTAGGAGTAGGAGAGAAGGAAAGGGAAAAGAGAAGGGAAGAAAGGAGGGGGCGCTGCCCCCCCTAGTCCAATTCGGACTAAGCATTGGGGGGGGGGTGCAGCCTCTCCTCTTTCTTTTCCCTAAAGCCCAATAAGGCCCATATACTCCCCGGCAAATTCCCGTAACTCTCCAGTAGTCCGAAAAAAATACCTGAATCACTTGAAACCTTTCTGATGTCCGAATATAGTTGTCCAATATATCGATCTTTACATCTCGACCATTTCGAGACTCCTCGTCATGTCCCCGATCTCATCCGGGACTCCGAACTACCTTCGGTACATCAAAACACATAAACTCATAATACAAATCGTCACCGAATGTTAAGCGTGCGGACCCTACGGGTTCGAGAACTATGTAGACATGACCGAGACATGTCTCCGGTCAATAACCAATAACGGAACCTGGATGCTCATATTGGCTCCTACATATTCTATGAAGATCTTTATCGGTCAATCCGCATAACAACATATGTTGTTCCCTTTGTCATCAGTATGTTACTTGCCCGAGATTCGATTGTCGGTATCTCAATTCCTAGTTCAATCTCGTTACCGGCAAGTCTCTTTACTCATTCCGTAATACATCATCCAGCAACTAACTCATTAGTTACATTGCTTGCAAGGCTTATAGTGGTGTGTATTACCGAGTGGGCCCAGAGATACCTCTCCGACGATCGGAGTGACAAATCCTAATCTTGAAATACGCCAACTCAACAAGTACCTTCGGAGATACCTGTAGAGAACCTTTATAATCACCCAGTTACGTTGTGACGTTTGGTAGCACACAAAGTGTTCCTCCGGTAAACGGGAGTTGCATAATCTCATAGTCATAGGAACATGTATAAGTCATGAAGAAAGCAATAGCAACATATTAAACGATCAAGTGCTAAGCTAACAGAATGGGTCAAGTCAATCACATCATTCTCCTAATGATGTGATCCCGTTAATCAAATGACATCTCATGTCTATGGTTAGGAAACTTAACCATCTTTGATTAATGAGCTAGTCAAGTAGAGGCATACTAGTGACACTATGTTTGTCTATGTATTCACACATGTATTACGTTTCCCGTTAATACAATTCTAGCATGAATAATAAACATTTATCATGAAATAAGGAAATAAAGAATAACTTTATTATTGCCTCTAGGGCATATTTCCTTCAACTTGATACATGGTGGATACATAGACGAAACAAAGTGCCCCTAGTATGCATCTACTAGACTACCTCGTTAATCAAAGATGGTTACGTTTCCTAAACATAGACATGTGTTGTCATTTGATGAAAGGGATCACATCATTAGGATAATGATGTGATGGACAAGACCCATCCGTTAGCTTAGCATAACTATCGTTAAGTTTTATTGCTATTACTTTCTTCATGACTTATACATATTCCTTTGACTATGAGATTATGTAGCTCCGGAATACTGAAGGAATACCTTGTGTGCTATCAAACGTCACAACATAACTGGGTGATTATAAAGATGATCTACAGGTATCTCTGAAGGTGTTTGTTGGGTTGGCATAGATCGAGATTAGGATTTGTCACTCTGAGTATCGGAGAGGTATCTCTGGGCCCTCTCGGTAAGGCACATCATGATAAGCCTTGCAAGAAATGTAACTAATGAGTTAGTTACGAGATGAGGCATTACGGAACGAGTAAAGAGACTTGCCAGTAACGGGATTGAACTAGGTATGAAGATACCGACGATCAAATCTTGGGCAAGTAACGTACCGATGACAAAGAGAATAACGTATGTTGTCATTACGGTTGGACCGATAAAGATCTTCGTAGAATATGTAGGAACCAATATGAGCATCCAGGTTCCGCTATTGGTTATTGACCGGAGATGTGTCTCGGTCATTGCCACATAGTTCTCGAACTCATAGGGTCCGTACACTTAATGTTCGATGACGATTTGTATTATGAGTTATGTGATTTGGTGACCGAATGTTGTTTGGAGTCCCAGATGAGATCACGGACATGAAGAGGAGTCTCGAAATGGTCGAGAGGTAAAGATTGATATATTGGACGATGGTATTCAGACACCGGAAGTGTTTCAGAATGTATTGGGTACGTATCGGAGTGCCCGGGGGGGGGGGGTTACCAGAAACCCCCGGGGGAAGATATGGGCCATAGGAGGGAGGCAGGCCAGCCCACAAGGGGTGGCGCCCCCCCCCCCAAGGGAGGAGTCCGAATTGGACTAGGGGAGGGGGCGGCGCCCCCCTTTCCTTCTCCTTCTCCCTCTCCTTCCCTCTTTTCCCCTCCGATAAATGGAAGGGGGGCGAATCCTACTAGGAGCCCAAGTGGGACTCCTCCCACTTGGGGCGCGCCTAGGGCCAGCCTCCTCCCCTCTCCCTCCTTTATATACAGGGGTGGGGCGCGCCTCTAGCACACATCAATTGTTCCAAGCCGTGTGCGGCGCCCCCCTCCACCGTTTACTCCTCCGGTCATATTGTCGTAGTGCTTAGGCGAAGCCCTGCGCGGATCACTTCACCATCACTGTCACCACGCCATCGTGCTGACGAAACTCTCCCTTGACACTTTGCTAGATCAAGAGTTTGAGGAACGCCATCGAGCTGAACGTGTGCAGAACTCGGAGGTGTCGTACGTTCAGTGCTTGATCGGTTTAATCGAATGTCGGTGTCAAAACCAGCGGATCTCGGGTAGGAGGTCCCGAACTATGCGTCTAGGATCAATGGTAACAAGAGACGGGGGACACATTGTTTTACCCAGGTTCGGGGCCTCTCTATGGAGGTAATACCCTACGTACTACTTGATTGATCTTGATGAATATGAGTATTACAAGAGTTGATTTACCACGAGATCGTAAGGACTAAACTCTAAAAGTCTAGTCTGGCGATTATTAGGGGGTATCTACGGACCTAGCCCTCCGGTTTATATAAGCATAAGAGGGATCTAGGGTTACACAAGGCCGGTTACAAAGAAAGGAATATTCATATTTGGTCGCCAAACTTGACTCCCACGCCAAGGAGAGTCCCATCCGGACACGGGTAGAGTCTTCGGTCTTTGTATCTTCATAGCCCATCAGTCCGGCCCATATCCAATAGGTCGGACGCCTGAGGACCCCTTAGTCTAGGACTCCCTCAGTAGCCCCCGAACCAGGCTTCAATGACGAGGTGTTCGGCATACAGATAGTCTTCGGCATTGCAAGGTGGGTTCTTCCTCTTACAACTTTAAAGTGATATATTCAGCTATCCATTTAATGTCGCACCCCTCGGCTTACGTGCCTTCCTGACTCCAGCTTCCACATGTTGAATGAATACAAGAGGGCAGGGTATTTTTACATATACCACCCTGACCATACCAGAAAGGTGCCTATTTAAAGAGAATAGATCTTAGATCCCCTCCAAATCCACGGAATAGATCCTCAAAGCTTGTGGAGCAGAACCACCCCAACATGGCTAGCGCTCCCAGCTCTTCCTCTCGTTCCCACAACTCCGAAAAGGGGAATTGGGAGAGATGCTCAG
>NC_041386.1:185405024-185424928 GCF_002162155.2 Triticum dicoccoides | reverse complement strand
CAAGCAGGGATGACGTCCTTCAATGGCGGGGCTCAAGCGGAGAACTTCCCCAATCCATCCAGGGGGAATGAGTATGTTTTGTCGCCTTCTTGTTACGAGGTGTCAGATTTCCAATCCATCCCATCCTCCGAGGTCTGCTGGAGTATTACGGCCTCCAACTGCACAGTCTCACCCCCGCCTCTATCCTGCATATTGCGGGTTATGTCGCTCTATGCGAGTTATTCCTGGGATGCGAGGCCTGTTTCGATTTATGGAGAAGACTGTTTTTCCTTGTCCCTCGTAATCAAGGAGGGTCAATAGTTGAAGTGGGGGGAGCCAAGGTGTGGCGCATCGCCGGCACCAGATACCTATCTGGCACGCCGAAGAAGGCTTCCGAAGAATGGCCTTCCGAATGGTTCTATATTGATGATGTCGCCGTTCCTGACCCTGTCTGTATGGGCCTTCCTGAATTTTCAAGTGCTCCGTTGAAGAAATGCCATAGCTGGTGTCCTCGGAGCCTCGAGGAAGAGGATAGAGCAGAGATGAGCCTGTTTCTCGGCAAGATTAAGATGCTTGCTCAGTCCGGATTGTCAATAGTCGAGGTAATGGCGATCTCCATAGCGTGGGGGTCCAACCACTCCAATATAGAGGGCTACCCATGTGGCACTACAATGGGGAAGACGACGCCTCATGTTGTGGTCGAAAGGGCCTGAAGACCCCCGCCGCTTTGGCCAAAATATTGGTCGAACTATATAAAGGGGAGAAGGAGGAGTTCACCCCTCTCCAATATCGAGACGAATTTTCCATGTATAATCCCCCTAGCTGGGTAAGCTTTTAACTCTGCTATTTTACTCCTCTCCCTGAGTTATTTTTGACGGGTTGTATCCTATCCGCTTATAACAGGAATGGCAAAAAGCTGTCGAGGGGATCCATGACCCTGCCCCTCAGCCGGAGAATCATAACCGGGATCTTGACCCCGGATATGAAGAAGATCCAGACATATTTGTGGAGCTCGAGGATGGAATATTCTATCAGACGAGCTATGACGGTACGGATGTACCATCGCCACCGATTACCCCGGTCTGCTCCCCGCTTCACACGTAAGTATTCCGGAGACACCTTGTCGAAGAGAGTTTTCTCATTTTTTCTCACCCACCGCACTGTCCTGTGCTCAAAAGGGGAGGCTGTAATGCCCTGGATGTAACTTGCCATATTTGTATTCCAACTCTTGCCATTTTCAGCACTAAGTTATGATATTCGTGGTTGGGTTTTTGTCTTTGTTTTGCATTTTTTCCATGTCATGCATTTCATATCATGTCATCATGTGCATCTCAATTCCATACGTGTTCGTCTCATGCATCCGAGCTTTTTCCCCGTTGTCCATTTTGCAATCTGGCACTCCTATGTCCTCCGGCGCCCCCTTTTGCCTCTTTTCGTGAGCGGGTGTTAAACATTCTCTGAATGGACCGAGATTTGCCAAGCGGCCTTGGTACACCACCGGTAGACCGCTTGCCAAGTTTCGTGCCATTTGGAGTCCATTTGATACTCCAACGGTTAACCGGGGAACCGTAAAGGCCTCGTGTGTGTTGCAGCCCAACACCCCTCCGAAGTGGCCCAATAACCCATCCAAAGCCCATTCATCCTCTCGGCCGTTCGATCACAATCGCGTGGCCGAAAACCGCACCTCATTTGGACTCTCCTAACTCCCCCTACTTATATATATGTGATCCCCTCCATATTTTTCACGCAGTCCAACCCTACCCTAACCTTCCCCCGCCGCCGCCGGACATGTCCGCCCACCGCCGCCCAGCGAAGCAGGAGCCGCCACATCACCGCCGCTGTCCCGCATGCTGCCGAGGCCCGCTGGGCCTAGATCCGGCCCTCGCGGGCCCCGTACGCCGCCGCCCGCGCCCGCGCACAGCGCCGCCGCCTCCACGCCCGCCGTCCGCCGCCTCTGCCCTGCTCCGGCCACCGCCGTCCATGCCGGAAGCCGTGGCCCACCGCTCCTCTGCCGCCCTCGTCCTCACCTGCGCCGCACCTCGCCGTCCAAGCTCGCCGGCCACCGGATCCGGCCTCCTCCGCCCCGGGTCCGCCGCCCCAAGCTCGCCGCCGGCGACAGCCTCGCCGGACGACCTCGCTGCCTCCCGATCCGTCCCAAACCGCCCCGTTGACCACTGTTCACCCGAGGTCCACAAATCCACTAAGTCCCTTTTCAGCCTTATTTTTTAGCCCTGTTCAACATGCCATAACTCTGTCATCGTAGCTCCGTTTTGTGCGTGCCATATATCAAATTGTTCATCTGGATGTGCTCTTCATTTTGTTCCATTGTGCCATGCTTGTTTGAGTCCATCTTGATGCACAAATTGTTGATGCAAGAGTGCTATAAAATGTTAGTTCCTGTTATTTAGCAGATTATGAGCATTTTTCATTTTTGCCATGATTATTGTGTGCTGCATATGGACTTGAGCTCTACATGTGTTTTGGGCTATGCCATGCCATCTTTACAGGGGTGTATGCCATGTATTTTTCTAATCAATGTGGTGACTAGCACATGCATGCAAAATAGCTCTCGTAATATTGCTGATTTCAAAGACTTAGAATTTCACTAAGTCATTTCCCTGCTGTTATTTTTATGCCATGTGTTCATGTTGCTAGAGAGAGATCCATGCTTCTTTTGAGTATGTTCAGTAAGGATGATTTGGACATATGGCTGTGCTCTATTCATCCATGCTCCTATTTGCATTTATGGAGTGCCCTAGCATGACTCAATCTTGCTCTACTTTTGCTATAAAATGTTCTTGGCAGATTGTTTACGTGTTAATCAATTTTGCCAAGGATGTTGTAGTTGATCCATGCATGCTATGACCTTGTTCTTGCTTTGCTTGGCTTCATGATCATGTCTTCTTGCTAGTAGTATGCTTAGGTTGTCATGCAATGCCTTGTGGTGAGTGCATCGAGCTCGCAAACGTGCCTTCATAATTCTATTTTTGCCATGTCCAGTTTTCTGCTAAGTCTGAATCTGTTAACGAAACTTGCTATGTTTACATGGGTGCCATCATATCTTCTGATCCTTTTTGGCTTATGGTCAATAAGGGACTTTTGTTATATGCTTTGATTAGATTCATGCCATGCCTTTGTTTGCTATGTTATGTTCCTGTAGCATGTTGTTATCTTGCTCTAAACATTGCTTCTTGATGTTAATTCCTGACATATTATTTCACAAAGTCTGTGATGCTGATATCTTTTGCACTTTTTCCATGGTTGTTTGAACCTGCTCTTGTATGATTTAGCCGTATCTCATTGTTCATCTTTTGTCAAGCATCTTGAGTAGATCACTGCCATGTGCTTTGTTGCTATGTTGGAGCGCAGTAGTTTAGTTTCTTGTTGCATTCTCGATGGCATCGTGCTGTTAATCGCATAATTGTGCCATTATTGTTTTGCTTGCCATTTGCAAACCGTGCATCCGATTCCGGTGATCTTTATATCGATTTTGACCGAAATCAATTCATCTTTCCAGCGGCGCACTTGGTTTTCCAAGTTGATACCTGGTTCAATCTTTCCTTCCAGAGCACGCATATGCATTGCATATCACATCCCGCATATCATGTCATGTTTTGCATCATGTTGCTTGCGCATTGCACCGTGGTTGATTGTGGTTTCCTTTGCTTGTGTTCTTGCCTTGGGTAGAGCTGGGAGACGAGTTCGTGTTCGAGGAACCCGTTGAGTACGCTTACGAGGATCAAGCTTACGTCAACTCGGAGAACTTTGCAGGCAAGATGACCATACCCTCGAAATCACTTCTATCTTTGCTTGCTAGTTGCTCACTCTTTTGCTATGCCGCGATACCTACCACTTGCTATATCATGCCTCCCATATTGCCATTTCTAGCCTCTAACCCACCTTTTCCTAGCAAACCATTGTTTGGCTATGTTACCGCTTTCCTTAGCCCCTCTTATAGCATTGCTAGTTGCAGGTGAAGATGGAGTTTGGTCCTTGTTGGAACATGATTATTGTTGGGATATCATTTTTATACCTTGCTTACTTTAATGCATCTATATACTTGGTAAAGGGTGGAAGGCTCGGCCTTATGCCTGGTGTTTTGTTCCACTCTTCCCGCCTTAGTTTCCGTCATACCGGTGTTATGTTCCTTGATTTTGCGTTCCTTACGCGGTTGGGTTATAATGGGAACCCCTTGATAGTTCGTCTTGAATAAAACTCCTCCAGCAAGGCCCAACCTTGGTTTTACCATTTTCCACCTAATCCTTTTTCCCTTGGGTTCCGCGGACTCAAGGGTCATCTTTATTTTAACCCCCCGGGGCCAGTGCTCCTCTGAGTGTTGGACCGAAATGGGCAGCCTGCGAGGCCACCTCGGGGCAACTCGAGGGTTGGTTTTACTCGTAGCTTGACCTATCTGGTGTGTCCTGAGAACGAGATACGTGCGACTCCTATCGGGATTTGTCGGCACATCGGGCGACTTTGCTGGTCTTGTTTTACCATTGTCAAAATGTCTTGTAACCGGGATTCCGAGTCTGATCGGTCGTCCTGGGAGAAGGAATATCCTTCGTTGACCGTGAGATCTTGTGATGGGCTAAGTTGGGACACCCCTGCAGGGTTTTGAACTTTCGAAAGCCGTGCCCGCGGTTATGGGCAGATGGGAATTTGTTAATGTCCAGTTGTAGAGAACCTAAAACTTAACTTAATTAAAATGAATTAACAGCTTGTGTAGCCTTGATGGTCTCTTTTCGGCGGAGTCCGGGTAGAGAACACGGTCTCGTGTTATGCTTGAACGTATGTAGTTTCAGGATCACTTCTTGATCTTTGTAGCTTCTCGATCGTGCTTTGCTTCTCTTCTCGCTCTCATTTGCGTAAGTTAGCCACCATATATGCTACTGCTTGCTGCAGCTCCACCTCACTACCTTTTCCTACCCATAAGCTTAAATAGTCTTGATCGCGAGGGTGTAGATTGCTGAGTCCCCGTGACTCACAGATTACTTCCGAAAACTAGATGCAGGTGCCGATGATGCCAGTGCAAGAGACGCGACCGAACTCAAGTGGGAGTTCGACGAGGATTCAGGACGCTACTATGTTTCCTTTCCGGACAATTAGTAGTGGAGCCCAGCTGGGGCGATCGGGGATCTTTTGCATTAGGGGTTGTCTTTGTTTATTTGGTTCTGTAGTCGGACCTTGGTTGTATCTAGATGATGTAATGCTATATTTATGTATTGTGTGAAGTGGCGATTGTAAGCCAACTCTTTATCCCTTTCTTATTCAATACATGGGATGTGTAAAGATTATTGGAAATATGCCCTAGAGGCAATAATAAATTAGTTATTATTATATTATATTTCATTGTTCATGATAATCGTTTATTATCCATGCTAGAATTGTATTGACAGGAAACTCAGATACATGTGTGGATACATAGACAACACCATGTCCCTAGTAAGCCTCTAGTTGACTAGCTCGTTGATCAATAGATGGTTCTGGTTTCCTGACCATGGACATTGGATGTCGTTGATAATGGGATCACATCATTAGGAGAATGATGTGATGGACAAGACCCAATCCTAAGCCTAGCACAAGATCGTGTAGTTCGTATGCTAAAGCTTTTCTAATGTCAAGTATCATTTCCTTAGACCATGAGATTGTGCAACTCCCGGATATCATAGGAGTGCTTTGGGTGTGCCAAACGTCACAACGTAACTGGGTGGCTATAAAGGTGCACTACGGGTATCTCCGAAAGTGTCTGTTGGGTTGGCACGAATCGAGACTGGAATTTGTCACTCCGTGTAAATGGAGAGGTATCTCTGGGCCCACTCGGTAGGACATCATCATAATGTGCACAATGTGACCAAGGAGTTGATCTCGGGATGATGTGTTACGGAATGAGTAAAGAGACTTGTCGGTAACGAGATTGAACAAGGTATCGGGATACCGACGATCGAATCTCGGGCAAGTATCGTACCGATAGACAAAGGGAATTGTATACGGGATTGATTGAATCCTTGACATCGTGGTTCATCCAATGAGATCATCGTGGAGCATGTGGGAGCCAACATGGTTATCCAGATCCCGCTGTTGGTTATTGACCGGAAAGTTGTCTCGGCCATGTCTGCATGACTCCCGAGCCCGTAGGGTCTACACACTTAAGGTTCGATGACGCTAGGGTTATAGGGAATAGATGTACGTGGTCACCGAATGTTGTTCGGAGTCCCGGATGAGATCCCAGACGTCACGAGGAGTTCCGGAATGGTCCGTAGGTAAAGATTTATATATGGGAAGTCATCATACAGTCACCGAAATAATTCGGGGGTTACCGGTATTGTACCGAGACCATCGAAGGGGTTCCGGGGGTCCACCGGGAGGGTCCACCTGCCCCGGAGGGCCCTATGGGCTGTGTGTGGAGAGGGACTGGCCCCTTAGTGGGCTGGGCGCCTGCCCCCCCTAAGGCCCATGCGCCTAGGGTTTGGGGGAACCCTAAAGGGGGGGGCGCCCCCCTTGCCTTGGGGGGCAAGGCAACCCCCCTGGCCGCTGCCCCCTCCTCAGATTGGATCTGAGGGGGCCGGCCCCCCTCTCCCTTGCCCATATATATATGTGGGGGGGGGGTGGGAGGGCAGCCGCACCCAAGTTCTGGCGCAACCCTCCCCTTCTCCCAAGTCCTTCTCCTCTCCCGCAGTGCTTGGCGAAGCCCTGCAGGATTGCCACGCCCCTCCTTCACCACCACACCGTCGTGCTGGTGCTGGATGGAGTCTTCCCCAACCTCTCCTTCTCCCCTTGCTGGATCAAGGTGTGGGAGACGTCACCGGGCTGCACGTGTGTTGAACGCGGAGGCGCCGTTGTTCGGCGCTTAGATCGGAATCAACCGCGATCTGAATCGCTACGAGTACGAGTCCTTCATCCGCGTTCTTGTAATGCTTCCGCTTAGCGATCTACAAGGGTATGTAGATGCACTCCCCTTCCCCTTGTTGCTAGATTACTCCATAGATTGATCTTGGTGATGCGTAGAAAATTTTAAATTTCTGCTACGATCCCCAACAGTGGCATCATGAGCTAGGTCTATGCGTAGTTTATATGCACGAGTAGAACACAAGTTGTTGTGGGCGTCGATTTTGTCAATTTACTTTCCGTTACTAGTCTTATCTTGATTCGGAGGCATCGTGGGATGAAGCGGCCCGGACCGACCTTACACGTACGCTTACATGAGACTAGTTCCACTGACTGACATGCACTAGTTGCATAAGGTGGCTAGCGGGTGTCTGTCTCTCCCACTTTAGTCGGATCGGATTCGATGAAAAGGGTCCTTATGAAGGGTAAATAGAAATTGGCATATCACATTGTGGTTTTGGCGTAGGTAAGAAACGTTCTTGCTAGAAACCTATAGCAGCCACGTAAAAACTTGCAAAAACAATTAGAGGACGTCTAACTTGTTTTTGTAGCATATGCCTTGTGATGTGATATGGCCAAAAGGATGTGATGAATGATATATGTGATGTCTGAGATTGATCATGTTCTTGTAATAGGAATCACGACTTGCATGTCGATGAGTATGACAATCGGCAGGAGCCATAGGAGTTGTCTTAATTTATTTATGACCTGCGTGTCAACATAAACGTCATGTAATTACTTTACTTTATTGCTAAAGCGTTAGCCATAGTAGTAGAAGTAATAGATGAGGTGACAACGATGATCATGGAGCCCCAAAGATGGAGATCATAAGGAGCAAAATGATATTGGCCATATCATGTCACTATTTGATTGCATGTGATGTTTATCATGTTTTACATCTTATTTTCTTAGAACGACGGTAGCTTAAATAAGATGATCCCTCGCAATAATTTCAAGAAAGTGTTCCCCCTAACTATGCACCGTTGCAAAGGTTCGTTGTTTCGAAGCACCAGGTGATGATCGGGTGTGATAGATTCTAACGTTCGAATACAACGGGTGTAAGCCAGATTTACACACGCAATACACTTAGGTTGACTTGACGAGACTAGCATGTACAGACATGTCCACGGAACACAGAAGACCAAAAGGTCGAGCATGAGTCGTGTAGTAGATACGATCAACATGAAGATGTTCATCGATGTTGACTAGTCCGTCTCACGTGATGATCAGACACGGCCTAGTTGACTCGGATCATGTTTCACTTAGATGACTAGAGGGATGTCTATCTGAGTGGGAGTTCATTAAATAATTTGATTAGATGAACTTAATTATCATGAACATAGTCTAAATTGTCTTTGCAAATATGTTGTAGATAAATATCTCATGTTGTAGCTCCCTGTTTCAATATGTTCCTAGAGAAAGACCAAGTTGAAAGATATTGTAAGCAATGATGCGGACTGGGTCCGTAGTCCGAGGAGTGTCCTCACTGCTACACAGAAGGCTTACGTCTTTGATGCACCGCTCGATGTGCAAACCCCTACAACGTCGTCTGTGGATGTTGCGAACACCTGACAGGCACATCCTGATGACTACTTGATAGTTTAGTGCACCATACTTTACAGCTTAGAATCGGGATTCCAATGACGTTTTGATCGCCATAAGACATATGAGATGTTCCAGGAGCTGAAATTGGGATTTCAGGCTCATGTCTGTGTTGAGAGGTATGAGACCTCTGACAAGTTCTTTTGCCAACAAGATGGAGGAGAATAGCTCAGCTAGTGAGCATGTGCTCAGAATGTCTGGGTGCTACAATCACTTAAATCAAGTGGGAGTTAAACTTCCAGATAAGATAGTGATTGATAGAGTTCTCTAGCCACTATCACTAAGATACTAGATCTTCGTGATGAACTATGAAATGCAAGGGATGGAGTTGATCCCGGAGCTGTTCGCGGTGCTTAAGACCACAAAAGGTAGAAATCAAAGAAGGAGCATCAAGTGTTGATGGTTTAACAAGACCACTGGTTTGAAGAAGGGAAAGGGCTAGAAGGGAAACTTCATGGATGGCAAACCATTTGCCGCTCCAGTGAAGGAACCCAAGGTTGAACCCAAACCCGAGACTAAGTGCTTCTATTGTAAGGGGAACGGTCACTGGTAGCGGAATTACCCCAAATGCATGGTAGATAAGAAGGCTGGCAACTTCAACAAAGTATATACGTGTTATTAATGTGTACCTCACTAGTACTCCTGGTAGCACCTGGGTATTGGATACCGGTTCAGTTGCTATTATTGGTGACTTGAAGCAAAAGCTATGGACTAAACGAAGACTGGCTAAGGGCAAGGTGACGATGTGTGTTGGAAGTGTTTCCAAAGTTGATAAGATCACCATCGCACGCTCCATCTGCCTTCGGGATTAATATTGAACCAAGATAAATGTTATTAGGTGTCTACGTTAAGCATGAATGTGATTAGATCATGTTCAATGCAATACAGTTATTCATTTAAGTTAGAGAATAATGGTTATTCTGTTTACATGAATAATACCTTTCATGGTCATGCACCCTATGTGAATGGTTCATTGAATCTCGGTCGTGGTGATACACATGTTCATGCCAAAAGATGTAGAGTTAATAATTATAGTACCACTTTCTTGTGGCACTACCGCTTAGGTCATATTGGCGTAAGATACATGAAGAAACTCCATGCTGATGGATGTTTGGAGTCACTTGATTTTGAATCGCTTGACACATGCGAGCCATGCCTCATGGGCAGGATGACTAAGACCCCGTCTTCAGGTACAATGAAACGGGCAAGTGACTTGTTGGAAATCATACATGCTGATGCGTGTGATCCAATGAGAATTGAAGCATGCGGTGGATATCGCTATTTTCTCATCTTCATTGACGATTTGAGTAGATATAGGTATATTTACTTAATGAAGCACAAGTCTGAAACGTTTGAAAAGTTCAAGCGATTTCAGAGTGAAGTTAAGAATCATCATAACAAGAAGATCAAATTCCTACAATCTGATCGATGAGAATTTCTGAGTTATGAGTTTGGCAATCACTTAAGATATTGTGGAATTGTTTCACAGTTGAGGCCACCTGGAACACCACAGTTGTAATGGTGTGTTCAGACGTCGTAATCGAACCTTATGAGATATGGTGCGATCTATGATGTCTCTTACCGATCTACCGTTTTCATTTTGAGGTTATGCGTTAGAGACAGCTGCATTCACTTTAGATAGGACACCATATAAGTCCGTTGAGATGACGTCGTATGAACATTGGTTTGGCAAGAAACCAAAGTTGTCGTTTCTTAATGTTTGGGGCTGCGATGCTTAAGGCTTCAGCTGGAGAAGCTCGAACCCAAAAGTGGACAAAGACATCTTCATAGGATACCCGAAGGTGACAGTTGGGTATACCTTCTATCTCAGATCCAAGGGCAAATTGTTTGTCGCTAAGAACGGATCCTTTCTCGAGAAGGAGTTTCTCTCGAAAGAATTGAGTGGGAGGAATATAGAACTTGATGAGGTTGTCGAACATTTATTTCAACCAGAAAGTGATGCAACACAGAAAGATGTTTTCTGTGGTGCCTACGTCTGTTGAATAGGAAGTTAATGATAGTGATCATGAAGCTTCAGATCAAGTTGCTATCGAACCTCGTAGGTCGACAAGGATATGTATTACTCCTGAGTGGTACGGTAATCATGTCTTAGATATCATATTGTTAGACAAAAATGAACCTACGAGCTATGGAGAAGCGATGGTGGGCCCGTATTCCAACAAATGGTTAGAAGCCATGAAATCCGAGATAGGATCCATGTATCAGAACAAAGTATGGACTTTGGTGGACTTGCCCGATGATCGGCAAGCCATTGAGATAAATGGATCTTTAAGAAGAAGACGGACGTGGGAGGTAATGTTACCATCTATAAAGCTCGACTTGTGGGAAAGAGTCTTTTCACAAGTTCAAGGAGTTGACTACGATGAGAATTTCTCACCCGTAGCGATGCTTAAGTCCGTCGGAATCATGTTAGCATTAGTTGTATTTTTCGATTATGAAATCTGACAGATGGATGTCAAAAACAAGTTTTCTTTCCAGTTTTTGTAAGATAAAGTTGTATGTGATACAATAAAAGGTTTTGTCGATCCTAAGGATGCTAAAAGATATGCTGGCTCCAGCAATCCTTCTATGGACTAGAGCAAGCGTCTCAGAGTCGGAATATATGCTTTGAAAGAGTGATCAAAGCTTTTAGGTTTATACAATGTTTGCTAGAAACTTGTATTTACAAGAAAGTGAGTGGGAGCACTACAACATTTCTGCTAAGTATATGTGGATGACATATTGTTGATTCGAAATAATGTAGAATTTCTGCAAAGCATAAACGGTTGTTTGAAGAGTGTTTTTCAAAGGAAGACCTGGATAAAACTGCTTAGAGATTGGGCATCAAGATATATAGAGATAGATCAAGACGTCTGATGATACTTTCAAAGAATGCGCACCTTGACATGTTTTTGAAGGAGTTCAAAATAGATCAGTCAAAGAAGGTGTTCTTACCTGAGTTGTAAGGTGTGAAGTTGAGTAAGACTGAAAGATTAACCACAGCAGAAGAGAGAGGAAGGATGAAGGTAGTCCCCTATGCTTTTGTCATAGGCTCTATACGGTATGCCATGCTGAGTACCGCACGAGATGTGTGCCTTACCACATGTCTGGCAAGAGGGTACAAAGGTGATCTGGGAATGGATCACCAGATAGCGGTCAAGACTATCCTTAGAGGAATAAGGAAATGTTTCTCGGTTATGGAGGTGATAAAGAGTTTGACGTAAAGAGTTACATCGATGCAAGCTTAACACCTATCCAGATAGCTGTGAGTAGAGATACCGGATACGTATAATGGAGGAACAATTTGGAATAGCTCCAAGTGGAACGTGGTAGCAGCATCTACGATATGACATAAAGTTTTGCGAAATACATAGGGATCTGAATATTGCAGACCCGTTGACTACAACCTCTCTCACAAGCATAACATGATCAAACCCAGAACTAATTGAGTGTTAATCACATAGTGATGTGAACTAGATTAGTGACTCTAGTAAACTCTTTGGATGTTGGTTACATGGCGATGTAACCTATGAGGGTTAATCACATGGCGATGTGAACTGGATTATTGACTCTAGTGCAAGTGGGAGACTGTTGGAAATATGCCCTAGAGGCAATAATAAATTAGTTATTATTATATTATATTTCATTGTTCATGATAATCGTTTATTATCCGTGCTAGAATTGTATTGATAGGAAACTCAGATACATGTGTGAATACATAGACAACACCATGTCCCTAGTAAGCCTCTAGTTGACTAGCTCGTTGATCAATAGATGGTTACGGTTTCCTGACCATGGACATTGGATGTTGTCGATAACGAGATCACATCATTACGAGAATGATGTGATGGACAAGACCCAATCCTAAGCCTAGCACAAGATCGTGTAGTTCGTATGCTAAAGCTTTTCTAATGTCAAGTATCATTTCCTTAGACCATGAGATTGTGCAACTCCCGGATACCGTAGGAGTGCTTTGGGTGTGCCAAACGTCACGACGTAACTGGGTGGCTATAAAGGTGCACTATGGGTATCTCCGAAAGTGTCTGTTGGGTTGGCACGAATCGAGACTGGGATTTGTCACTCCGTGTAAATGGAGAGGTATCTCTGGGCCCACTCGGTAGGACATCATCATAATGTGCACAATGTGACCAAGGAGTTGATCACGGGATGATGTGTTACGGAACGAGTAAAGAGACTTGCCGGTAACGAGATTGAACAAGGTATCGGGATACCGACGATCGAATCTCGGGCAAGTATCGTACCGATAGACAAAGGGAATTGTATACGGGATTGATTGAATCCTTGACATCATGGTTCATCCGATGAGATCATCGTGGAGCATGTGGGAGCAAACATGGTTATCTAGATCCCGCTGTTGGTTATTGACCGGAATATTGTCTCGGCCATGTCTGCATGACTCCCGAGCCCGTAGGGTATACACACTTAAGGTTCGATGACGCTAGGGTTATAGGGAATAGATGTACATGGTCACCGAATGTTGTTCGGAGTCCCGGATGAGATCCCGGACGTCACGAGGAGTTCCGGAATGGTCCGGAGGTAAAGGTTTATATATGGGAAGTCATATACGGTCACCGGAATAATTCGGGGGTTACCGGTATTGTACCGGGACCACCGAAGGGGTTCCGGGGGTCCACCAGGAGGGTCCACCTGCCCCGGAGGGCCCTATGGGCTGTGTGTGGAGAGGGAACAACCCCTTAGTGGGCTGGGCGCCTCCCCCCTAAGGCCCATGCGCCTAGGGTTTGGGGGAACCCTAAAGGGGGGCCGCCCCTTGCCTTGGGGGGCAAGGCAACCCCCCTGGCCGCCGCCCCCTACTCAGATTGGATCTGAGGGGTGCGGCCCCCCTATCCCTTGCCCCTATATATATGTGGGGGGTGGGAGGGCAGCCGCACCCAAGTTCTGGCGTAGCCCTCCCCTTCTCCCAAGTCCTTCTCCTCTCCTGCAGTGCTTGGTGAAGCCCTGCAGGATTGCCACGCTCCTCCTTCACCACCATGCCGTCGTGCTGCTGCTGGACGGAGTCTTCCCCAACCTCTCCTTCTCCCCTTGCTGGATCAAGGCGTTGTTCGGCGCTTAGATCGGAATGAACCGCGATCTGAATCGCTACGAGTACGACTCCTTCATCCGCGTTCTTGTAACGCTTCGGCTTAGCGATCTACAAGGGTATGTAGATGCACTCCCCTTCCCCTCGTTGCTAGATTACTCCATAGATTGATCTTGGTGATGCGTAGAAAATTTTAAATTTCTGCTACGATCCCCAACATAGATTACCCCTCTTGCGACATGCCTACTATGCAGTTATGCCTCTAAATCGTGCTCCGACACATGGGAGATATAGCCGCATCATGGGTGTTACAAGTTGGTAATCATAGCCTTCCCCGACTTAGGAGCCCCCTGCTTGATCGAATCACTGACGTTGTTGAGTCTAGAAAAATGTTTTGAGTCTTATAGGATTATATATATCGGAGAGTAGGATTCTTTTTACTCCTCAGTCACTTCGTCGCTCTGGTGAGGCCTCCTGACGTAGAGTTTTGACTCTTCTCCCCTCAAATTTCACTAAAAAAAATTTAGGATCACGCGGGTATCTTGGAATCTTTCCGATGGTTTTGTGATGAGAACATTGTTCTTGGTGCCTCCTGACATTTAGGGGTTGTGGCAGTGTCCCGGGGAGTTGAGCTCCGAGGTGTTTTCGTCCCAATTTTATCGTTGTAGTTCTGGAATACCTGAGTTTGCCGACATCGAAAATCTCCTTTATGCAGTTGTTGGTGAGATAACCTCGACGCTACCCAGTACTGGGGCGGGAGTTCGGGAGTATTGCCATAACTCGTATAATGGATGCTTTTCGAAGGTTGAGGTAAATGATTTCCGAAGGTTTCTTGGTTATGTGTTGAAGGATGGATACAGCTGGATGTAGGATTTTCTAGTTTTGGGTGAAATATTATGCTTCCCCTGTATCCCCAACACCTGATTGCATAACCAGAAAGTTTCGGGAGTTTCATAGGTGGGAATTCATGTAGCTCTAGTTTTTCTTTCCGCAGATATTTGGTTTGTGATTGGGTAATCCTTACCAATTATTTGTTCATATCCGTACCTTGTTGCTTTATTCATCTACCTTTTATCTAAGTGGCTTCTCAACTTTATGGAAGTGTGATAATTTACTTTGGAATTCATTCGTTCATCATTGTTCGAATGTTAAGACTATATGTTGCAATTTCGATCCATTGATTCAGCTTGAATATATGTCTTTCAAGATGCTAACGGATGTCACCCTCTTCAGCATGGCTCCTCCAACGCGTCAGAATCCGGAACCTCCGCCACCACCTCCACCTCCGGAGGCATGGCAAGCTGTCATGGCCGCCACCAACGCCAACACGCAGATGCTTTTGCAACTCTTCCAAGAGCGCAACTAAGGAAATCAAGGCCAAGGCAACAATCAAGCTTAGTTTGCTACCCTCAATCAGTTCCTCGCAAACCAGCTGAAGTCCTTCAGTAACTGTGTCGAGGCCACGGACACTGACGATTGGCTCGTGGATATCGGCAAACATTTTGAGTGTAGCAACGTCAGGCCTGAGGACTTTGTCAAATTTGCTTCGTTCCAACTCAAAGACCAAGCTGCTGAGTGGTATCAACAATACAAAGATTCCAGAGGAGGTCGTGTGATTACTTGGATTGATTTCCGCCGAGACTTCAAAGCTCACCACATTCCTCAAAGTGTTGTTGAGAGTAAGCGTGAGGAGTTCCACAATCTGAAGCAAGGTAGCATGTTTGTTTACCAATACAACATCTTGTTTCAGAGGCTCGCTTGCTTCACTAAACAGGACGTCCCTGATGACAAGAGCCTGATTTTTCAATTCAGAGGTGGCCTTAGAGAAGATCTGCAACTAGCTCTCGTCCTTTTTGAGCTGACCAAGTATGATGATTTCTACAACATGGCACTAAAGCAAGAAGCTGCTCAGATCAAGTGCGATGCATCTAAGAAGAGAGTCAGGGATGCAACTCCTTCCTCTTCTTCAACTCAAGTGGCAGTTAAGCAGCAAAAGTTTTGGTTGCCTCCTCCTCCTCCATTCCGTCAGCCTTATCAGCAGAAGAGTAAATGTGGCAATGGATCTTCCCACCCACCCAACCCAGACTATCAGAACAAAGCTCCGTCTCATGCTCCAAGGTCAAGTGCTCCATATCACCGTCCGCTCTCAGAGGTTACTTGCAACAAGTGTCAGCAGAAAGGGCACTATGCGAACAAATGCTTCAACCAGAGGCGCCTTCCGCCTCCTCCTCCTGTGAGATCTGCCAGCAATGCAGTGGTCAAGCATAATCCCAAGCATGCTAAGGTCAACATGATAAACGCAGCTCAAGTAGAGGACTCTTCAGAAGTGATCATGGGTAATCTTCCTGTTAATGATATTCCTGGAAAAGTTCTTTTTGATACTGGTGCATCACATTGTTTCATGTCAAGACCATTTTTTGCCAAGAATGAATTCACTTCTTCTCATTTGGGAAAATCCATGGATATCGTTTCTCCGGGTAAACGGTTGAGTGCCAGTTTGATGGTTCCGGATGTTTCTATCGAGATGGGTGATTACAGATTTCTGTCTTCTCCAATGGTTCTTGGTGACTCGGATATTGATCTAATTCTCGGCATGGACTGGCTTTCTAAGCACAAGGCTCAGCTTGATTGTGTTGCCAGGCAGATTCAATTGACACACTCGTCTGAGGATGTGATCATCTATGCCGCTCGTGATGATACCATTCGACTGTTTTCTCTCAATGAGAAGGGCGAGTTGAATGCCATCTCTTAGATTCCAGTTGTTTGTAAATATCAAGACATCTTTCTCGAAGAGCTTCCAGGAATGCCTCCTCACCGGCCAGTTGAATTCGTCATCGATCTTGAGCTTGGCACTGAACCTGTTTGCAAACGTCCTTACAAGCTTGGACCAGAAGAGTTGAAGGAGCTGAAGAAACAACTCGATGTACAAGAGCGTATGGGTCTGATCTGACCGAGCTCTTCTCCATGGGGTTGTGGTGTTCTTTTTGTCAAGAAGAAGGATGGCACGGACCGACTTTGCGTCGACTACCGTCCTTTGAACAAGAAGACAATTAAGAACAAGTACCCACTTCCCAACATCAATGAGCTATTCGAACAACTGAAAGGTGCCCAAGTATTATCCAAGCTTGACCTCCGTATGGGCTATCATCATATTTGCATTCGTGAACAAGATATCCCCAAGACAGCATTCAGAACAAGCTATGGTTCTTATGAATACAGTGTCATGTCTTTCGGCCTTGTCAATGCTCCTCCAATGTTCTCTCGCATGATGAACATCATCTTCAACGCTTACACAAATGATTTTGTCTTGGTGTGTCTCGATGACATTTTGATCTTTTCCAAGAACAAGGAGGATCATGCCAAGCATTTGAGATTGGTGCTAGACAAACTCAGAGAACATCAGTTCTATGCGAAGTTTTCAAAGTACGAGTTTTGGCTCGATGAGGTTCTCTACCTTGGGCGTATCATCTCCGCCAAGGGCATTGCTGTTAATCCTGAGAAGATGTCTGCAATTGTGAATTGGGAACCGCCTAAGAATGTGAAGCAGCTCCGCAGTTTCCTTGGGCTTGCAAGCTATTATCAAAGTTTCGTTGAGAATTTCTCTCAGATTGCAAAGCCTCTTTCCAACCTCCTCCAAAAGCATGTGAAGTATGTCTGGACGCCTGAATGTGACATCGCTTTCAACACCCTCAAAGAGAAGTTAGTCACAACTCCAGTTCTGACTCCTCCCGATGAATCCAAACCATTCGAAGTTTTCTGTGATGCCTCCCTACAAGGTCTTGGTGCTGTGTTAATGCAAGAGAAGAAAGTTGTGGCCTATACCTCTCGCCAGTTGAAGCCCAACGAAAAGAAATACCCCACTCATGACCTCGAGTTGGCGGCAGTTGTCCGTGCTCTTTTAACATGGAGACATCTCTTGTTGGGAAGGAAAGTGGACATCTTCACTGATCATAAGAGTCTCAAGTACATCTTCACTCAACCCAACCTCAACCTCAGGCAGACTCATTGGGTTGAAATGATTCAAGAGTATAATCCGAGTATTGAATATACTCCAGGCAAGGCCAATGTCATTGCAGACGCTTTGAGCAGGAAGGCTTACTTCAACAGTTTGATTCTCAAACCCTTCCAACCGGATCTTTGTGAAGCTTTCCGCAAATTGAATCACCAAGTTGTTCCTCAAGGATTTCTTGCCAACCTCCAAGTCTCTCCTACTTTGGAAGATCAAATTCGTGAGGCACAATTTCTTGATGCCATGGTGAAGAAGGTGAAGAATGGGATTGCTAAGACCCAACCCAAGTACAAGTGCTATCGCCTTGATGACAAAGATACTCTATTCTTCGAGGATGGAATTGTTGTTCCTAAAGGTGACCTTCATAAAGTCATTATGAATGAGGCTCACAATTCACTCCTATCTATTCATCCTGGAAGTACAAAGATGTACAATCACCTCAAGCAGTCGTATTGGTGGACTTGAATGAAGCGAGAAATTGCTCAGTTCGTGAATGAATGTGATGTCTGCAGAAGAGTGAAAGTTGAACACAGATGACCAGCTGGTCTCCTCCAACCTCTTGCCATTCCAGAATGGAAGTTTGACCACATTGATATGGACTTCGTGACTGGATTTCCCAAGTCCAAACGTGGAGACGATGATACCTTTGTTGTTATCGACAAGCTTACTAAAGTGGCTCATTTTCTTCCTATCAAAGAATCCATCACAGCAGCTCAGTTGGCAGAGCTATATACCTCCAGGATTGTCTCCTTGCATGGCATTCGGCAGTTCATATCTTCAGATCATGGAAGCATCTTTACTTCTAAGTTCTGGGATTCCTTCCAGAAGGCCATGGGCACCAACATTCGCTTCAGCACAGCCTTCCATCCTCAAACTAGTGGACAAGTCGAGCGAGTAAATCAGATTCTTGAAGATATGCTCAGGGCTTGTGTCATTTATTTCGGTATGAAGTGGGAAGATTGTCTTTCATATGCCGAGTTCTCCTACAACAACAACTTCCAAGCGAGTTCGGGAAAGGCCCCATTCGAGATTCTCTATGGCAGAAAGTGTCGTACTCCTCTTAATTGGTCAGAGACTGGTGAACGCCAACTTCTTGGCAATGACTTAATCACAGAGGCTGAAGAAATGTGCAAAGTCATTCGTGAAAATCTCAAAGTTGCGCAATCGCGCCATAAGAGTTACTATGATATCAAGCATCGTGACTTGGCTTTCGAGATCGGAGACCATGTCTACCTCCGCGCCTCTCCAATGAAAGGTACTCATCGCTTCGGTATCAAAGGGAAGCTTGCCCCTAGATACGTGGGTCCTTTCAAGATCATTGGCAAAAGAGGCGATCTCGCCTATCAACTTGAGCTTCCATCCAACTTTGCAAATGTGCACGATGTGTTTCACATGTCACAGCTTCGCAAGTGTTTCAAGACTCCTGACCGCACCATCAACTTCGAAGATATTGATCTCCAAGAAGACATGTCTTATCATGAGCATCCCGTTGCAATTCTTGAAGAAACCGAGCGCAAGCCTCGCAAGAAGTCTATCAAATTCCTGAAAGTGAAGTGGTCACATCATTCCAACCGAGAAGGCACCTGGGAACGCGAGGACCACCTCCGTTCCGAATATCCGGAGTTCTTTCAGTCCTAGATCTCGGGACGAGATCCTTTCGTAGTGGTGGAGTGTTGTCACGCCCCGGATGTAACTTACCATATTTGTATTCCAACTCTTGCCATCTTCGGCACTAAGCTATGATATTCGTGGTTGGGTTTTTGTCTTCGTTTTGCATTTTGTCCATGTCATGCATTTCATATCATGTCATCATGTGCATCTCAATTACGTACGTGTTTGTCTCATGCATCCGAGCTTTTTCCCCGTTGTCCATTTTGCAATCCGGCACTCCTACGTCCTCCGGCGCCCCCCTTTGCCTCTTTCCGTGAGCGGGTGTTAAACATTCTCGGAATGGACCGATATTTGCCAAGCGGCCTTGGTACACCACCGGTAGACCGCCTGTCAAGTATCTTGCCATTTGGAGTCCGTTTGATACTCCAACGGTTAACCGGGGAACAGTAAAGTCCTCGTGTTTGTTGCAGCCCAATACCCCTCCAAAGTGGCCTAATAACCCATCCAAACCCCCTCCATCCTCTTGGTCGTTCGATCACGATCGCCTGGCCGAAAACCGAACCTCATTTGGACTCTCCTAACTCCCCCTACCTATATATATGTGATCCCCCTAATTTTTTCGCGCAGTCCAACCCTACCCTAACCTTCCCCCGCCGCCGCCGGACATGTCCGGATCGGGCCGGACACGTCCGCCCGCCGCCGCCCAGCGAACCAGGAGCCGCCACGTCACCGCCGCCGTCCCGCGCACCGCCGAGGCCC
>NC_041386.1:185388005-185404527 GCF_002162155.2 Triticum dicoccoides | reverse complement strand
CGGGCCCAGATCCGGCCCCGCGGGCCCATACGCCGCCGCCCGCGCCAGCGCACCGCGCTGCCGCCTCTGCGCCCGCTGGCCACCGCCTCTGCCCTGCTTCGGCCACCGCCGCCCGCGCTCGCCACCATCCGCGCCGAAAGCCTTGGCCCGCCGCTCCTCCGCCGCCCTTGTCCTCACCTGCGCTGCACCTCGTCGTCCAAGCTCGCCGGCCACCAGATTCGGCCTCCTCCGCCTCGAATCCGCTGCCCCAAGCTCGCCGCCGGTGACAGCCTCGTCGGATGACCTCGCTGCCTCCCGATCCGGCCCAAACTGCCCCATTGACCACTGTTCACCCGAGGTCCACAAATCCACTAAGTCCCTTTTCTGCCTTATTTTTTAGCCATGTTCAACATGCCATAACTCTGCCATCGTACCTCCGTTTTGTGTTTGCCATATTTCAAATTGTTCATCTGGATGTGCTCTTCATTTTGTTCCATTGTGCCATGCTTGTTTGAGTCCATCTTGATGCACAAATTGTTGATGCAAGAGTGCTATAAAATGTTAGTTCCTGTTATTTAGCAGATTATGAGCATTTGTCATTTTTGCCATGATTATTGTGTGCCGCATATGGACTTGAGCTCTACATGTGTTTTGGGCTATGCCATGCCATCTTTACAGGGGTGTATGCCATGTATTTTTCTGATCAATGTGGTGACTAGCACATGCATGCAAAGTAGCTCTCGTAATATTGCTGATTTCAGAGACTTAGAATTTCACTAAGTCATTTCCCTGCTGTTATTTTTATGCCATGTGTTCATGTTGCTACAGAGAGATCCATGCTTCTTTTGAGTATGTTCAGTAAGGATGATTTGGACATATGGTTGTGCTCTATCCATCCATGCTCCTGTTTGCATTTATAGAGTGCCATAGCATGACTCAATCTTGCTCTACTTTTGCTATAAAATGTTCCTGGCAGATTGTTTACGTGTTAATCAATTTTTCCAAGGATGTTGTAGTTGATCCATGCATGATATGAACTTGTTCTTGCTTTGCTTGGCTTCATGATCATGTCTTCTTGCTAGTAGTATGATTAGGTTGTCATGCAATGCCTTGTGGTGAGTGCATCGAGCTCGCAAACGTGCCTTCATAATTCTGTTTTTGCCATATCCAGTTTTCTGCTAAGTCTGAATCTGTTAACGAAACTTGCTATGTTTACATGGGTGCCATCATATCTTCAGATCCTTTTTAGCTTATGGTCAGTAAGGGACTTTTGTTATATGATTTGAGTATATTCATGCCATGCCTTTTGTTTCTATGTTCTGTTCCTGTAGCATGTTGTTATCTTGCTCTAAACATTGCTTCCTGATGTTAATTCCTGACATGTTATTTCACTAAGTCTGTGATGCTGATATCTTTTGCACTTTTGCGATGCTTGTTTGAACCTGCTCTTTTGTGATTTAGCCGTAGCTCAGTGTTCATATTTTATCAAGCATCTTGAGTAGATCACTTTCATATGCTTTGTTTCTATGTTGGACTGCAGTAGCTTAGTTTCTTGTTGCATTCTAGATGGCATCGTGTTGTTAATCGCATAATTGTGCCATTATTGTTTTGCTTGCCATTTGCAAACCGTGCATCCGATTCCGGTGATCTTTATATCGATTTTGACTGAAATCAACTCATCTTTCCAGCGGCGCACTTGGTTTTCCAAGTTGATACCTGGTTCAATCTTTTCCTTCCAAAGCACGCATATGCATTGCATATCACATCCCGCATATCATGCCATGTTTTGCATCATGTTGCTTGCGCATTGCACCGTGGTTGATTGTGGTTTCCTTTGCTTGTGTTCTTGCCTTGGGTAGAGCTGGGAGACGAGTTCATGTTCGAGGAACCCGTTGAGTATGCTTACAAGGATCAAGCTTACGTCAACTCGGAGAACTTCCTTGCTCGCTCTTTTGCTATGCCGCGATACCTACCACTTGCTATATCATGCCTCCCATATTGCCATGTCTAGCCTCTAACCCACCTTTTCCTAGCAAACCATTGTTTGGTTATGTTACCGCTTTGTTCAGCCCCTCTTATAGCGTTGCTAGTTGTAGCTGAAGATGGAGTTTGTTCCTTGTTGGAACATGATTATTGTTGGGATATCATTTTTATATCCTGCTTACTTTAATGCATCTATATACTTGGTAAGTGGTGGAAGGCTCAGCCTTATGCCTAGTGTTTTGTTCCACTCTTGCCTCCCTAGTTTCCCTCATACCGGTGTTATGTTCCTTGATTTTGCGTTCCTTACGCGGTTGGGTTATAATGGGAACCCCTTGGCAGTTTGCCTTGAATAAAACTCCTCCAGCAAGGCCCAACCTTGGTTTTACCATTTGCCACCTAAGCCTTTTTCCCTTGGGTTCCGCGGACTCAAGGATCATCTTTATTTTAAACCCCCCGGGCCAGTGCTCCTCTAAGTGTTGGTCCGAAACTGGCAGCCTGCGGGGCCACCTCAGGGCAACTCGAGGGTTGGTTTAGTCGTAGCTTGACCTATCCGGTGTGCCCTATCGGAGTAAGTGACCATGGGTAGCCTAGCCGGCTCCCCCTGGCCTTTCTGCAAAAATTACGAGCCGATCCGGCTCTCAAGAATCCAAGACATGGGGCCTCCTTCCCCTGGCCGGCTGTCTCCCATGCCGGCTATTGGAAGGCGGCCCGACTTCAGCCCTCATGAAGAAAGCCGCGGGAGGGCCGGCTCCGAGGAGCCGGCTGCGAGAAGGCCGACTCCAAGGAGCCAGCTCCCATAAAGCGGTCAAGACCGTACCCTCGAAGTCTGCATCCACATAACAGCGATGTGATGGGGCGTGGCTACAGTGAAGCCTGCCACCCCCGAATCCCAGAGCGCGCCTGGCACAGTGCGCCGTACGGGTGGCCATGACCCATCCGGCACAGCACTGTTGCCACGTTGACCCTGATGTCATCCACGACGGGCTACCAGTACGGCCCACGGGCGGTGGGCCCCTTCGGGCAGAGAGACACCCGAAGGCGGCCTGGCCTCCCCCAGTCGGCCCAAGACGGAGCCGGCTCTCTCCAGCCGGCTTTCCACCCCCTGGAAGGAGATGCCCCATTAAGGAGACAAGACGCGGTGAGGCTACAGTGGTCACCCGCCGGGCGGCAGCACTGTAGCCACGCTTACCTCGGCGAAGCCCTCGTCACCAAGATTGAGCAACAGTAACCAGCCACCGACAAGGCCCTGGACAGTGGGGCCTGCCTGTCGACCAAGGAGCCGGTAGCCGGCGGGCCCCAGCAGCCGGCGCAGAAGCCGGAGAGCGAAGACACAGACGGCTGGGCCCCACGCCTAGCCGGATTACCATTGTACCCCCGGGGGGTAGGCCTATATAAACCCCCCGGGACACCCATGCAAAGGGGATGGATCCCTGCTAGTTTTAGACACCACATAGGGAGAAGAAGAGAGCAAGCAGAGCCCTTCTTCCTCCTCTCACAAAACAGCTCAAGGAGCATCGTGTAGCTACTTGTTCATCTAGTGACCATGCGGATACCCCGCAGAGCAGCAGTAGGGGTGTTATCTCCACGGAGAGCCCCGAAGCTGGGTAAGATTCGCCGGCGTGCATGTCTTCGCCTCATCCCGTTTCCAGGCACCGGCGACGTCTTACTGGCTACCACAATGATAAGCCACCTGTTGGCATATGTCGCACCTACCACCCGACATTTGGCGCCCACCATGGGGCCAGGTGCACCGTCGTCCGGAGACCTGTTCTAGACGGGAACCCTCTTCCTCCCCCGCGAGCGTAGCCAGCCCGACACGCCCGATGGCACTTGCCACGACGCACTGCAAGGCGTCACCAACGCCTGCGCAGCGAGCAGCCTCGCTGATCTCCTCGACAAGACCCTCATCTTCGACGAGCTCGCCTCCGACGCGGGCACCGACCACCTCGTCAACCTCCTTGGCCGGCTCCATGTCTCCGGTGAGCCTGCTGTGGACTTGGAGTTGGTTGGCTCCACCGATCCGATGCCTATCGACTCCGACACGGCCTCATTCGACACCTTCCCCACCAACGTCACGATCTACAACGACCCGCTTCCCCGAGCCGATGGCTGCGACGCTGTCACCACCAAGGTGATGGTCATCGGCCACGAAGGCGCTGCTGACGAGAGCGCCCACGACGCCCCGCACGCGGCGGTCCACGACTTGTCCATCCCCCTCCCGGCCGATGCCGACGCTGAAGCATTGGAGGCTCGCCGCCTCGCCCTCCTCGCGGAGGGCCGGAAGTTGGTTTCCATGAGACGCCTCGCTGAGGCCCACCGATGCAAGGCCGACCGCGCCGCCTTTGGCACGCCGCCCCCAGGCAGGCCCAGCCGGGTCGGCGTTGTCAGACGGCGCGGCGCTGTTGTTGCCGACACGTTAGGAGTCGACCGCCCAGTCTACGCCACTCCACTTGAGAACCTGCGCGCCGCCCAGGCGGCCATAGACGAGCTAGACGGACTGGGGGCCGAAGAACTCCCCCACATGACCCAATGCATCCAGCAGCTGACCGATGCAGCCGCGCAGCGGCACGAAGCCGACCCCCGCACGGAAAGCCCTCCCCCGCGCCAAGATCACGGCGCGACGTCCCGGACGCTAACTGTGGGTAGAGACTGCGCGCGGCGCGAGAAAGAGCCGGCTGCCAGCCGAAGCCAAACCCGGATCTCCATCGAGCGATATGTAGAAGGCCACCCTCGGGCCGTGGAGTGGCGGGGCAACCCGCCTCCACCTCAGCCCCGTGGAGAGAGATATGCCACCCTCCGCCTGTGGCGCATCCGACTCTCAGCGGCCGACTAGGTCGCCACGAAGGAGTCAGCGAAAATGACGCCCACCATCGGATCGACCGCCTGGCGCGATCCCTGGCGCTGGAAGAAGAAGACGATGTCGGTCCGCCTTATTTCGGCCCCCGCATCCACGACGAGCCCTTCCCCAAAGGGTTCTCACTCCCAAGAGACACGCCCAAGTACAACGGCTCCGTGAAGCCGGAAGATTGGTTGATCTACTACTCCACGGCGGTTAGCATAGCCAACGGCAACCGACGCGTTGCCGTGAAGTACGTGCCCCTCATGCTGCAAGGCACGGCGCGGACCTGGCTCAATAGCCTCAAACCACACAGCATCAACAGCTGGCTAGATTTCACAGAAGCCTTCGTCCGCAACTTCACCAGCACCTACAAGCGGGCTCCCAAGCCCAGACAGCTCTCCTTGTGCGTACAAGGCCCCGCCGAGTCAACTCGCGACTACCTCACGCGTTGGGCCGAGCTCCGCAACTCTTGCGAAGGGGTGCATGAGGTGCAAGCCACAGAATACTTCACAGCCGGGTGCCGAGAAGGCACCCTCCTCAAGCACAAGCTTCTCTGCAATGAGCCGACTACCCTCGACGAGCTTCTGGACATAGCGGACAAGTACGCCACCGCCGACTCCTCAATGAAGACCGAGCTCCGGGTAGACGCGTCCAGAAAAGTACTCAACCCGGCGCCCAAGACGCCGGCTGGGGATTCCGGCCGACGTCCACACTCGAACGACCACAAGCGCAAGGGCCCCGCGCCGCCTCCTGCCAGTCGGCAGGTGGCCACAGTCGAAGACACGCTGCCCGAAGGGCGGCCCGCGCCCAAGAAACCCAAGGGAGGCAGGCCGGCTTGGCAGCCGGCCTTCTCCTACGAGCAAACTCTCGATGCCCCGTGCAAGTTCCGCAGCGGCGCGAAGCCGTCCAACCACACAACCCGAAAGTGCCATTGGCTCACCCGAATCTCCAAAGGCGAAGGGCTCGCGCCGCCTCCGCCTACCGGCCCGCCGCCTCCGGTTCTGCCGCCGCTGGCTGCTCGGCCCGCAGTCGGAGCCGTGCATGATGAGTTCCCCGACGAGCATGCCGCCTATATCGTCTTTACAAGCCAGCCCGAAGACCGGCGCGGCAAACGCGAGAGAACCAGGAAGTCAGCATGGTTGCTGCCAACTCCGCCGAGCACATGCACTGGTCAGAAAAACCTATCAGCCGGAGCCGGGCCGACCACCCAGAGGTGATGCCATCTCCCGGCTCTTATGCGTTGGTTCTGGATGCCACCCTTGCAACGGACAGACGTGCCGCCTGCTTCTCCCGTGTGTTGATAGACGGCGGGAGCAGCATCAACATCTTGTACCGCGACACCCTGGAGAAGCTGAACGTCAAGACAAAGCAACTCATGCCTACTCGGACAGTGTTCCATGGCATCGTACCCGGCTTGTCCTGCGCCCCCATTGGCAAGATCAAGATTGATGTACTTTTTGGGGACAAGGAGCATTTCCGCCGGGAAGCGATCTGGTTTGAAGTGGTGGACCTGGAGAGCCCTTACCATGCATTGCTTGGCCGACCTGCCTTGGCCAAATTCATGGCAGTTCCCCACTATGCATACCTCAAGATGAAGATACCAAGCACCAAAGGCGTCATCACCATAGCCGGCGATTACAAGAAGTCCTCTGAGTGCGCAGCAGCCAGCAGCCGGCTAGCCGAGTCCCTTGTGATTGCCGAAGAAAAGAAGATGTTGGACCGAGTTGTGGCCATAGCCGGCAAGCAGTCGGCCTTGTCCCCCGATCCCAAGGAGCATGATGCTCAAGGATCTTTCTAGCCGGCCAAGGAGACGAAGAAGATACCTCTTGACCCCGAGCACCCAGAGAGGTTTGCCGTCATCGGGGCAAACCTAAACAACAAATAGGAAGGCGAGCTCGCCGATTTCCTCTGTGAGAATCGGGACATCTTTGCATGGTCCCCCAAGGACATGTCGGGCGTTCCGAAGGAATTCGCCGAGCACAAACTACACGTCCGAGAAGACGCAAAGCCAGTCAAACAACCCCTCCGCCGACTATCCAAGGAGAAACGCAGGATTGTGGGAGAGGAGATAGGCCGGTTTCTGGAAGCCGGCTTCATTGTGGAATTTTTCTTTCCAGAGTGGCTCGCCAACCTGGTCCTCGTGCTAAAGAAGAACAACAAGTGGCGCATGTGTATAGACTACACGAGCCTCAACAAGACCTGCCCCAAAGATCCCTTTACCCTACCAAGGATTGACCAAGTGATAGACTCCACGACTGGATGTGAGCTGTTGAGTTTCTTGGATGCTTACTCAGGATACCACCAGATAAAGTTCGATCCGGCTGACCGCCTGAAGACCGCCTTCATCACGCCATTCGGAGCCTTCTTCTACCTGACTATGACCTTTGGCTTGAGAAATGCCGGTGCCACTTTTCAACGTTGCATGCAGAAGTGCCTCCTCAAGCAGCTCGGCAGAAATGCTCATGTCTACGTAGACGACATTGTGGTGAAGATGGAGAAGTGTGGCACCTTGCTGGAAGTCCTCAAGGAAACATTTGAGAACTTACGTCGGTTCCAAATCAAGCTCAACCCCGAGAAATGCGTGTTCGGAGTGCCAGCCGGCCAGCTCCTAGGCTTCCTGGTCTCCGAACGCGGCATCTAATGCAACCCGGTGAAGATCAAGGCCATTGAGAGAATGGCGATTCCCACCAAGCTTTGAGACATCCAGAAGTTCACCGGCTGCTTGGCCTCCCTAAACCACTTCATCAGCCGGCTTCGAGAGAAAGCTCTCCCCCTCAACTGCCTCATGAAGAAGACCACTCACTTCGAGTGGAATGACCAAGCTGACCAAGCTTTCCACGAGCTGAAGAAGATGCTGGCCACACCGCCAGTCCTGGCGGCGCCGACTGAGAAAGAGCCCATGCTCCTCTACATCACCGCAACCAGCCGGGTGGTCAGCACCGTCATCGTAGTCTAACGCCCAGAAGAAGGCCGAGCCCAGCCGGTCCACAGGCCGGTGTACTATTTGAGCGAGGTGCTGTCTACCTCGAAGCAGAACTACCCGCACTACCAGAAGATGTGCTACGACGTGTACTTCACCGCCAAGAAGCTGAAGCCCTACTTCCGAGAGCATCCCATCACGGTTGTATGCATCGCCCCGCTGGCCGAGATCATAGGCAGCCGAGATGCGTCTGGCCGGGTGGAGAAATGGGCCATCGAGCTGGCCCCTTACGCGATCTTCTACCAGCCTCGCACCGCCATCAAATCCCAAGCATTGGCCAACTTCCTCGTTGTCACATCCCTGGTCCTGTTATGCACTAGGCTAGACCTCTTGTGAGCATCATGTTTTATTTCAAATGAAATTTGAATTGAGGAGTTTTCAAAGCCTCAGAAATCTCTAAAAATAACCAACAATTAAATCTTCTCAAATGTGTCCAAGAAAATGTTCCTGTTATTCCATGGAAATATTGGTAAGAGGTAAAATTTAAACCAATATTTTTGGAGTCACAGAGATAATTATTTTGGTCATTTGATTTAATCCAATAACTATTTGCTTTGGATTTATATTTAAATATATATTAAATATGACTCCAATAATTCTGGAGGTTTGTGAGTGGCTTTGTATATATTTTAGCAAGCCACATAAAAATCTACAGAATTTATTTAAATGATTTAGTTGCTAAACTAAATCAAAACAAACTACAGAAAATAGAAAACAGTAAATAATAAAACAGAGAGAGAAGGGAATTACCTGGCGCCACTTACCTGGCCCAGCTGGCCAGCCCATCTGGCCGGCCCAGCCCACCTCCTTCCCCCCCCCTTGTCATCTTCCTCCTTTGCCAGGAGGACAGACACCGCACGCACGCGCGCACGCGGAGGCCTCCACCTCCTGCTTCGCCATGGCAGCCTCCCCGACTCCCTCGCGATGCCACGGAGATGCCCTCGACCCCCTCGACCGCCTCTCTCTCTCTGGACCCCCTCCTCCTCCTCTGCTCTCCCTCCCTCTCGTCACCGAACGCACCTGAGAGCGCCGCTCGCCGTAGCCATGACCACAGCCACCCCCTCTCCTCCCCGACGTGCTCCTGAGCTCCGCAGTGCCTCCCTTGACCTCCCCGTCGGCTCACGCGACCGGAGAAGCCCCGAAGCGCCGTCCCGACGCTTTTCCCCTCCTCGGCCACCGAGGACCGCCGCCGTCGATTCGCCGCCTCCGACGCCTCCCCGAGCTCTCCGAGATCACCGACGACCCCGCCGTGAGCTTCTCTACCGACCCCCCCTTCTCCCATGTCCATTAGCTCGTCGTATCCGTCGTTTCCGTCGAGACCGAGACCTCACCGGCGCCGGACTTGTCGCCGTCGTCGTTTTGGTTCACCTCCGTCCAAACCGAGCACGCAGTCGTACTCAGAGCACTCCTAGGAGCCCGTAGCGCCCACCAACCCCTCCTCCCATGCACCATAGCGCCGAACCCGCCGTTGCCCGAACTCCGGCCGCCGCCACGAGCTCGACTCCGGCGAGCCCGCTCCACCCCAGCTCCTCCCACTTGCACTACTAGACGCGCGCGACCCCCAGCTACGCGTAGGACCAATCCGCCGTCCAAATGGTCGCCTGTGGGCGAAACCCGACGCGCTCCGCCGCCACTGACCTCGCCGGCGACGAGCCGTCCGCCTAACCCCGGTCTAGTTAACCACTAATGACCCAGCTAACCCTCCCCAGAGCCACTGACGTATGGGCCCCACGCCTTAGTTAATCTTTATTATTTTCTGTTAAGTGTTAACCTAACCACCATGGGCCCACACGTCAGCTTTGACCGTGCTGACGTGTCTGTTGACCCGGCCCCACCTGTCATTGGCACTATCCAGCCCCAGTCACTGACTAGTGGACCCCACTGGTCAGGTTTGACCTGGACCCGCCTAGTTGACCTGCTGACATCAGCATGACCTAGTGCTGACGCAATAAATCATTTTCTGGATTTAAAAATAATCACGAAATTCCAGAAAATGCCTAAAACTTCAATAAATCATAGAAAATTAACCGTAACTCCAAATTAAATAAATTATATATGAAAAATTATCAGAAAAATTCAAGGAATCCATCTGTACCATTTTCATGCATGTTAGAACAACTTATAGCTGCTGTTTAGCACAAATCAATTAAATGGCATTTGAATAATCACATATGGAGTTTGAATTTGAATCTTGTATTCAAACCAACTTCATTTAATCTGTTGCTAGTTGCATTAGCCCAAAACACATTCATTTTGCCATGTCATGATCATGCATCATATTGTGCATCGCATTGATTGTGTTCCCTTCTGTGTTGCCGGTATTTGTCCCCTCTCGATAGACGTGATACCGATGATGTGATCGTTGACACTGATGAAGACTCAATGTTATCTTCAGAAGTGCCAGGCAAGCAAAACCCCCTTGTTCATTCCGATACAATCCCACTCTCTCGCTCCTGCTCTCTTTTACTGCATTAGGACAACAACGATTCAACTGTTACTTGCTGCGGTAGCTAAACCCCTTTATCCTTTGCATGACCTGTCATTGCCACAGTAAATAGATGAAACCCACTAGCATGAGTAGGAGTTGTTTGAGCCCTGATGTGCCTACTCATTTATGTTTGTTGTCATGCCTGCTACTGCTTAGAGTTGAGTCAGGTCTGATTCATCGGGGATGAATCAGAGGCGTGTGAACATGTCCTACTGTGTGTGAGCTAAGTGTGTGAACACGATTTGGTAAAGGTAGCGGTGAGAGGCCATGTAGGAGTACATGGTGGGTTGTCTCATTGCAGCCGTCCTCAGGAACTGAGTTCTATGTTTGTGATCCATGATTCAGCTACTACCACGCACTGGGCCCGAAACCAATGGACCCTCTCGGCTTCTTGATCACCCTTGTCCTCTGTCCAGGAGTTGCAAGTAGTTTCTGGTGTTTGTAGTATGCTGGAGGCCGTGCGCAGCGCTAACCGTAGGGGTGGGCTGTGATGCGGTAGGCACGTGGCCGGGTATACCGGGCGCCCATTTGGTGTCACGGAACCCTGTACACATCGTTTGGGGCTGTGAGCGAAACTCCGGCCGGATCTCCTCATGGATGGAACCCGAATAGGCGATAAACCTGGACTAGAGACTTAGGTGATTAGGTAGGTCGTGGCCGACACCCACGTTGGGCTTCCGCTTGAAGGTTTCCGAGTACATGTCGTGTAAACGGCGGTAAGTGGTGAGAGCGTGTGTGAAGAAGTACACCCCTGCAGGGTTAACATCATCTATTCGAATAGCCCTGTCCGCGGTAAAGGACTTCTGGGTTGCTTATATCAGTTCATAGACAAGTGAAAGTGGATACTCTAAAATACGCAAGATAAGCGTGAGTGCTATGGATGGCATTCCCGTAGGGAGACGGGAGCGGATCCATATTGGTGTATTGATATGGTGAATATGTGGACTCGTGTGCGCCACCCAAAAGAGTTACTTGCAGTCGTAGTTCAGGATAGCCACCGAGTCAAAGCTGGCTTGCTGCAGTTAAACCCCACCACCCCTTTGTTGATAATGATGCATATGTAGTTAGTTCTAATGTAAGTCTTGCTGGGTACGTTTGTACTCACGTTTGCCTATTTTATGTTTTTGCAGAGAGACTTCAGTCTCACTATTAGTTCCGCTTGGACTTCGACGTTTAGCTTGTTACCTCAGCTACGATCTTGTGCCCTCGGCAGGATCTGGTAGATAGTCAGGCTTCTTAGCCTTTTTCATTTATAGATGTCTGTACTCAGACATGATAGCTTCCGCTTGTGCTTTGATTTGTATGCTCTGATTGTTGGGTCATGAGACCCCTGTTTGTAATATCTCGCTCCTCGGAGCCTAATGAATAAACTACTTGAGTCGTAGAGTCATTTTGTGATACCATGTTGTATTGCACATATCGAGCATATTGTGTGTATGTTATTGAAATGCTTGGTATGTGTGGGATCTGACTATCTAGTTGTTTATCTTTAGTAGCCTCTCTTACCGGGAAATGTCTCCTAGTGTTTCCACCGAGCCATGGTAGCTTGCTACTGCTCCGGAACACTTAGGCTGGTCGGCATGTGTCCTTCGTTCCTGTGTCTGTCCCTTCGGGGAAATGTCACGCGATGAATACCGGAGTCCTGTTAGCCCGCTACAGCCCGGTTCACCGGAGTCCTGCTAGCCCAGTGCTACAGCCTGGATTCACTCGCTGATGACCGACACGTTCGATGCTGGGTCATGGATGCCTGTCCCTGTAAGTCTGTGCCACTTTGGGTTTACGACTAGTCATGTCAGCCCGGGCTCCTTATCATATGGATGCTAGCGACACTATCATATACGTGAGCCAAAAGGCGCAAACGGTCCCGGGCAAAGGTAAGGCGACACCCGTGGGGATACCGTGCGTGAGGCCGCAAAGTGATATGAGGTGCTACAGGCTAGATCGATGTGACATCGAGTCGGGGTCCTGACAGCGTTGGTATCAGAGCTTGACTGCCTGTAGGATTACCAAGCCAAACTGGTCGAAGTTGAGTCTAGAAATTCTTTAGTTATATAAGGGAATTGATTGTGGGATGGAACGTAAGGCTCTTTTTACTCCTTATACTTTATGCCTTCTGATCTGAGTCATCATCTTCTCTTCTACGGGGATTAAGAACTAGGCTATCTTTTCTTTCTATCAGGATCACGTGTTACTAATCCGTAGACTTAAGATTTTTGGACTTAAGCCTCTGTTCAGTTCCTACTATCTTCTGTATGTTAACTGTTGATCTCGAAACCTTGATATTGTGCTTCTGAGTGGTTATGCCACCATTTTTGTGAATGTCTCAAATCTTTTCTGAGCATTTACAGCCGTTATGCTGTCCGAGTCATTCCAGGTTTCTAAATAGTCTGATGCATTTGCAAAATCCTTTCCCTCTGGTTTCGATGTTCCTTTATGCCAGCTCAATCACACTAATTGTTGAGTTGAGGTATTCTATTGCCTTGACATTATGTTGGAGTTACTATTATGACCCTAGGTGTCTCAGGGGATCATCTAGTAGTCTAGCCATGATTTATGTTCCAGTGTGATGACTCTGGCCATCATTATCGAAAGCATCCCGTGATGCCATTTAGTAGTAGGTATTCTATCCCTGGGTTTTGAACACGAGATTCACCCTACTTGCTTCATGTTGATAGTTTTGCTCGTTCCTTAGGTTATTAGTAACCTTTGCATTAGTCCTCGATGTTCGTGGTATTCCTTTCTTCCAAATACTATGAACCGCTTATGGCAGATGTTCCTCGCTGATCGAAAGATCACAATCAGAGTGCTCTCGATGGGTTCTCGATCCTACATTGTGACTCTGCCAGTTCTACCTTTCTGCATGGGTTATCCGGAAGAAATATGTGGAATTCGTTCGACATGCTAAACCATGCATCCACAACTCAGAAAATCGCATGTTCCTTTGAGTTGTCCCTCTTTAGTTGTCTTCTGACCCTCGTCTATCAATTGATAGTCAAGAGTATGCGTGCATTCGTTCGTCGATGCCTATTACCCTTGTGGTCCGCCAAGCCATTCTACTTCAGAATGACTAGGAGAAACAAACTCCAGTACCTCATCCATATCCAGGATTGGGTCAAAGAAGTTGTGCTCCGCAGATCAAATTGCTAATCCAGCTCTTGTTCTGCTCTACCTTGGAGTATTACCATCTTTATATCGGGATTGTTATAGGAATTGCACACCATCCTATGAACTCTTGGTACAGTGATACTTCTTGCCATCATTGTTCATTCCTCGGTTCCTGTGTTATCATAACCGGAATACCGACAAATGGATCATGGCGTGTGAAATCAATACTCCCAGCAACCTCGTTGCTTGGTAGTTAAAGGATAATAATTTCATTCTTAGCATGTTGGTTTTTGAATCATCCTTCTAAGACTGATCGTGCTACCTAGTCCATTCTCCTGGTTCACTCCTCGATCGATGAGTTAGGAGTATTTCAAGTCCTCGCTCATTTGATCATATCGTCTTGCCCTGAAAAGCAAGATTGTTCTCGAGCTTAGTAACATATCGGTGGTTCGTGATTTCCGAAGATCTTCTCGGAAGTATTACCAGGTTGTCACCTGACCGCTATGTTGAGCTCGTGATCAAGTTGGTTTCTTGTGAACCACCTTCTCTCCAAGAATCGGTGTTAGATATCCCTGAGCTAGTTGGTTAAGCTAAACGACAACTTGGAGGGTTGGAAGATAAAAGCTTGCCTGACTTAGTTCGATCCAAAGGGATATTCTTGTGTGGTGTGTGTTGAAGAAAGATGATATCTTCATCGATTGGTCCTTGTGATCAATTGTTGGATCTATTATCCTACCCAAACCTTTGATTGAGTATGGGCTATCGTCAAATCAAATCTGAACCAGCGATATTCGTAATGTTGTCTTACTCGTGGTTTTTCCTCAAGCATACACCATTATATTCTTGGTCTGACCAATGCTATCACCGTGTTCACATGATGGTGGAAATCCAGTGATATGGAAATTCCGATGAGTTGTTGTTGAGCCCATCAGCAGCATTTTGTCTCCCCATGATTCATGTTGAACATCAACCTAGTGTTGGAAACTTGTGTAAGCATTTCTTTGTGTTTCGTTCATGAAGCATATGTTTGGATGAAAGTAGTGACTTTCCCTAATTCATGTGCATATGATGCAAGTTGCCGCCATGAATTCGAGGAAGATTGTTTTGTTTCCTTGGAATCATCCCAAATCAGTCATGCACACGTGCGAAGTATTCTATGGTCTGATAGACTGATCATCTTCATTCCATATGCATCCCTAGCACACCAAGCCACTAACTGATTTGTTCTAGGAGAAGGAGTTCTTTTAAGAGCTAACCCGGGCTTAATCAAGAACTTTGATATCCTCGATGATGGTTCCCAACCAGAACTCGGTAGTGCTTTATTATAAGACTACCATGTGGTCATGCTTGTCTGGGACAACATGTTCACATGTTTGTAGCAGAACCAGCTCATGTTTTGGAGCTTGCTATCATAGTTCATTTCCCGGGAATCTCGCAACGTCATCTCGTCGATTTGTGTTGCAAACTTTCGTTTTTCTTCCTAGACTCGATGAGTCCGGAATATCCTGACACCAACCAGATCTGAATCTCAGGCAGATATGATGGTTTGGAACATTTCCCAAGAACTATAATATTGGTCCCTCGATAACCGGTAAAGTGGATGTCGTGGCCAACAAACCCAGCCGGAAGACCTATTATTGTAGTATCTTGTTTGAGGAAGTTGGCCACCTCCCCATAAGGATTTCGTAGGATTTACCTCCGTAACTGTTCCTTATGGATTCTATTGCTCCCGAAGTCCGACCTTTACTTGATGTTCTAGATATCAAACCATATCTATGAATGGGTTACACTAGCACATCAAGGAGAACATTAGAAGCAGAGTGCTAAATGTCTCTCGGTCGATCATCCAGATTTTTATTTCCTTGGCCTCGCTAAGATGAAATCTGAGAAAGTGTTATCCTCCTTTGCATCTGCATCGTCCATCGCTATTCATCATGGTAGTATGTCGTGTTGTCAGCACCCTTGACGCGGTTGTTGATAAAACCTTGATGATTGTGGAAATGCTCAAGTTCTTGAGAGCACGCACAAGCGCTACGTGTTATCATCGGCACTAACTGGGATGCTCTCAGTTCCCTCGGCAATGCTATGACCTTCTCAAACAGTGAATTCACTCTCTATTGTTGGGTTCTTCCCCAGTTACCAGAATCATTCCCAGCATTTGCATTTTGTTCCCAGCTTGCACCGCCAATGTGCCATTCTACCATGGGTCTCTTCCATTTCCGGTGATAAGCAAATTCATCCATTGCGTTGTCTTCAACAAGGTAATCCACATCATCCAAGTCCGAGTATGCCATTCTACCGACCCCCTCCAAACGATCGCTCGAGAATTGCCTTAGGTTGGTTTAAAGAGTCTCAATGATCTCTGAATCAAAGGTAATTCTTTTTGCCACTTAAGGGGAGATATCTATGAGTCACGGTTCCGAAGGTGTCTCGTTGTGGTATCATGGCAACTCAACTCCTCGCTATGTTGACAACCGTTCACCACCTTCTTAGGTGTGGAATCGTTGTCTACCTAGTGAACCTTCGTCATCTGTTCCACTCCATTCCTCTAGAGGTGTGCTTCGTCTCTCAGCTCGAGAGATCTTGCTATGTCCCATTCCGTGAGTCAATCCTGAGTTGTTCGTTCCTTGAGAAGATTAATTCTTCTAGAGTTTTCCTTCCCTCTTCTTGTCATGTTAGTTGGAGTTCTTAGAGAAAGACTTCGAGGCAATGATGGTGATCGAATCAACGTTCCTATGAAGTGCAACCTGGATCGTGAAGATTATACTAGTTTGCGTTTCCCCTTCACCCTACCCTACGCTTGAATCTCGGGACGAGATTTTTGTTTAGTGGGGGTGAGTTGTCACATCCCTGGTCCTGTTATGCACTAGGCTAGACCTCTTGTGAGCATCATGTTTTATTTCAAATGAAATTTGAATTGAGGAGTTTTCAAAGCCTCAGAAACCTCTAAAAATAACCAACAATTAAATCTTCTCAAATGTGTCCAAGAAAATGTTCCTGTTATTCCATGGAAATATTGGTAAGAGGTAAAATTTAAACCAATATTTTTGGAGTCACAGAGATAATTATTTTGGTCATTTGATTTAATCCAATAACTATTTGCTTTGGATTTATATTTAAATATATATTAAATATGACTCCAATAATT
>NC_041386.1:185322567-185387995 GCF_002162155.2 Triticum dicoccoides | reverse complement strand
CTCTGCTCTCCCTCCCTCTCGTCACCGAACGCACCTGAGAGCGCCGCTCGCCGTAGCCATGACCACAGCCACCCCCTCTCCTCCCCGACATGCTCCTGAGCTCCGCAGTGCCTCCCTCGACCTCCCCGTCGGCTCACGCGACCGGAGAAGCCCCGAAGCGCCGTCCCGACGCTTTTCCCCTCCTCGGCCACCGAGGACCGCCGCCGTCAATTCGCCGCCTCCGACGCCTCCCCGAGCTCTCCGAGATCACCGACGACCCCGCCGTGAGCTTCTCTACCGACCCCCCCTTCTCCCATGTCCATTAGCTCGTCGTATCCGTCGTTTCCGTCGAGACCGAGACCTCACCAGTGCCGGACTTGTCGCCGTCGTCGTTTTGGTTCACCTCCGTCCAAACCGAGCACGCAGTCGTACTCAGAGCACTCCCAGGAGCCCGTAGCGCCCACCAACCCCTCCTCCCATGCACCATAGCGCCGAACCCGCCGTTGCCCGAACTCCGGCCGCCGCCACGAGCTCGACTCCGGCGAGCCCGCTCCACCCCAGCTCCTCCCACTTGCACTACTAGACGCGCGCGACCCCCAGCTACGCGTAGGACCAATCCGCCGTCCAAATGGTCGCCTGTGGGCGAAACCCGACGCGCTCCGCCGCCACTGACCTCGCCGGCGACGAGCCGTCGGCCTAACCCCGGTCTAGTTAACCACTAATGACCCAGCTAACCCTCCCCAGAGCCACTGACGTATGGGCCCCACGCCTTAGTTAATCTTTATTATTTTCTGTTAAGTGTTAACCTAACCACCATGGGCCCACACGTCAGCTTTGACCGTGCTGACGTGTCTGTTGACCCGGCCCCACCTGTCATTGGCACTATCCAGCCCCAGTCACTGACCAGTGGACCCCACTGGTCAGGTTTGACCTGGACCCGCCTAGTTGACCTGCTGACATCAGCATGACCTAGTGCTGACGCAATAAATCATTTTCTGGATTTAAAAATAATCACGAAATTCCAGAAAATGCCTAAAACTTCAATAAATCATAGAAAATTAACCGTAACTCCAAATTAAATAAATTATATATGAAAAATTATCAGAAAAATTCAAGGAATCCATCTGTACCATTTTCATGCATGTTAGAACAACTTATAGCTGCTGTTTAGCACAAATCAATTAAATGGCATTTGAATAATCACATATGGAGTTTGAATTTGAATCTTGTATTCAAACCAACTTCATTTAATCTGTTGCTAGTTGCATTAGCCCAAAACACATTCATTTTGCCATGTCATGATCATGCACCATATTGTGCATCGCATTGTTTGTGTTCCCTTCTGTGTTGCCGGTATTTGTCCCCTCTCGATAGACGTGATACCGATGATGTGATCGTTGACACTGATGAAGACTCAATGTTATCTTCAGAAGTGCCAGGCAAGCAAACCCCCCTTGTTCATTCCGATACAATCCCACTCTCTCGCTCCTGCTCTCTTTTACTGCATTAGGACAACAACGATTCAACTGTTACTTGTTGCGGTAGCTGAACCCCTTTATCCTTTGCATGACCTGTCATTGCCACAGTAAATAGATGAAACCCACTAGCATGAGTAGGAGTTGTTTGAGCCCTGATGTGCCTACTCATTTATGTTTGTTGTCATGCCTGCTACTGCTTAGAGTTGAGTCAGGTCTGATTCATCGGGGATGAATCAGAGGCGTGTGAACATGTCCTACTGTGTGTGAGCTAAGTGTGTGAACACGATTTGGTAAAGGTAGCGGTGAGAGGCCATGTAGGAGTACATGGTGGGTTGTCTCATTGCAGCCGTCCTCAGGAACTGAGTTCTGTGTTTGTGATCCATGATTCAGCTACTACCACGCACTGGGCCCGAAACCAATGGACCCTCTCGGCTTCTTGATCACCCTTGTCCTCTGTCCAGGAGTTGCAAGTAGTTTCTGGTGTTTGTAGTATGCTGGAGGCCGTGCGCAGCGCTGACCGTAGGGGTGGGCTGTGATGCGGTAGGCACGTGGCCGGGTATACCGGGCGCCCGTTTGGTGTCACGGAACCCTGTACACATCGTTTGGGGCTGTGAGCGAAACTCCGGCCGGATCTCCTCATGGATGGAACCCGAATAGGCAATAAACCTGGACTAGAGACTTAGGTGATTAGGTAGGTCGTGGCCGACACCCACGTTGGGCTTCCGCTTGAAGGTTGCCGAGTACATGTCGTGTAAACGGCGGTAAGTGGTGAGAGCGTGTGTGAAGAAGTACACCCCTGCAGGGTTAACATCATCTATTCGAATAGCCGTGTCCGCGGTAAAGGACTTCTGGGTTGCTTATATCAGTTCATAGACAAGTGAAAGTGGATACTCTAAAATATGCAAGATAAGCGTGAGTGCTATGGATGGCATTCCCGTAGGGAGACGGGAGCGGATCCATAGTGGTGTATTGATATGGTGAATATGTGGACTCGTGTGCGCCACCCAAAAGAGTTACTTGCAGTCGTAGTTCAGGATAGCCACCGAGTCAAAGTTGGCTTGCTGTAGTTAAACCCCACCACCCCTTTGTTGATAATGATGCATATGTAGTTAGTTCTGATGTAAGTCTTGCTGTGTACATTTGTACTCACGTTTGCCTATTTTATGTTTTTGCAGAGAGACTTCAGTCTCACTATTAGTTCCGCTTGGACTTCGACGTTTAGCTTGTTACCTCAGCTACGATCTTGTGCCCTCGGCAGGATCTGGTAGATAGTCAGGCTTCTCAGCCTTTTTCATTTATAGATGTCTGTACTCAGACATGATAGCTTCCGCTTGTGCTTTGATTTGTATGCTCTGATTGTTGGGTCATGAGACCCCTGTTTGTAATATCTCGCTCCTCGGAGCCTAATGAATAAACTACTTGAGTCGTAGAGTCATTTTGTGATACCATGTTGTATTGCACATATCGAGCATATTGTGTGTATGTTATTGAAATGCTTGGTTTGTGTGGGATCTGACTATCTAGTTGTTTATCTTTAGTAGCCTCTCTTACCGGGAAATGTCTCCTAGTGTTTCCACCGAGCCATGGTAGCTTGCTACTGCTCCGGAACACTTAGGCTGGCCGGCATGTGTCCTTCTTCGTTCCTGTGTCTGTCCCTTCGGGGAAATGTCACGCGATGAATACCGGAGTCCTGTTAGCCCGCTACAGCCCGGTTCACCGGAGTCCTGCTAGCCCAGTGCTACAGCCTGGATTCACTCGCTGATGACCGACACGTTCGATGCTGGGTCATGGATGCCTGTCCCTGTAAGTCTGTGCCACTTTGGGTTTACGACTAGTCATGTCAGCCCGGGCTCCTTATCATATGGATGCTAGCGACACTATCATATACGTGAGCCAAAAGGCGCAAACGGTCCCGGGCAAAGGTAAGGCGACACCCGTGGGGATACCGTGCGTGAGGCCGCAAAGTGATATGAGGTGCTACAGGCTAGATCGATGTGACATCGAGTCGGGGTCCTGACACTCGTCGACTGGGCCGAGACCCAGTACCTGCCGCCGGCTCCCGACTCCACTCATTGGCGCATGCACTTCGATGGGTCCAAGATGTGCACCGGCTTGGGAGCCGGCATCGTCCTCACCTCTCCCAAAGGCGATAAGCTCAGATACACGCTGCAAATCCACTTTGCCGCCTCCAACAATGTAGCCGAGTACGAGGCGCTCATACACGGGCTCCGGCTTGCCAAAGAGCTCGGCATTCGCCGGATCCTATGTTATGGCGACTCGGACTTGGTGGTCCAGCAATCATCCGGCAACTGGGACGCCAAGGACGCAAATATGGCAAGCTACCGCTTCCTCGTTCAGCAGATCAGTGGGTATTTTGAAGGATGCGAGTTCCTCCACATACCGCGAGCCGACAACGAGCCAGCTGATGCTCTGGCTCGAATAGGCTCCACCCGGCAAGCAATACCAACCGGCGTCTCTCTACAACGCCTCCTCAAGCCGTCTATCAAGCCGTCTCCAGAGTCTGATTCCATCTTCGTGCCGCTTGACCCCGACGCGGCCGGGTCCGGCTCGAAGAGCAGAGCAGGTGACCCGGGGACTTCGATAGTCGGCCCAGGGACGTCAGCAGGCGGCTCGGGGACTTCCATAGTTACGCCTGACCCGAGGACTGCCTCACCCGGCTCGGGGACTGCGGTAGTCGGCCCGGAGACTACACCAACACAATAGGCGGCGGCCGACTCCAGCATTTCATCGCCCAGCCCGCCCGCCCTGGTCGCAGTAGCCGTTTTGGCAATAGAAGAAGTCGCAGCTCCGTCATGGGCTCAATCCATCCTCAACTTCCTAATAAACCAAGATCTGCCGGCTGACGAAGTAGAGGCAAGACAAGTCCAACACCGAGCCGGAGCATACACAATCATCAACAGAGAACTCGTCAAGCGCAGTGTCACTGGAGTCCTCCAGCGATGCGTTGAGCAAGAGAAGGGCATTGCAATCCTCAGAGACATCCACCAAGGAGAATGCGGCCACCATGCGGCCTCAAGATCACTCGTCGCCAAAGCCTTCCGCCATGGTTTCTTTTGGCCGACTGCTTTGGATGACGCCAAGGAGTTAGTTAAACATTGCAAAGGGTGCCAACTCTTCAGCTCCAAGCAAAACATGCCGGCTTCAGCACTCAAGACCATTCCCCTCACTTGGCCCTTCGCCGTTTGGGGACTAGACATGGTGGGCCCATTCAAGACGGCGCGCGGCGGCATGACACATCTGCTTGTCGCCGTGGACAAATTCACCAAATGGATTGAAGCAAAGCCGATCAAGAAGCTAAATGGGCCGACTGCCGTCACATTTATCGCAGATATAACAACTTGGTACGGCGTGCCACACAACATCATCACCGACAATGGCACGAATTTCGCCAAGGGAGCCTTGGCACGTTTCTGCGCAATGCAAGGCATCCGCTTGGACCTAGCGTCCGTCACCCACCCGCACTCAAACGGCCAGGTCGAGCGGGCCAACGGCCTCATCCTTTCCGGCATCAAGCCCCGACTAATCATACCACTGGAGCGTTCAGCCGGCTGTTGGCTCGATGAGCTGCCGGCTGTCCTCTAGAGTCTGCGCACTACACCAAACAAGTCAACCGGCTTCACCCCTTTCTTCCTCGTGTATGGTGCCGAGGTTGTCATCCCAACCGACATCAAGTTCGAATCGCCTCGGGTAACCATGTACACAGAAGCGTAGGCCAAGGAAGCACGAGAAGACGGCGTCGACCTGCTGGAAGAAGGCCGACTGTTGGCCCTCAGCCGGTCCTCCATCTATCAGCAGGGCCCGCGCCGCTACCATAGCCGGAAGGTCAAGCCAATATCCTTCCAAGAGGGCGATCTTGTGCTCTGGCTGATCCAGCGAACAGCCGGCCAGCACAAGCTCTCGGCACCTTGGGAGGGCCCCTTCATCATCAGCAGAGCCTTAGGCAACGACTCCTACTACCTGATCGACGCGCTGAAGCCGAAGGCACGAAAGAGAGACGACTTCGGCAAGAGTCGGAACGACCATGGAACACCAACCTCCTCCGAAGGTTTTACAGCTGAAATGCAGTATGTATCACGCTAACTTTTGTACTAAGTACGAGACAATAGGGCCCCCGAGGAGAGCTCGGGGACTGTCATCTTTTGTCTATAAATGAAAAGTATCATGCTTATGGCCTTGTCATTGCATTCACTTTTTTCCGTCCGGCACCGGGTTCGACTAGTCGGCCCAAGGACTGGCCGCCTGGAGTTATATTAGAAGTCCTACCCGCAGTCAGACAAGTAGTGTGCCGGCTCCCAAGCCTTCTCTTGCCAAAAGTCGCAGTTCGAAGAACCGGCTGTCCGGCTGGCAAGAGTTAAGGGCAGGAACGGGTGCCCACACGAAAAACGGCTAGGGACTAATGGACTAATATAACAAAAGCCGGTTTTTCTCCCACCGCCGACCGGCTACCAGAGTAGCCAGCCGGCCGACTTCCATTCATCTCACTCCAATCTAAGAAAGCTCGAGTACTTGCCTTCCCAGAAGGGGAAGGCGGCAAAGGAAACAACCTAAGGATAGAAAGCATACGTGAATGGAAACCAAACATGCACACGATAATATTTACATAAAAGACCTTCAAAAGGCCAGCATTCAACATAGTTTGGATACACCCCCAGTGGGCGGAACTGCGGAAGCTTAATAAAATTGTTCAGAAGGCAACAAGCAGGAAAAAATAAGGATGGCAGATTAATCCAGTGGAGCGACTGACGAGCCGGGCAGGTCGGTGGAGACGGCAGTGCCGGCTAGAGGAGTGGCCGGCTGGTGAACCTCGGCATGATCACCGCCTCCCGCAGAAGGCGCGCTTGCGCGCGCCTCGTTGCTGGAGGCACGGTCAGGCTGAGGCTGGCTGGCTGTTCCACCGGCCGGCTCGACGTCTTCGCTTTCCTCTCCTTCATCATCTTCGCCTTCGTCGCGGGAGGCGATCTCTTCTGCCGAGTCTTCACCCGCCGCCGGGTCCAGCCCGAACCACTCCTCCGGCTGGGCAACGCCGTCATCATTAATCTCGGGAGCGAAGACGCTGATGTCAGTACACTCGGCGATTGTCGATGCACGCTAAGCGATAGCCGGCCGCACCTCCGCTAGCTCTTCGTCGGCCTCCAGCCGCCAGGTGCGCAGCTGGTCCAGGTTCAGCCCCGGATACCAAGCTCGGACGAACTCCAGCGCCCGCCCAGCTCCAAGCCGGGCCGCCGACGCTTTCCAGGCCTCGAAGCGGCCAACTGCAACCTCCAGCCAGTCGGCAGTCCGACTCGGGGTGCGGGGAACCGTCTCGCTTGGCCAGAGGGCGGCCAACACCTGCGCTCCGGCGCGCTGGAGGCGGCGGAGCATACGATGAGCCGGCTGCAGCCGCGCTTGGACCGCCAAGAGTTGCTCTTCGAGCGACCGACTCGCGTCCGGCGCGACTTCAGCCCCCGCCTGCCGGCGCGCTTCGCGATGGGCCTTGATGGTTTGGGCGGCGAAGACGGAGTAGCACGGAAAGTAGTCTGCACAGAGAATAAAAAGCAGCTCAAGTCAGAACACAAGTCAGGTGGCAAGGGGCAGGCAAGGAGCGAGGAAGGCGGCTTACCGTCAATCAAATCCTCAATACGGCCGAAGCCTTCATTCAGCGCTTGCCTGGTCTCAGCCCAGCCCGCCGCTTCAGTCTCGAACTCGGCCTTCAAGGCGGCTTCGTTATCCTACGCCTTCTTCAGAGCCGCCTTGTGGCTCTCCTCCTGGTCAGCTAGCTTCTTTGCCAGGCGGTCACGCTCCAGGACCAAGGCGTCGTACTCGGTTTCCTTGGCATGAAGGGCGGCATGCGCCTCGCTGAGCTGCCCCCTTAAGTCGGCATTGGCTTCTGCGAGCACGAAAGACAAAAGAAAAACCAGTAAGGTGAAGTCGTCAGGAAAGATCCGACCCGACTGCTCAGCAGTCGGCCCGAATCTCGGGGACTACACCCAGTGGGTGCACTGACGCGCCCCCACAGGAGATGAACGAAACCAAGTACGTACTCCGGCTGCTGATCAGGTCTTCGGTTCTCCGACCCAGCTCCTGAGCCTGGGAGTTGAAGGCGGCAGCGTGGAGGTTATGATACTCCTGGAAGATTAGACAGGAGGCGAGAATAAGGTAGTCGTCAAGGAAGATCCGACCCGACTGCTCAGCACTCGGCCCGAATCTCGGGGACTACACCCAGTGGGTGCGCTGACGCGCCCCCACGGAAGAAATCAAGAGAACAAAACAACCAAAGATAGAAGACTCACCCGGATGATGGCCCGTGTCGCAAGGAACTCCTGGGTATATTGCTGCAGCGAGGCAGCTTGGGCCTAAAGCCGGTTCCGAACCTCTTGGGCTGCCACATTCAGCTCGCCCGTCCCGCCGCTGGGAGTCCACTCGGACGTGCCGGTGCTGGCCGCCTCCAAGGCCTCCGCCGTCTGGCTGGCACCCGTAGCTTGGTGCGGCTCCGGCGCAGCAGTGCCTCCCCCTGCACGCCGGCGCGTTACCGACTGCACCTCGAGGCCGGCTCCTGCTTCCGGCTCACCCCCGGCCGGCTGCTCTGGCGCCGCAGCCGACTGGCCGCCTTGGCCCGCTCCGGTTGGCGCTGCCGGCGGCGCCCCCTCCACGAAGATCACGGAGTCCTCCCTCCGCTCCATCACCGGCGGTTCTTGGTCGACCTCCTCCAGCGGAGGCACAGGAATGTTAGGGGCCACGGCGCGGAGGGGAATGGCTAGCAGCGGAGGCTGGTTGTGCGAAGCCTCCGCCTCCGTCTCCACAGCTTCCGCCTCCACCCGGGCCTTGGCTGCTGCATCGGCCTGCTCCTTCATCGCCTGGGCGGCCCTTCGCTCCGCCGCCTCCCACTCCTCCCGCACCTCTCGTGCGTTCTGCTCTGTGGCCTCCCTGAGGTCGGCGCGGGGATCCACGTGGCGGGAGCCTGAAGACCCTCCAGTCGGCCTGACTACGGAGCCGCCCGGACCCCGCTCAAGGGAAAGCGGCGCCCTGTCCGGCGAGCAAAGAAAGGTTTAGAAGAGTTTTCAATCGAAAAGAACAACAAAAAATATGTATCCAAGCATTCGACGACTTACGCTGAGATCGCCTGCGACTGCTTCACCGCCTTGCAGAAGCGGGCCGCCTTCGCGGCCGCCTCATCTCGCTTGGTCGCCGCTGTGGAAGCCTTGGACTTCTTCGGCCGGCTGCCGAAGAGGATCGACACGGCCCGGCGCTTCTGGGCGCCGCTGCCAGCAGCCGGCGTGGCGGACGAGCTCGCACCTTGATGATCAGGTGCCGGCTGGCGGCGTGGGGCGACTTCGACCTCGGCATCATCCAGTCAGTCCTCGAAGCCGGTTGTGAGCCCCGCGCCTCCGGCCTCGTCGCTTTCCCCCACGATGGCGTCTTCCATGGCGGCCGCTCCCAAGTCCGGGTTGTCGGCGTCGTCCACCGTGCGGTCAGGGACGAGCTGGCGCTCTACCCCTACGGCCCCGGTCATCGACGGAAGGAGAGGGTTTTGCTAGGGGCAAACCGACTGATCAGAGGCCAGCTATCATGAGGCCGGCTACCAAAGGAAGAAAAGAAGAAAGAACTTACGACGGGCGGATGGTTGGCGCGAGAGTACGGCCCCTTGCCGTACCGCCAGTCCTCGGCGAGCTTGCAGTTGGAGATATAGTTCACCATGTAGGAGACCTCCGCATGAGGCATCTCCATGGTGCTCAGCCGGCTTGGGTCGAAGCGGCCACTCATCTGACAAACCATGTGAGGCCGGCTTTGGAGGGGAAGAACCCGGCGCTCCACGAAGGCGGCCACCAAGTCGGCTCCGGTCAGGCTCTCCGATTGGATCATCACCCGAAGCCGGGAGACGGCTGCGTTCCCGGCCTGAGACAACGACCTGGCCCGGTAGCTCCACGAAGGTCGCCTCCCAGCCGGCGGGCCGGCTTCATAAGCCGGCAGGTTGACATAGTCGCCTTGCTGCGCGACATTCTTCACGTAAAAGTATGACTTCTGCCAGAGCTTCACCGACTGGATCGGCGGGATGGGCGGGAACGGGTTGTTCTCGCTCGCCCACCTCATGGCGATAAAAGCTCCGCAAGGGGCAGGCACGCCCGCGACGATGCTGCCGAGCTTGCTTTGGAAGAATTCCGCCCAGAGCTCGAGCGTGGGGAGGACCCCAAGGAAGCCTTCGCACAGCGTGACGAAGGCCGACAGCAGCATCACCGTGTTGGGCGTGAGGTGATGCGGCTGGAGGTTGTAGAATTCGAGGAAGGCTCGGAGGAACCCGCTCGCCGGAAGGCCGAAGCCGCGCAGGCAGTGCGAGCGGAAGATCACCCGCTCGCCCTCCTCCGGTGCCGGCGAAATCTCCTTCTCTGGCGCTAGACGAACCCGAACGAAGTCCTCGCCGGGCAGGCGTCGCGTTTGGCGGAGGAACTCGACGTGGTCCTCATGGACGTTGGAGCCATCCCGCGAGCTTGACAGCGCCATGGGGCAGCGCGGCAAGAAGCAAGGTGATGCGGCGGCGAAACGGCACGGCAAAGAGTTACTGCGGCGGCGGGAAGGAGAAGAAGGAAGACGAGAGGGGGCAGAGCGAGGGAGAGCGTGCGAGCCTCTGCCGCTCCCCCTCCTCCCCCTACTTATAGACCGCGTGGCGGAGCCGAGGAGGCATGGCGTGAGGGAACGTGGGGATCAACTGTGCCCACTCCCCCCGTCCCGCGATTATTACGCCCTAATGGCGTAATAAAATCGCTGCGGGAAGGCGAGCGGTCCGCATGGGCCGCAGAAGATCCACGCTCGGGCCGAGGCCTAGTAGTGGCGGACCCGGGCCTACAGCGGCGTCCCATCGCGCGCGCGCACTGGCAGGGTTTCCTTGCCACATGGCTCGTGGGATGGCCTGCGGACAGCTCGCAGGTCGACCGCGTTCCCGTCTACGAGAAACGGAGCTCTCCGAAGTCGGCGCGCACAAGCAAAGCCGGCCCCTCAGGATAGGAAGCTGACCAAGCTTCTCGTCCCTTTATCAGCCTCAAAGCTCGCTCAGCTTCGGGGACTACTGTCGGAGTAAGTGACCACGGGTAGCCTAGCTGGCTCCCCCTGGCCTTTCTGCAAAAATTACGAGCCGATCCGGCTCTCAAGAATCCAAGACATGGGGCCGCCTTCCCCTGGCCGGCTGTCTCCCAGGCCGGCTATTGGAAGGCGGCCTGACTTCAGCCCTCATGAAGAAAGCCACGGGAGGGCCAGCTCCGAGGAGCCGGCTGCGAGAAGGCCGACTCCAAGGAGCCGGCTCCCATAAAGCGGTCAAGACCGTACCCTCGAAGTCTGCATCCACATAACGGCGATGTGACGGGGCGTGGCTACAGTGAAGCCTGCCACCCCCGAATCCCGGAGCGCACCTGGCACAGTGCGCCATACGGGTGGCCATGACCCGTCCGGCGCAGCACTGTTGCCACGTTGACCCTGATGTCATCCATGACGGGCTACCAGTACGGCCCACGGGCGGGGGTCCCCTTCGGGTAGAGAGACACCCGAAGGCGGCCTGGCCTCCCCCAGTCGGCCCAAGACGGAGCTGGCTCTCTCCAGCCGGCTTGCCACCCCCTCAAAGGAGACGCCCCATTAAGGAGACAAGACGCGGTGAGGCTAGAGTGGTCACCCGCCGGGCGGCAGCACTGTAGCCACGCTTACCTCGGCGAAGCCCTCGTCACCAAGATTGAGCAACAGTAACTAGCCACCGACAAGGCCCTGGATAGTGGGGCCTGCCTATCGACCAAGGAGCCGGTAGCCGGCGGGACCCACCAGCTGACGGGCCCCAGCAGCCGGCGCAGAAGCCGGAGAGCGAAGACACAGACGGCTGGGCCCCATGCCTAGCCGGATTACCATTGTACCCCCGGGGGTAGGCCTATATAAACCCCCCGGGACACCCATGCAAAGGGGATGGATCCCTGCTAGTTTTAGACACCACGTAGGGAGAAGAAGAGAGCAAGCAGAGCCCTTCTTCCTCCTCTCGCAAAACAGCTCAAGGAGCATCGTGTAGCTACTTGTTCATCTAGTGACCATGCGGAGACCCCGCAGAGCAGCAGTAGGGGTGTTATCTCCATGGAGAGCCCCGAAGCTGGGTAAGATTCGCCGGCGTGCATGTCTTCGCCTCATCCCGTTTCCAGGCACCGACGACGTCTTACTGGCTCCCACAATGATAAGCCACCCGTTGGGATATGTCGCACCTACCACCCTACATTCCCTGAGAACGAGATACGTGCGACTCCTATCGGTATTTGTAGGCACATCGGGCGGCTTTGCTGGTCTTGTTTGACCATTGTCGAAATGTCTTGTAACCGGGATTCCGAGACTGATCTGGTCGTCCTGGGAGAAGGAATATCCTTCGTTGACCGTGAGAGCTTGTGATGGGCTAAGTTGGGACACCCTTACAGGGTTTTGAACTTTCGAAAGCCGTTCCCGCGGTTATGGGAAGATGGGAATTTGTTAATGTGTGTTGTAGAGAACCTGAAACTTAACTTAATTAAAATGAATCAACAACGTGTGTAGCCGTGATGGTCTCTTTTCGGCGGAGTCCGGGAAGAGAACACGGTCTCGTGTTATGCTTGAACGTAAGTAGTTTCATGATCACTTCTTGATCTTTGTGCTTTGCTTCTCTTCTCGCTCTCATTTGCATAAGTTAGCCACCATATATGCTAGTGCTTGCTGTAGCTCCACCTCACTACCTTTTCCTACCCATAAGCTTAAATAGTCTCTATCGCGAGGGTGTAGATTGCTGAGTCCCCGTGACTCACAGATTACTTCCAAAAGCCAGATGCAGGTGCCGATGATGCCATTGCAAGAGACGCGACCGAACTCAAGTGGGAGTTCGATGAGGATTCGGGACGTTACTATGTTTCCTTTCCGGACGATCAGTAGTGGGGCCCAGTTGGGGCGATCGAGGATCTTTTGCATTAAGGGTTGTCTTTCTTTATTTGGTTCCGTAGTCGGACCTTGGTTGTATCTGGATGATGTAATGCTATATTTATGTATTGTGTGAAGTGGTGATTGTAAGCCAACTCTTTATACCTTTCTTATTCAGTACATGGGATATGTAAAGATTACCCCTCTTGTGACATGCCTGCTATGCGGTTATGCCTCTAAGTCGTGCTCCGACACGTCGGAGATATAGCCGCATCATGGGTGTTACATCGGCGTTTGGTGCGTCGTGCTGCCCCAGGGGCATCTCCAAAGAGAGCAGCCCCCATGCCGGGCGGGCCTTCAAAGAGGAAGGTAAACAAAGATACGGTCGAGCCTTCATCGAAGAGGTATGGGTTCGTAACTATGTTCTTTAGCAGTCGCGTCCAACTGTGACTCATATGTTTGTCTTGTATCAGACAAAAGGCTCGACAGACTGTGTCTGGAGACCCGACCAGTCGTACTCCCAATAGCCAGGATTCGGTCCCAGCCGACGAGACGGGGCCCGATATGGGAGTGGCGCTGGACTGTCCTTCTGCTGAGGGCTCGGAAGATATGTCCGTTACCAACTCAAAAGTGGAGAGTGCCATGAATCATCGGCGCTGGAGGGCCGTTTTACGAAATCCCCGCTTCTCAAAAGAGGCATTCGGCGCATTCAACTCGGCTAATGCATACATCCAGGCTGCTCGAGATGGGCTTAACAGCATTCGAGCAGCATTTAAAAGATGTGCAGGTAGGTTTACCTTGTCCGAATTTGATAACCATGTGCCAGCAGCCCCCGAGAGTTGAAGCAGTTGGTACAAATGATTTAAGGATCGTTGTATAACCAGGTTCTTACGGAGAAGAACGACCTGCTAGCCCAAGAGATGGAAAAGTGCCGGACACAGCTAATTGCTGCTACCACCAAATTGGAAAAGTTCAAGAAGGCATCCTCTAGTAATATTTCCCTCCATCAAGAAACAATGATTATATGCCAGTTGTGCTGATATTGTTGCTTGTCTCCTGACAGGGTCGTCGGACCAACTGGAAGAGAAACTGAAGGCCACTCAAATGGGAGAGAAAGAGGCGAAAAGACTACATGCCGCAGGCGAGCGCGTTCTGACCCGAGTTAGAGAGGAGAAAAACAAACTCCAGGATTCCAACATCCAGCTGGGCGAGGAACTGAAAACTGTGCGAGCCCAACTGGTCGACTCTATGAAGGAGAACAAAAGGCTGCGAGGCGGCATATTCAGTATGTGACCAAACTTACCTTATAATAGTTCGGAGATGAAAGGTACTGACAAAGTTATGTTTGCAGGTATGCTGACAGGCCGTCCCGAAGAGGAGATGTCCGGATTGTTGGATGATCTGCTGCAGGGGCTGTCGCAAATGCACGAGCAAGCTCGGCAGGCAATGCGGAGTGTTGCTAAGGCCTTATGGTCATCCGCCTCCCCTCCAGGAAGTATGGAGGAGCTTGTAGAGCTATTCAAGGGAGCGCGGCGACGTATCCGATTATGGAAAATATCGGCCTGCCAGGAGGGTGCGCGAGAGGCCTGGGCCATGGTGAAAACACGGTATACCAAGCTTGATCCGAATCACATGGCCAGGGACGGATGAGGGAGTCCTGGACTAAGGGGTCCTCGGGCGTCCGACCTGTTATCCATGGGCCGGACTGATGGGCTGTGAAGACAAAAAGGTAGAAGAATGTACCTGTGTCCCGATTGGACTCTCCTTGGCGTGGAAGGCAAGCTTGGCGACCGACTATGAAGATTCCTTATGTAGCCGACTCTATGTAAACCCTAGATCCCTCGGTGTCTATATAAACCGAAGGGGTTTGTCCGGAAAAGATATACTCATTACCATAGTCATACAAGCTAGGCTTCTAGGGTTTAGCCATTACGATCTCGTGGTAGATCAACTCTTGTAATACTCATATTCATCAAGATCAATCAAGCAGGAAGTAGGGTATTACCTCCATAGAGAGGGCCCGAACCTGGGTAAACATCGTGTCCCCCGTCTCCTGTTACCATCGATCCTAGACGCAAAGTTCGGGACCCCCTACCTGAGATCCGCCGGTTTTGACACCGACATTGGTGCTTTCATTGAGAGTTCCACTGTGCCGTCAACAAAAGGTTCGATTGCCCCTCCAATCATCTATAGTGACGCTGTCCAAGGAGAAACCTTCCTCCCCGGACAAATTTTCGTGTTCGGCGGCTTTGTACTGCGGGCCAACTCGCTTGGCCATCTGGAGCAGATCGATAGCTATGCCCCTGGCCACCAGGTCAGATTTGGAAGCTTGAATTACGTCGCGGATATCCGCAGAGACTTGATCTTCAATGGATTTGAGACCACAGCGATCGTTCCCCCTCGCCCCGATGAACATGACTTAAATCTGTCTTCGGATCACATCCAGGCGATGGTCCCTGTTGCTACAACGACCTTAGAACCGGAGCAGATCATGCCATCCGAGGCCACAGAGTCCGCGTAGTTGGAGCCGCACACGAACTCGGCACCCCGCAATATTTACGTCAATGGAACGCCGGACTCGTCTCCGGCTATAAATTCCGGACCGGGTACGCCTGCGGACACCGAGCTAGATCGGTTATCGATTTTCGAATTTAGCGCCGCAGACATCTTCCAGCACTCACCTTTGGGTGATGCACTAAACTCTTTAAAAAACTTGTCCTTGGAGAAAGACTCACAGCCGAACTATGTTCGGTTCGAACCAGAGGCTGATGATGGGGAATTTAGCTTCCCACCCGCCACCCACTTCATAGCCACTGTCGATGACTTAACCGACGTGCTTGATTATGGCTCTGAAGACATCGACGGTATGGACGATGATGCCGACAAGGAGCAAGGCCAAGACCCGCCATTTACTGGACGTTGGACGGCCACCTCTTCATATGATGTGTACATGGTCGACACACCTAAAAAAGCTAGCGACGAAGACAAAGGAGATCCAGTTGCGAATAAACCTCCTGATACGCAGTCCAAGCGTCGGCGCCCTAAACGCACTCTAAGCCTCGTCGCTCAAAAGATGGCAACACTGGCACCGCAGAAAATAGTACTCCGGGCAACGTCGAAAACAATGAAGACCCTGTCGAGGCTGCATCCGAACAGGAGGAACATGACAATGGGCAAGATAACCCTGATAAACAGGCCATTCCCAATGACCTAGACGATAGTATTTATCGTCCAGTCTCCGAGGATGATGAGAGCCTCGGCAATGAGGACTTTATCGTGCCTGAGGCACCCCTCAAGAAGGAGCGCTTCAAGCGACAGCTAATAGCTACTGCAAGAAGCCTGAAGAAAAAGCAGCAACAGCTCCATGTCGATCAAGACCTACTCATTGACAGATGGACCGATGTCCTGGCAGCCGAAGAAAATAGCCTCGAGTGCCCAGCCAAGAGTTACCCAAAGCACAGACTGCTGCCTCAGTTTGGTGAGGAGGCACCAGATCCCATACCTCCCTCACGCAATGCGGACCGACCACCACGTGGTCGGGATAATGCGGCGGACCGACCACCACGCGGTCGGGATAAGACGTCAACTCAGGCCGAACAACAGCCCACCCCACCGCCTCGCTAAAACAGGGACAGAACAGCTTGGGACCATACATACGACCTTTGGCAGGATCTGGACAGTAGAGTAGAACACACCAGATCAATTTACGGATCGCGAGGACGCTTCCCGACTCGGGATGATAGCTACCTATTCAGACGTGACAAACCTAGTCACACCCGGGCCGATAACCGCAGACGGACTTCATCGGAGGTGCGCCGTGACGCGGCCCGATATAGAGGCACCACACACCCTCTCTGCTTCACAGATGAGGTGCTGGATCATGAATTCCCCGAGGGGTTCAAGCCCGTCAGTATTGAATCATACGACGGAACAACCGACCCCGCAGTATGGATTGAGGACTTTATTCTCCTCATCCACATGTCCCATGGAGACGACCTCCACACCATCAAATACCTCCCACCAAAGCTCAAAGGGCCAGCTCGACACTGGCTAAATAGCCTGCCAGAAAACTCCATCGGTGGCTGTGAGGACTTGGAAGAAGCCTTCCTTGACAACTTCCAAGGCACTTATGTCCGGCCACCTGACGCTGATGACTTAAGTCACATAGTTCAACAACCTGGAGAGTCAGCCAGAAAATTCTGGACTAGGTTCCTAACCAAAAAGAACCAGATCGTCGACTATCCGGATGCCGAAGCCCTAGCGGCCTTTAAACATACCATCCGTGATGAATGGCTCGCCCGCCACCTCGGCCAAGAAAAGCCGAGGTCCATGGCAGACCTCATGGCACTTATGACCCGCTTTTGCGCAGGAGAGGATAGTTGGCTGGCTTGCAGTATAAACACAACCAATGAAGCAGGCCCCTCCGAGGCCAAAAATAGCACCAGAAAGCTCCAGCGCAACAGACACAAACGCTGAAGCAATGGCGATAACACCGATGACACTACAGTTCACGCCGGATTTAGTGGCTCCAAGTTCGGCCAGCGAAAGAAGCCCTATAAAAGGAACGGCGGAGGACCATCCAGCTTGGACCGCATACTCGATCGTCTGTTCCAGATACATGGCACCCCAAACAAATCGGCCAACCATACTAACAGAGATTGCCGGGTCTTTAAGCAAGCTAGCAAGGTAAATAGCAGAAACAAGGAAGGGGATCTTAGAGCAAGGACGAAGACGAGGAGCCCTGGCAGCCGAACACTGGGGGCAGAAGAAATTCCCGCCTCAAGTCAAAACGGTGAACATGATATATGCTACACACATCCCCAAAAGGGAGCGCAAGCGCGCACTCAGGGACGTTTGTGCGGTAGAGCTAGTCGCCCCAAAATTCAACCCATGGTCATCATTCCCGATCACCTTTGATTGTCGTGATCATCCAACTAGCATCCGTCATGGCGGTTCGGATGCATTGGTACTCGACCCAATCATCGACGGATTTCACATGACACGAGTCCTAATGGACGGTGGTAGCAGCCTCAACCTGCTCTATCAGGATACAGTATGCAAAATGGGCATTAATCCCTCACGAATCAAGCCCATGATAACTACCTTTAAAGGAGTTATACCAGGCATAGAGGCCCATTGTACGGACTCGATCATGCTGGAGGTGGTCTTCGGTTCCCTGGATAACTTCCGAAGCGAAGAGCTAAACTTCGATATCGTCCCCTTCCGCAGCGGCTACCACGCACTGCTCGAATGAACCACGTTTGAGATTCAACGCGATGCCACATTATGCTTATCTCAAGCTCAAGATGCCCGGTCCACGCGGCGTCATTACAGCAAATGGAAACACGGAACATTCCCTCCGTACAGAGGAGCATAGCGCAGCCCTAGCAGCAGAAATACAGAGCGGCCTTCTCAAGCAGCACCATAATCCGGCCGCCAAGCCCCTGGACATCGTTAAGAAGGTCCGGACTACACTACAACAAGGCAGCTCGGTTTGTCAAGAGCCGAATTAGTAAATCCGGCTTCCGTCCCAGCCCCGACGAGGAAATGGCATCTGTACCGCGCGTACATAACTATGAACTCAAAACCCCATGGGTACTGACGGAGGCATAAACTCGCTCATGATCCAGAGTGCGGCTCGACCGACCCTGGGATTCGCACGCCTTTATTTTTTCTTTTAATTACAGTTTTTTTTTCTCTTTTTGAAGTCTATGCGGACGACCCTGCAGAACACACCAAGGAGGCAAGGAGCGCTGGCATACAAGGGAATGCCCAGGTGGTCTCTATTAAATGATTGCCATACTTGTTTTACATACCCGCATGCAACTCGCCCTCGGTTGCGGCATGTTAAATAGCTTTACTTGCTTATCGCATTACTACAAAGTACGCCTCGACGTACTAATTACATAATAATGGTGAATAAATGGTGGCGTCAGCTTATTACTTAATTTTCCTGTTTCCTCACCTTTGTATATATTACTTATTGCACACGTACACCATGGTACGTATTATTGCGCCAGGGGCTTCATTACACCCTGCATTACGGCAATAAAAGTCCGAACACTTTTCCAGTATAGTTCGGCACCCCGAACTTATAGCATTATATGCATCGGCTCCGAATCATATCTTTGGTCAATTGTTGGGTTGCCCGGCTCCTGTTCTTACTACCTTACGTTCCGCTATATCGGCTAGGGTAGTAAAGGGAGAACTACTACGATTGTGTCCCGGTTCTTCCGGACGAGCACCTCAGTAGAGAAAGCCGAAAACTGACTGTCATGATGCGGCGAGAGCTGGTCAGCTGTTCGAGAGGTTCCAAATCATTAGAGATTTTTTTCTGCTTCTTGCGAAGAATCGGTTCCTCCGATTAGGCGTGTACAGCGCCCCTAGTTCGGCCTTTTGAATACCAGGGGCTTTGCCAACTTTCTTAATTGTCAAACTCCTATGGCTAAGTGAGGGCGGTAAAGGCCGCATTGTCTGATTGCCTTGTTCGTTGCGCTAAACACCTCCTTTAAGGACCAAAATGTGGAGTAAAGAGTGTTTAGATTTATCCCGAACACCTCTGTACTATCTACGTGGGGGCAGAAGCCGACGACTGGTCAACCCTCAGATTTCATAAACAGCTGCATAGGAGGTAAAATGTAAATCGCAAGCATTATAATACATAACATCATTGTTCCATATTATAGGACTGGATAATACAAATGTTCTCATGAGAATATGACATCCTTCGAACATTGCTCCGTCACAAGGCGGGACCCCTCCAGGACGCCAGCAAGGTAGAGCTCGGGTCGACGATGCTCCTTGCCCTCCGTCGGCCCCTCGATCATCAGCTTCTTGGCATCCAGCTTTGCCCAATGCGTCTTGACGCGGGCAAATGCCATATGCGCACCTTCAATACAGATCGACCGCTTCACGACTTCGAGCCACGGACAGGCACTTACATGCCGCTCAACAAGTCTGAAGTAGCTGCTAGGTATAGGCTTGGCAGGCCACAACCGGACTATCAGGTCCTTCATGGCTAGCTCTGCCGACCTGTGCAGCTCGACCAACTGCTTTAGATGGTCGCTGAAGGGCAACGGATATCGTGCTCCAAGGACTCAATAATGCTCGGCAGCATCTGATATACTATGCGATAGATCCGTAAACGCCCCTAGAAAAATCCAAATTCAGATAAGTACAAGGAACGTTTCTTCTACATACTGGCTTTGCATGGTGAAAGAATTACCCGCCACAATCTCCTTGGCTGCTTGAATTTCCTAGAGGGTGTTCTGGGCTTTTGCTCGTGCATCCTGTGCGCTCTGGCGGGCCTTTGCCAGTTCGTACTCTTGCGCCTTACAATCGCGCTCCAAGGACTCAAATCTCTCGATCGCGCCCTGGAGCTGTTGCTGCGCCTCGCCAACCTGGGCCTCGTGCTTCTCGCACGCGGCGCGTTCCTTGGCCGCTTTGTCCTCGGCCTCGGCTAATGCCATCTTGAGGGCTGCCACCTCGGTCGTGGCCCCTAATAACGTCTATGACACCTTAGTCCGGACGGACTATTCATTTTATCTTAAAATGTACCCACAGGTTACTGCATACCTTGGCTATCCTCCAACTGCTTCTTCACGAGACCGAGCTCTTCCTCAGCCCGCTCCAGTTTCCTCTTCAGTCCGGAGACCTCCGTAGCATGAGCGGTGGCAGCCTGCAGCGCTACCTGCTTATTCACACAGACAACTTATGTTAGACTCCTGCGATATTTCTTCTCGATCCTCTGTTCGCCTTTTTCTTTCCAAACACCAAACAGAGCATCAGGGGCTACTGTCTATACTGTGATATTCTTCCTACAAACGCATTACTTAGCTCAAAGCCTGATAGAAGGCTAGTGCAGGCTTCGGTCAGTCCGCTTTTTATGAACTGGACCTTCTCTATTACCGTGCCCATAAGGGCGCGCTGTTCATCCACAATAGAGGTGCCTCGTAGCAGCTCCAGCAGATTATCCGGTGCCTCTGGTTGGATAGAGGTCACCGGCGGAACAGGCACATTCCCTCCTTTTGGGGAATGTCATTCGCTGGACTCCGAAGCCGCATAGATCTCCGCAATGGTATCCGGCTCAGGTCCGAAGGGAACTCGGCCCCCGTCACCAGTCCCCATAGGGGCTTTTTCCCCCATGTGTTCGGCGACTGAGGAATTGTCTTGGGGCGCCACCCCGATGATCTCCGGAAGCCCCCCCCCCCGGTTGGGGAAGGTCTTTTGCGACACCACCTCGTTGTCACCCTTGGGAGAGACGGAATGAGCAGTGGCAGAGACATGCTAGCCATTTCCTTTGAGTCTAGCGACCCCTCTGTCGAGGATCACGGGGAGCCATCGCGTGCTGGACTGCAATAACAAGGTTTAAGGTATATCAATATTACAAACCGGGAAGGCCAGATGTTTTCGGATTCTGGTACTTACGAGGCGGCCCGAGGCTTGGTACGGCGAGGTCGCTCCGGACTGCTATCAACATCCGGCACGGAGTTATCTGCGAGGGAGCCTCTAACCCTCTTAGGCGCTTTCGCCTCTGGATTTGTGGGGGCCGCTCTCTTCTTCCTCCCCACTTCAAGTGGGGAGTCGCTTTGTTCTTCCTCTTCGTCATCATCGTCAGCGGACGAAGAGGAAGTCTCGTCTTCGGACATCATGTACGGAGCGCCTTTTTGGCAAGGGACCTTCTTGGCCCCTTTGGCCGCTTTCTTGGTCGTCTTCTCTGGCACCTCATAAGGTGCTGGAAAAAGCATTTTCGTCAGTAATGGGAATTCTTGGTCTTCGGGCAGCGGAGCGGGACAGTTAATCCCCTCAGCTATCTTGATCCAGGCCTGAAAACACGGGTAGGAAAGCTTAGGCTTTTCTCAAAATATGCTAGTAAAGGGTACGCCTTGAAAACGTTAAAAGAACTTACTAGGTTAGCCTGGCGTTTTAAGCTAAGCCCGCGATCTTCGGTCGTGGGCGGTGGTGTCTCACCGGCCTTGAAGAGCACTTTCTAGATTTCTTCGTGTGTCGTGCCAAAGAGCTTTAGTAGCGTCTGGTGCTTGGCCAGATCGTACTCCCACAGATAGAAAATCCGGCATTGGCATGGAAGGACCCGACGAATGAGCATGACCTGGACCACGTTGACAAGTTTGATCTTCCTATCTATCATGTTCTGGACGCATGTCTGGAGCCCAGTCAGCTCGTCCGAGGGACCCCAGGTTAGGCCCCTCTCTTGCCAGGAGGTGAGCCCCATCGGGATTCCGGATCGGAATTCGGGGGCCGCCACCAAGTTGGCGTCGCGCAGCTCGGTGATATAGAACCACCCCGACTGTCACCCTTTCACCATCTTTGCAAATGAGCCTTCGGGCCAGGTAACATTGGGCATATTGCCCACCATGGTGCCTCCGCACTCTGCTTGTTGGCCGCTCACCACCTTCGGCTTCACATGAGGCAAGATGCGGAGAAAGGCCCTGCACACGACAATGAATGCCGTGATGTTGAGGATGAAGTTGGGGGCTAGGTCGTGAAAGTCTAGCCCGTAGTAAAACATCAGTCCACGGACGAAGGGGTGAAGAGGGAAGCCCAGCCCGCGGACGAAATGTGTGAGAAACACAACCCTCTCGTGGGGCTCTGGAGTAGGGACGATCTGTCCCTTGGCCAGGAGTCGTTGAGCGATCTCCTTGGTCAGATATCCGGCCTCCCGGAGCGCCTTGATATCCCTCTTCTCGAAGGAGGAGGCCATCCACTTACCCCCAGCTCTGGATCCGGACATCTTTGGGGTGCTTTCTCGGACGAGGGAAAACCTAAAAGCTTGGGCGCTGGAGCTCAGGTACGGAAGGACTAAGGAGAAGCCCAGGTGTGGGTGAAGAAAGGGAATCCTTATCCCCTTATAAAGGCCATGAATATCAAGCGTCTCCCCACTCGCCTTAAACTCGCCTATTCCCAAGGGCCATGCAAACGGCACGGTTGGGTCACCCACGCTCGTATTGATGAGAATCCCGTAATAAGGGGGACACGATCTCTGCTTCGACAAGATGTGCCAATGGCAACCGTGTCTCGAAATGTGGAGCGGTAGACGAAAACGGTTCGAAATTATGACCGGACAGACGTGATGTCATATTGTAAAAAGCTGTCAGCAGATTAGACTCGTGTAAAAATATATTCTCTCTGTGGTTATGTATGGTGTGTGTGACAGGATCGGATACTATCATCGCATCCAAAGACTATCTTGAAGTTCGGATAGAAGGGAACCCGCCTTGCAATGTCGAAGACAATCTGTGTGCTGGACTCCTCATCATTGAAGCCAGGTTCAGGGGCTACTGAGGGAGTCCTGGACTAAGGGGTCCTCGGGCATCCGGCCTGTTATCCATGGGCCGGACTGATGGGCTGTGAAGACATTAAGGTCGAAGACTATACCTGTGTCCGTATTGGACTCTCCTTGGCATGGAAGGCAAGCTTGGCGACCGACTATGAAGATTCCTTCTTATGTAGCCGACTCTATGTAAACCCTAGATTCCCCCGGTGTCTATTTAAACCGGAGGGGTTAGTCCGAAAAGGATATACTCATTACCATAGTCATACAGGCTAGGCTTCTAGGGTTTAGCCATTACGATCTCGTGGTAGATCAACTATTGTAATACTCATATTCATCAAGATCAATCAAGCAGGAAGTAGGGTATTTCCTCCATAGAGAGGGCCCGAACCTACAAACATCGTGCCCCCGGTCTCGTGTTACCATCGATCCTAGATGCACAGTTCGGGACCCCCTACCCGGGATCCGCTGGTTTTGACACCGACATCAGACCTTTAGGTTCAGATGGGAAAGAAGTGCCCCTTAATTTGGTATATCACCAAGTAGTAGTAGCTGCCAGATATTCCCAACAGGATTGTAAGTTAGATAGCATGTTGGATGGTATAGAGGAGGAAATTTATGAGTCTAAATGACTATGTACTTTCCTCGACATATGTAAATTCTAGCTGAATTGTAAAACGATTGTTATGGCAGACCTTTTCGCTTCAACCTCGGGACTCGAAGGTGCGGAGTGTTTCCGAATACCCGTGCGGCCGAATAGATCGGGGTATGCATGGAAACCGGGCGTAGGGGTCATAGTTGCTTGAACAGTAAAGTTGTATCCAGCTAGTTATGTTATATTACATTAAAGTTGTAAGAAACATCTTCTAGAGAGAATAGTTCTGTTAGAGGTTCCTTTCCCTGGGTGTGCATGCGTTAATGTGCATGTCCGGACTGTGATTGAAAAATCGCAGTATGCGTGACTTCTGGGGGTTCACAATGGAGTGAATGTGAAAAAACATCTTTAATCCACCGACTGAATATTCCCTTAAGAATGCTAGCTTTTGGCTTCACCCAGTCTGAGGTACACATCCGGATGACCCGACAGTAACAATCGCAGAGGTGCTCCCTTTATGCCCTAACCGAACTAATGGGAACGTAGGGCATAAGCACAGGAGCCAGGCAACCCAGCTTGGCCAAAACTTAAGTCATATCGATGCATATAATGGTGAAGAAAAGGTACATATGGGAAAAACACATATGTAATGAGCTTGATGCTCAGAGAATAATAGCAAGCTTCTATATAAGAAGCCCAAAGGTATAATAGACGTACATTTTTTAAGATGTGTGCGTCAGGGGTGCGTGGTCTAACCGCATGAAGGTTTTAAGGTTAAAGGAAAGAAAGAGAAAAGAAGAAAAAAACAAAAAGAGAGAAAAGGTGAAGGAGGCAACAGGGGGAAGGGGACGAACAAAGAGTTCGGCTCTAGGCGTAGAACCTTTGGAGTCTGGCCGTGTTCTAGGGGTTCGTCTCCAGGCGATTGTCTGACGCATTACGCAGGCGGTACACTCCTCCGGTGAGAACTTTGTCGGTGATGAAGGGACCCTCCCACTTGAGCTTGAGTTTGTCCTTTTTCTTCTCCCGCAGGCGTAGAAAAAGTTCTCCAATGTCATAAGTCTTGGCCCGCACTTCTCTGCTTTGATACCTGCGAGCTTGCTATTGATAAAATGCGGAACGGGCTTTTGCGACGTTGCGCTCTTCATCCAGGACATCTAAGCTGTCTTGCCGATCTAGCTCGGCCTCTCCCTCTTCATACATGTGCACTCGAGGTGAGTCATGAATAATGTCGCAGGGTAACACTGCCTCTGCTCCGTACACCATGAAGAATGGTGTGTATCCGGTAGTGCGATTGGGCGTGGTCTGCAGCCCCCAGAGTACGGAGTCGATCTCCTCAACCCAGTGCTTGTTTGATTCTTTCAAAGACCGCACTAGTCTAGGCTTGATGCCGCTCATGATAAGACCATTGGCTCGTTCGACTTGACCGTTTGTCTGCGGATGATAGACAGAGGCGTAATCAAGCTTGATGCCCAGATTAGCGCACTAGGTTTTCACTTCATCGGCTGTGAAGTTGGAGCAGTTATCAGTGATAATGTTGTGTGGAACACCATAACGGTGTACGACGTCGGATATGAATTCTATCACTGGCCCGGACTCGGCCGTTTTAACTGGTTTGGCCTCTATCCACTTAGAGAATTTGTCCACCATGACCAGCAGATATTTTTGCTTATGGCTACCTATTTAAGGGGTCCGACCATATCTAGTCCCCAGACCGCAAAATGCCAAGTGATGGGGATTGTTTGTAAGGCGGTGGGGGGCATATGGCTTTGGTTGGCGAAGAGTTGGCATCCGACGCAATGTTGGACAAGGCCATGTGCATCTGCTCGGGCCGTCGGCCAATAAAACCCTGTACGAAAGGCCTCGCTAACAAGGGCCCGAGCTGCGGCGTGGTGCCCGCCGAGACCAGCGTGAATCTCAGCCAAGAGCTGCCGCCCCTCCTCCTCGGAGATACATCTTTGAAGGACTTCGGTAGCGCTTTTCTTATAGAGCTCTGCGCTGTGAACCTTGTAGGCCTTCGAACACCGGACAATGCGGCGGGCCTCATTCTGATCCTCAAGAAGTTCCTTCCTATTAAGGTAGGTCAAGAAGGGTTCGGTCCATGTGGCAATGACTGACATAATGAGATGGGCCGACATTGTTATTTTGGTGGCTGAGCCTCCGATGATATCGGTGTGTTCGGAATCTGGGGTTGTGTTTGGATCCGGACTAGCGTTGCCGCTTTCCCCTTGCCACACCACGGATGGCTTAAAAAGCCTTTCCAGAAAGATATTAGGTGGGACAAGGTCACGCTTGGCGCCAATACGACCAAGAATGCCCGCCGCTTGATTACTTTCTCAGGCCATGTGATGGAACTCGAGCCCCTCGAACCGAGCCGACATTTTTAGGACGGCATTACGATAAGCTGCCATCTTTGGATCTTTAGCATCAAAGTCTCCATTTATTTGAGATATTGCAAGGTTTGAGTCCCCGCGCACTTCCAGGCGCTGTATGCCCGTGGAGACAGCCATCCGGAGACCATGTAATAAGGCCTCATATTCGGCTTCATTGTTGGAGTCTGTGTATAGTATTTGGAGTACATACTGAACGACGTCTCCAGTGGGGTACGTTAGAACAACGCCCGCTCCTAGCCCTGCCAGCATTTTGGAGCCATTGAAATACATAACCCAATTAGAATATGTGTCGTACTCTTTAGGGAGTTCGGCCTCTTTCCATTCGGCGATGAAGTCGGCCAGTACTTGGGATTTAATAGCTCAACGTGGTTTGTATGTAATATCAAATGGAAGGAGCTCAATGGCCCATTTGGCAATCCGGCCCGTGGCATCACGGTTGTTTATTATGTCGTTGAGTGGTACTTCGGAAGCCACCGTGATCGAACACTCCTGGAAGTAGTGTCGTAGCTTACGGGATGCCATGAAGACCGCACATGCTATTTTTTGATAATGTTGGTGCCGGGTTTTGCATGGTGTAAAGATAGTGGATACGTAGTATACTGGCTTCTGAAGCGGGAATTTGTGTCCGTCCTGTTCTCGGTCAACGACGAGCATGACGCTCACCACTTGATGTGTTGCCGATATGTATAGCAACATGGGTTCACCGATGTTTGGCGCAGCCAGGATTGGTTTGCTCGCTAGAAGGGTTTTTATTTCTTCCAGTCCGGCAGTTGCCGCGCCCGTCCACTTGAAGTGATCGGTTCGCTGCATAAGGCAATAGAATGGCAGTGCCTTTTCTTCCAATCCGGAGATAAATCGGCTTAAAGCTGCCACGCAACCCGCGAGTTTTTCGACTTGCTTAAGGTCTGTTGGCATGGCCAATTTTGACAGAGCTTAGATTTTGGCTGGATTTGCTTCAATTCCTCTATTGGAAACGATGAAGCCCAGCAGCTTTCCTACGGGGATGCCAAAAACACACTTTTCCAGGTTGAGCTTAATGTGATGTGCGTGGAGGTTGTCAAATGTGAGACGTAGGTCGTCTATTAGTGTTTCGACGTGCCTTGCCTTGATGATGATGTCATCCACATAGGATTCAACTGTCCTTCTGATCTGTTTCTCTAGGCATGTTTGGATCATGTGTTGGTAGGTGGCACCGGCGTTCTTGAGCCCGAAGGGCATGGTGTTGAAGCAGAATGGCCCATATGGGGTGATGAATGTTGTTGCATCTTGATCAGACTCCTTCATTTTAATTTGATGGTATCCGGAATATGCGTCGAGGCAACACAGTGAGTCATGTCCTGCGGTAGCATCAATGATTTGATCGATGCAGGGGAGGGGGAAGGGATCCTTAGGGCAAGCCTTATTGAGGTCTTTAAAATCGACGCACAGGCGCCAGGATTTATCCTTCTTTGGTACCATCACCAGGTTTGCCAGCCAGTCCAGATGTTTTATTTCTCTAATGAATCCGGCCTCGATTAGCTTGGCTAGCTTCTCTCCCATGGCTTGGCGTTTGGGTTCGGAAAAGCATCGCAGTGTTTGTTTGACCGGTTTGTATCCCTTTAATATGTTGAGCCTGTGTTGAAGGAGGTGGATTTGGGCGTTTGTCTAAGATTACATCGTCTCTGTCCACCGTGGAGCGCAGTGCGGTTAATTCTTCGGCCGCGAGGGCTTCAGATAATGCCTCAAGGGCCAGGGATGTTGTTTTATTTTCGGCGCGGAGTGCTATGTACGGATCACTGGCGAGAGTGATTATGCCATTGGGCCCGGGCATCTTAAGCTTCATGTACCCGTAATGAGGTACAACTTGGAAGCCTGTAAATGCCTCTCGCCCCAAGAGGGCGTGATATCCGTTGTTGAAGGGGGCCACTTGGAAGGTTATTTCTTCTGACCGGTAATTCTCTAGTGTGCCGAATATCACGTCGAGTGTTATTTTCCCGCATACCGTGCCTCCTGACTAGGAATGATTCCTCGGAAGGTCGTGCTGCTTTGCTCGATGCAACTCCTATCTATTTCCATTTTGTGGAGTGTATCTTCGTAGATGAGGTTTAGTCCGCTGTCGCCGTCCATGAGAACCTTGGTGAGCCGAAAGCCGTCCACGGTTGGACTAAGGACCAAGGTGGCTGGTGCTCATACTATCCTGTATTTTGGTTCGCCACCGGCATTGAAAGTTATAGCCGTGTCGTTCCAAGGGTTTATTGCTGCTATTTGACAGACTTCGGCGAGTTCGCGGAGTGCCCTTTTGCGCCTATTGTTTGAGGCGAATGTCTCGAAGACCGTCAGTACTTTGGGTTCGTCATCTTCTGAGGGGTGTTGTTCTGGGGTATTCTTGGTGAGGATATCCTCGCCGCTCTTGGCCACTTGCCGGAGTATCCAACATGCTCTAAGGCTATGTGTTGGTATGTTATCCGGTGTTGCGTGTATTTTGCACGGACCATCGAGCCATCCTTCCAGAACGGTTCCGCGCCTCGTACTGGACTTATATTTCTTTACTATTGGACCGGGAGTGTTACAAGGGCGCGCCCTTTTCGCCTGAATGAGGGATTGAGTGGGGACCGATGGTTCCCAACGGGCTGCCTGAGTTTCCCAGGCGCTTTCCATTGCGCTGTACTTCTATACGATAGTTGCCAAGTTAGCGAATTGTAGTATGCGATAGCGGTTGATGGCGTTGAGGATTCCTTCGTCCCTGCAATTGTTGCGGAACGCTGAGATCGCTTCCTCGTTGCGGCAATATTTAATCTTGTCTTTGACAAGAAGGAATCTGGCCCAGAAGTGGTGGACCGTTTGCTGAGACTGCTGTTGTATGCTCATGAGAGCGCTTATATTTGTGTGGGTGGGCGGTTTTAAATCTGAAACTTGACCCAATTTTGGATCCGGAGTCTGAAGGACTTCCGGACTTAACAGATCGGGCTCTGGGATATCCACTGATTTCTTAGGCCCGTTGTCCGATTCTATGTTCGGAGGACAGGATGCATCTCCTCGCATGTGGGTGTCCGACTCTTCGAAGCCGGAGATCCGGACATAGTACGTCCTTAGTATGAATGAAGAGTTGTTGTCTCGCTCCTCGACTATCGCTATCTAGTGGGTGACTGGTGGAGATTTGATTTCTCTTTGATCAGGTTTAAGCCCAATTCGATCATAGTCAGTGGTGACCCCTAGGGCAGCGATGCGATCTAGGAGCTCGTTTAAAGACAAAAGCTCCACTGGATCCATCTGCTTGGAGTGTTCGGAGTCGATACGAAGAGGATTTTCGATGACCCGAGAGATCATCGTCGGCTCAACAACTGAACGAGCGGTCATGGTAAAGCCGCCCTGTCGGAGGGTTTGGCCTGGGGCCAGTGCTCCTCCGGCGGTGATATTGTCCTTGAGAACAAGGTGAGCCATCGATCCTGTCGTCGACGTCACAGTGGAACTCTCAATGAAAGCACCAATGTCAGTGTCAAAACCGGCGGATCTTGGGTAGGGGGTACCGAACTGTGCGTCTAGGATCAATGGTAACAGGAGACGGGGGACATAATGTTTTACCCAGGTTCGGGCCCTCTCTATGGAGGTAATACCCTACGTCTTGCTTGATTGATCTTGATGAATATGAGTATTACAAGAGTTGATCTACCACGAGATTGTAAGGACTAAACTCCAAAAGTCTAGTCTGCTATGATTATTCGGGGGTATCTACGGACCTAGCCCTCCGGTTTATATAAGCACAGGAAGGATCTAGGGTTACACAAGGTCGATTATAGAGAAAGGAATACTAATATTTGGTCACCAAACTTGACTCCCACGCCAAGGAGAGTCCCATCCAGACATGGGTAGAGTTTTCGGTCTTCGTATCTTCACAGCCCATAAGTCTGGCCCATATCCAATAGGTCGGACGCCTGAGGACCCCTTAGTCCAGGACTCCCTCATCGAGAACATGTTCGACTACATTAACCGTGTTAAGCTAATGCTTCCGCTTTCGGTCTACATGGGTACGTGGACACACTCTCCCCCTCTCGTTGCTATGCATCTCCTAGATAAATCTTGCGTGATCATAGGAAATTTTTTAAAATTGCATGCTACATTTCCCAATAGTGGCATCCGAGCCAGGTCTATGCATAGATGATATGCACGAGTAGAACACAAAGAGTTGTCAACAATGATAGTCATACTGCTTACCATCAACGTCTTATTTTGATTCGGTGGCATTGTTGGATGAAGCGGCCCGGACCAACCTTACACGACCACGTTCATGAGACCGGTTCCACCGACAGACATGCAACTTGTTTTGCATAAAGGTGGCTGGCGGGTGTCTATTTCTCCAACTTTAGTTGAATCGAATTTGACTACGGGCGGTCCTTGTTTAAGGTTAAAACAACAAACTTGACGAAATATTGTTGTGGTTTTGATGTGTAGGTAAGAACGGTACTTGCTAGAAGCCCGTAGCAGCCACATAAAACTTGCAACAACAAAGTAGAGGACGTCTAACTTGCTTTTGCAGGGCATGTTGTAATGTGATATGGTCAAGACATGATGTGATATATGTTGTAGTATGAGATGATCATGTTTTCTAAAAGTTGTCGGCAATTGGCAGGAGCCTTATGGTTGTCGCTTTATTGTATGAAATGCAAGCGCCATGTAATTGCTTTACTTTATCACTATGCGTTAGCGATAGTTATAGAAGCAATAGTTGGTGAGACGACCATGACGCCACGATGGAGATCAAGGTGTCAAGCCGGTGACGATGGAGATCATGACGGTGCTTTGAAGATGGAGATCAAAGGCACAAGATGATGATGGCCATATCATGTCACATATTTTGATTATATGTGATATTTATCTTTTATGCATCTTATTTTGCTTAGTACGGTGGTAGCATTATAAGATGATCCCTCACTAAAAATTTCAAGGTATAAGTGTTCTCCCTGAGTATGCACCGTTGCGATAGTTTGTCGTGCCGAGACACCACATGATGATCGGTTGTGATAAGCTCTATGTTCACATACAACTAGTGCAAGACAGTTTTGCACGTGCGGAATACTCGGGTTGAACTTGACGAGCCTAGCATGTACAGACATGGCTTTGGAACACTTGAGACCGAAAGGTTGAACGTGAATCATATAGTAGATGTGATCAACATAGAGATTTTCACCATTGAAAACTACTCCATCTCACATGATGATCGGACATGGTTTAGTTGATATGGATCACGTGAGCATTTAGCTAACTCGAGGGATGTCTATCTAAGTGGGAGTTCTTAAGTAATATGATTAATTGAACTTAATTTATCATGAACTTAGTCCTGATAGTTTTTGCATATCTATGTTGTAGATCAATGGCCCGTGCTACCGTTCCCTTGAATTTTAATGCATTCCTAGAGAAAGCTAAGTTGAAATATGATGGTAGCAAGTACACAGACTGGGTCCGTAACTCGAGGATTATTCTCATTGCTGCACAGAAGTATTATGTCCTTGATGCACCGTTAGGTGACAAGCCCCCTCCCGCTAATGTAGGCGATTTAAAGGTCTGGCAGACACGGTCTGATGACTACTCTATAGTTTAGTGTGCCATGCTTTACGACTTAGAACCAGGACTTCAAAGACTTTTTTGAACGTCATGGACCATATGAGATGTTCCAGGAGTTGAAGTTAATATTTCAAGCAAATGCCCGAGTTGAGAGATATGAAGTCTCCAACAAGTTCCGTAGCTGCAAAATGGAGGAGAACGGTTCTGTCAGTGAACACATACTCAGAATGTCTGGGTACCATAAGCACTTGACTCAGCTGGGAGTTAATCTTCCAGATGATAGTGTTATTGGTAGAGTTCTTCAATCACTGCCACCAAGCTACAAAGGCTTCATGATGAACTATAATATGCAATGGATGGATAAGACAATTCCCGAGCTCTTCGTTATGCTCAAAGCTGCGGAGGTAGAAATCAAGAAAGAGCATCAAGTGTTGATGGTTAACAAGACCACTAGTTTCAAGAAAAAGGGCAAGGGAAAGAAGGGGAACTTCAAGAAGAATGGCAAGCAGGTTGTCACTGATGTCGCTTGAAGCTACGTCGGTATTTCCCCAAAGAGGAAGGGATGATGCATAGAGATGGCAATTTTATCCCTGGATCTGGATACCCATGGATACCCGACCCGATTGGGCAAGGGTATGGAGCGCATTTCTGCCCATGGGTCCGTGGATATGGATACCCACGAACAGCCGGGTTGGGCACGGTTATAGTTTGTGCTCCATGGATATCCAATGGATACCCGTATGACATGTGAGGCCATATGCCAGTGATAGTAGAAAGAGTGAATCAATGGGAAATGGCAGGCAATATGCAACTGGTGCCATAAGCTATATGCTGCAGAATCAACCTCTAGTATGTCACACTTAAGGACTCATCATATTACTTGTTGCCTACTTATGCGTGTAGGTTATGTTGTCATTTGTGAGTGAATGAAAATGAGCTAATTTGATCTTTGGGAAGGCTTCATGCTGACTTTTCTATGCCCATGGAGCTCCATGGGTATGTGGGTATCTAGCGGGTTTGGGCATGGGCACAAGTTGTGCCCGTGGATAATTTGGTGGATGGGCAGAGGGTAGGAAGATGGGTCATGGGTTGGATTTGGACCAGCTCCACCCGCCCCAAACCCGACCCATTGCCATCCCTAGATGCAACACAACGGCGGTAGGTATTTCCCTCAGATATGAAACCAAAAGGTTATCGAACCAGTAGGAGAACCAAGCAACACAACATAAACAACACCTGCACACAAATAACAACTGCTCGCAACCCGACGTGTAAAAGGGGTTGTCAATCCCTTTCGGGTAGCGGCGCCCCAAGATGGGCAAACGGACGTGAGAGAGTTATAAATATTGATAGATCGAACGCCAAATAAAGTAAATTACAGCAAGGTATTTTTTGGTTTTTGGTTTAATAGATCTGAAAATAAAAGCAAAGGAAAATATATAGCAAAGGCAAATAATATGAGAAAGAGACCCGGGGCCGTAGGTTTCACTAGTGGCTTCTCTCGAGAAAAATAGCAAACAGTGGGTGAACAAATTACAGTTGGGCAATTGATAGAACTTCAAATAATCATGACGATATCCAGGCAATGGTCATTACATAGGCATCACGTCAAAGATTAGTAGATCGACTCCTGCCTGCATCTACTACTATTACTCCACACATCGACCGCTATCCAGCATGCATCTAGTGTATTAAGTTCATGGAGAAACGGAGTAATGCAATAAGAACGATGACATGATGTAGACAAGATCTATATATGTAGAGATAGACCCCATCGTTTTATCCTTAGTAGCAATGATACATACGTGTCGGTTCCCCTTCTGTCACTGGGATCAACCACCGTAAGATCGAACCCACTACAAAGCACCTCTTCCCATTGCAAGATAAATAGATCAAGTTGGCCAAACGAAACCCAAATATCAGAGAAGAAATACGAGGCTATAAGCAATCATGCATAAAAGAGATCAAAGAAACTCAAATACTTTCGTGGATCTAAACAGATAGATCTGATCATAAACTCAAAGTTCATCGATCCCAACAAACACACCGCAAAAGAGTTACATCTTATGGATCTCCAAGAGACCATTGTATTGAGAATCAAGAGAGAGAGAGAGAGGAAGCCATCTAGATACTAACCATGGACCCGAAGGTCTACAAAGAACTACTCATGCATCATCGGAGATGCACCAATGGAGGTGGTGAACCCCATCCGAGATGGTGTCTAGATTGGATCTGGTGGTTCTGGACTCTGCGGTGGCTGGATGAATATTTCGTCGACTCCCCTAGGGTTTTGGGAATATTGGGGTATTTATAGAGCAAAGAGGCGGTCCGGGGGGCACCCAAGGTGGGCACAACCCACCAAGGCGCGCCTGGGCCTCCTGGCGCGCCCTGGTGAGTTGTGCTCTCCTCGGAGCACCCCCCAGGTGCAGCCAGGGCCCATTATGTTCCTTCTGGTCCAAAAAAATCTCCCTAAAGTTTCATTGCGTTTGGACTCCGTTTGATATTGATTTCCCATGATGTAAAAAACATGCAAAAAACAGCAACTGACACTTGACACTATGTCAATAGGTTAGTACCAAAAAAATGATATAAAATGACTATAAGATGATTACAAAACATCCAAGATTGATTATATAACAGCATGGAACAATAAAAAATTATAGATATGTTGGAGACGTATCAGTCACTCCCGGGAAGAAGCCCAGTCTGGACCCAAGCCTGAAACTGAGTGCTTCTACTGCAAAGGCACTGGTCACTGGAAGCGGAACTGCCCCAAGTATTTGGCGGATAAAAAGGATGGCAAACTGAACAAAGGTATATTTGATGTACATGTTATATATGTGTACCTTACTAATGCTCGTAGTGGCGCCTGGGTATTTGATACTGGTTCTGTTGCTCATATTTGCAACTCGAAACAGGGGCTACGGATTAAACGAATATTGGCTAAGGATGACATAACGATGCGCGTCAGGAATGGTTCCAAGGTCGATGTGATCGCCGTCGGCACGCTAACTCTACAGCTACCTTCGGGATTAGTTTTAGACCTGAATAATTGTTATTTCGTGCCAGCGTTGAGCATGAACATTATATCTGGATCTTGTTTCATGTGAGATGGCTATTCATTTAAATTAGAGAATAATGGTTGTTCTATTTACATGAGTAATATCTTTCATGGCCATGCACCCTTGAAGAGTGGTCTATTTTATTGAATCTCGATCATGGTGATACACATATTCATAATATTAATGCCAAAAGATGCAAAGTTGATAATGATAGTGCAACATATTTGTGGCACTACCATTTAGGTCATATTGGTGTAAAGCGCATGAAGAAACTCCATTTAGATGGACTTTTGGAATCACTTGATTATGAATCATTTGATGCTTGCGAACCATGCCTCATGGGCAAGATGACTAAGACTCCGTTCCCTGGAACAATGGAGTGAGCCACTGACTTATTGGAAATAATACATACCGATGTATGCGGTTCGATGAGTGTTGAGGCTTGTGGTGGGTATCGTTATTTTCTAACATTCAAAGATGATTTGAGCAGATATGGGTATATCTACTTAATGAAACACAAGTATGAAACATTTGAAAAGTACAAAGAATTTCAGAGTGAAGTGGAAAATCATCCTAATAAGAATATAAAGTTTCTACGATCTGATCGTGGAGGTGAATATTTGAGTTACGAGTTTGGCCTTCATTTAAAACAATGTGGAATAGTTTCACAAATCACGCGACCTGGAACACCATAGCGTACTGGTGTGTCCGAACGTCGTAACCGTACTTTATTAGATATGGTGCGATCTATGATGTCTCTTACCGATTTACCACTATCATTTTGGGGTTATGCATTAGAGACAACTGCATTCACGTTAAATAGGGCACCATCTAAATCCGTTGAGACGACACTGTATGAACTATGGTTTGGCAAGAAACCTAAGCCTTTGTTTCTTAAAGTTTGGGGTTGCGATGGTTATGTGAAAAAGCTTTAGCCTGATAAGCTCGAACCCAAATCGGAGAAGTGCGGCTTCATAGGATACCCAAAAGAAATTGTTTGGTACACCTTCTGTCACCTTATATCCTTCTTGGATATCTATCACTTTGGGACTAATTTTCATGAGTTGCTTTTCTTAAGCTCAGACAAATATAAGTGAAGATCATGATCATAATATTTCTTTCTTTCTCTCAAATAAATTTAAGTGAAGCAAGAGAGAATTTCTTAAAACTTTTACTAACTCTCAAATTAATCTAAGTGAACCAAGAGAGCATTTCTTCAAAAATACTAAAGCACATCGTGCTCAAAAGATATAAGTGAAGCACTAGAGCAAGTTCATAGCTCATAAAATATTTAAGTGAAGCATAGAGAGAAATTCTAACAAATCATGACATAATTTTGGCTCTCTCAAATAGCTGTGTCCAGCAAGGGATCAAGACTTAAAACACAAAATAAAACAAGCAAAAACTCATATTATACAAGACGCTCCAAGCAAAACACATATTATGTGACGAATAAAAATATAGCTTCGAGCAAAATACTGATGGTCGTTAGAAGAAAGAGGGGATGCCACTCGGGGGCATCCCCAAGCTTAGTTGGTTGCTCATTTTTGGATAATAGCTTGGGATGTCGGGGCATCCCCAAGCTTAGGCTCTTCTACTCCTTATTTCTTCATCCATCATAAGATAACCCAAAACTTGAAAACTTCAATCACACAAAACTCAACAAAACCTTCGTGAGATCCATTAGTATAAGAAAATAAATCACTACTATAAGTGATGTATCAAACCAATTCATATTTTGTTCTTGCATTATATATACTGTATTCCAACTTTTCTATGGCAAAAACTCATCAAGGAAAACCATAGAGCCATCAAAACAAGCACACACGCAAAGAAAACAGAATCTGTCAAAACAGAATAGTCTATAGCAATCTGACTATTTCGAATACTTCTGTAACTCCAAAAATTCTGAAAAATTAGGACGGCCTGAGAAATTTGTATATTGATCTCCTTCAAGAGGAATCGGTATTTTATCGCTCTCTAGTTCAAAATGAGAATTATTTTCACGAGTGCAAAAGTTTATGTTTTTTCCAGCAAGATCAAACAACTATCACCCAAGAAGATCCTAAAGGATTTACTTGGCACAAACAGTAATTAAAACATAAAAAACACAATCATAACAATAGCATAATTGTGCAAACACACAAGAACAGAAAGCAAAAATCAAAAATAAATTTTATTCATTGGGTTGCCTCCCAACAAGCGCTATAGTTTTACGCTCTTAGCTAGGCATAAAGCAAGGATCTATGTTTTGTCATCTTTGTTTCGAGATCCATAAGATGCCCTCATGATAGATTCATATGGTGGCCTAATTCTTGTTCGAGGGAAGTGTTTCATACCCTTCCTCAAAGGAAATTGGAACTTAATATTTCCTTCTTTCATATCAATCACGACACTGATAGTGCGTAGAAATGGTCCACCAAGAATAATTGGTCACGGCGGATTGCAATCAATATCAAGAACAATAAAATCTATGGGCACATAATTCCTATTTGAAAGAATAAGATCATCGTTAATTATTCCCATAGGATTTTTAATAGTAGAATCCGCCAAGTGCAAATTCAAAGAACATGATTCAATATCGGTAAGACCAAGCACATCACATAAAGATTTCAGAATTGTAGAAACACTAGCACCCAAGTCACAAAAAGCAAAGAACTCATAATTTTTAATCTTTAATTTGATAGTAGGTTCCCTCTCATCATGCAATTTTCTAGGAATTGAAACTTCTAATTCCAATTTTTCTTCAAAAGCTTTCATCATAGCATCAATAATATGTTTGGTAAAAGCTTTATTTTGTTCATAAGCATGAGGTGAATTTATCATGGATTGCAACAAAGAAATACAACCAATAAAAGAGAAACTATCATAATTAAAGTCTTTGTAATCCAAAAGAGTGGGCACATCACTAGCTAAAGTTTTGACCTCTTCAAACCCACTTTTATCAATTTTCTCAACAAGATTTTCACCCTCTGAAATATCGGGACACCTTCTAGATAAAGTTGACTCTTCTCCAGTCTCTTTTTCATCAATCTTAACTTTACTAAACAAGGAATCAATAGAAGAAACACCAATCATTTTAAGATCTTCATCACTTTTGCGAAAGAAATCACTAGAAAATGCCTTTTCTAAAAATTCTCTTTTAGCTCTAAGCATAGCGGTTCTTTTCTTACTTTCATCCATAGAAACATAAAGAGCTTTAATTGATTCATCTACTTTAGGCACAAAAAATTTCATCTTGAGATTTTCCACATCATGAGCTATTCTATCAACACTTCTAGACAAACCATCAATCTTACTCAACTTTTCTTCTATGGAAGTGTTGAAAATTTTTGCGTATTGATAAATTCTTTAATATTGTTCTCAAGATCAGAGGTGTTCCTATTATTATTACAATATTGATTTCCGTAGGAATTTCCATAATTATTAAAGGAATTACTAGGAAAAGGCCTAGGATTAAAATTACCTCAATAAGCATTGTTGTTGAAATTATTTCGAGAAATAAAATTCACATCTATGGCATCACTATTTTGCTCAATCGGAGTAGACAAAGGCATATCTTTAAACTCAACAGGAGCACTTCTACTAGCAACCAATTTCACAGGAGCATCAACTTTTTCACTCAAAGAAGAAATTTCTTCAACCGAATTAACTTTTTTTACTAGTAGGAGCTCTTTCAGTATGCCATTGCGAATAATTTGCCATAATATTATCAAGCAATTTTGTGGCTTCACCCGAAGTAATTTCCATAAAAGTACCACCCGTGGAGGAATCTAAAAGATTACGAGAAACAAAATTCAAACCCACATAAATTTTTTGTATAATCATCCAAAGATTTAACTCATGAGTTGGGTAATTCTATAGCATCATTTTCATCCTTTCCCAAGATTGTGCAACATGCTCATGTTCAAGTTGCTTGAAATTCGTGATCTGGGTTCTAAGGGAAATAATTTTTGCGGGCAGAAAATACTTAGTGATAAAAGCATCTTTGCATTTATTCCAAGAATCGATACTATTGCGGGGCAAAGAACAGAACCAAAATTTTGCAGAATCACGCAAAGAAAATAGAAATAATTTCATCTTCACGACATCATTGTCCACATATTTTTTCTTTGGCATATCACATAATTCCACGAAGGTATTAAGGTGGGACGTGGCATCCTCATTAGTAGTATCGGAAAATTGATCTTTCATAACAAGATTCAACAAAGCAGTATTAATATCACAAGACTCCGCACTAGTAGCGGGAGGAGCAATCGGAGTGCCAATAAAATCATTGTTATTGGTATTTCAGAAATCACTTAACTTGGCGTTCTCTTGAGTCATGATGACCACACAACAAGATTGCACTAAAAAACAGATCCGGCAAGAAAACGGCAAACGAAAAAAGAGGGGAGAATAAAACGGCAAATTTTTGGCGTTCTCGTTTTATCCTTAGTAACAATGATACATATGTGTTGGTTCCCCTTCGGTCACTTGGATCAAGCACCGTAAGATCGAACCCACTAGAAAGCACCTCTTCCCATTGCAAGATAAATAGATCAAGTTGGCCAAACAAAACCCAAATATCGGAGAAGAAATACGAGGCTATAAGCAGTCATGCATAAAAGAGATCAAAGAAACTCAAATACTTTCAGGGATATAAAAATATAGATCTGATCATAAACTCAAAGTTCATCGATCCCAACAAACACACCGCAAAAGAGTTACATCATATGGATCTCCAAGAGACCATTGTATTGAGAATCAATAGAGAGAGAGGAAGCCATCTAGCTACGAACTATGGACCCGAAGGTCTACAAAGAACTACTGAGCATCATCGGAGAGGCACCAATGGAGGTGGTGAACCCCATTCGAGATGGTGTCTAGATTGGATCTGGTGGTTCTGGACTCTGCGGTGGCTGATGCATATTTCGTCGACTCCCCTAGGGTTTTGGGAATATTAGGGTACCCCAGGTGGGCACAACCCACCAGGGCACGCCTGGGCCTCCTGGTGCCAGCGTTGAGCATGAACATTATATTTGGATCTTGTTTGATGTGAGACGGTTATTCATTTAAATCAGAGAATAATGGTTGGTCTATTTACATGAGTAATATCTTTTATGGTCATGCACCCTTGAAGAGTGGTCTATTTTTGTTGAATCTTCATTGTGGTGATACACATATTCATAATATTGATGCCAAGAGATGCAAACTTGATAATGATAGTGCAACATATTTGTGGCACTGCCGTTTAGGTCATGTTGGTGTAAAGCGAATGAAGAAACTCCATTCGGATGGACTTTTGGAATCACTTGATTATGAATCATTTGATGCTTCCGAACCATGCCTCATGAGCAAGATGACTAAGACTCCGTTCTACGGAACAATGGAGCGAGCCACTGACTTATTGGAAATAATACATACTGATTTATGCGGTTCGATGAGTGTTGAGGCTCACGGCAGTATCGTTATTTTCTGACCTTCACAGATGATTTGAGCATATATGGGTATATCTACTTAATGAAACAAAAGTATAAAACATTTGAAAACTTCAAAGAATTTCAGAGTGAAGTGGAAAATCATCGTAACAAGAAAATAAAGTTTCTACGATCTGATCGCGGAGGCGAATATTTGAGTTATGAGTTTGGCCTTCATTTAAAACAATGTGGAATAAGTTCACAACTCACACCGCCTGGAACACCACATCATAATGGTGTGTCCGAACGTCATAACCGTACTTTATTAGATATGGTGTGATCTATTATGTGTCTTACCGATTCACCACTATCGTTTTGGGGTTATGCATTGGAGACAACTGCATTCACGTTAAATAGGGCACCATCTAAATCTGTTGAGACGACACTGTATGAACTATGGTTTGGCAAGAAACCTAATCCTTTGTTTCTTAAATTTTGGGGTTGCGATGGTTATGTGAAAAAGCTTCAGCCTGATAAGCTCGAACCAAAATCGGAGAAGTGCGTCTTCATAGGATACCCAAAAGAAACTGTTGGGTACACCTTCTATCATAGATCCGAAGGCAAGATCTTTGTTGCTAAGAATGGATCCTTTCTAGAGAAGGAGTTTGTCTCGAAAGAAGTGAGTGTGAGGAAAGTAGAACTTGATGAGGTAATTGTACCTTCTCTCGAATTGGAAAGTAGCTCATCATAGAAAATCGTTCCCATGATGCCTACACCAACTAGTGAGGAAGTTAATGATGGTGATCATGAAACTTCAGATCAAGTTACTACCGAACCTCGCAGGTTAACCAGAGTACGTTCCACAGCAGAGTGGTACATTAACCGTGTTCTGGAAGTCATGTTACTAGACCATGACAAACCTACAAACTATGAGGAAGTGATGATGAGCCCAGATTCCGTGAAATGACTTGAGGCCATGAAATATGAGATGGGATCTGTCGTGGAAGTGTCACGGCAGATGTCCTCGTAGAAGGACTTAGTTGTGGAGCCATTGCGACGAGGTTAGCTTAAAGGGGTTAAAATTGGACAATGGACATGGGGAGTTTATACTAGTTCGGGCCCTTGCGGTGAAGGTAAAGGCCTACTCCAGTTTGAGGTGGTATTGTTAGGGTTTTGTTGGTGTACAAAAAGAGGGGTACGCTTTTTGTACCCCTATAACTGTGCACGGGCAGTCTGAGCCACATGAACCACCACACTGAGCAAGGCAAGGGAGGTGAGCCAAGGTAAGACCGAAGCCCAGGAGAAGCAGAACGACGCCAAGACCAAGACCACAAAGAGCGAAGGGGACGAAGCAGACCCCCCCGGCAAGATCCTTGCCGGGAGGCGGTTTTAGCAAACCCGGCAAGACCCTTGCCATGGAAGCTCGCCCCACACCTACGGAGTGAGTCACCCTTGAGTCCACTGCCCCCATGGGGCAAGGATTCGGGAGACATCCCCGTGGTGGCATGCAGATCCTTGTGAAGACATTCAAGATCAGATACACCCTTCAGAAGATGATGATCCTTGGTGGGATCCCAGCCAAGGAGGACCACAAGGCCCCCGGCAAGAGCCTTGCCGGGGATGACAGCAGGCGCCACGGCAAGACCCTTGCCGGGGCCCCGGCAAGGCCCTTGCCAAGAACACCTGTAGGGCCACCATCAGGCCCACGACAGTCAAACCTCCACAACCATTCGCATGCAGCTGCCGACCCAACCAGCTGGGCAGGCACCTGCGTGGCAGGATGCAGATCTTCATGGAGACCCACCATTGCACCACCTTAGCTGCCTGCCTGCCTACATGGCACCGCAGGCGCTGCTGGCCAGGGCGTGTAGGGAGCGGCGACGGTTGAGACATGGCTCTCCCCCGTCCCCGATAAGGTAAGGACACCTGAGCAAGACGCATTAAATGCGCCTTGTCATGTACTGCGAGGGATAACCTCACATCACTGTACCCTTTCCACCTCCTGTGTGCCACTGTGGCAACCCCTTTCCTATAAAAGGAGGCCTGAGGCGACCAGGAGGGGGATTCGGCTTTTTGGAGCTCCTCACGCCCCATAGCTAGCTCAAGAACACAAATATACAATCCACCAAAGTAGGAGTAGGGTTTTACGCATCCTCACGGCCCGAACCTGGATAAACGAACGGTGTGCTATCTGTTTGATCCGCTCTTCTCACGACCCCGTGCCCCGCAACCGTAGTAGGGATTCTTGTGATCCCATAGGTATCGTTCCCACTGACATCTTTGGCGCGCCAGGTAGGGGACGCAATTGTGAGAATCGGCTCTAGCAGTTAGCCCGGCACTCCTTCATCTTCGTGACCCTTGAAGAAGAAAGGAGGCCAGAAGATCGACACTCGAGCGATCGCAAATAGAAGCTAAGTTGCACTGAACCCTTATTTGTGCTACCCTTCTTATTTGTGGTTATTCCCCCTGGAGATATTTGCTTTGTATGAGAAACCTGCACGCCAGGGGGCTCTACCACGATCGGCAACGCCCTTGCCCTGTTTTGAGTCTGCTCAACAGCTCAAGTGGCTGCGTCGAGAATGGCAGAGTAGCCTTCCGCGATCTGCAACGCCCCCGATTCTGACTCGAGTCAAGCTCGACAGTTCGAGCGGCCGCGTTCAAAACGGAAAGGTGGCTCGTCCGGCAGCACGCGTACCCGGCTGGCCATGGGGATCCGTCCCCAAAATGCCGCTAGGGGCTTCCGCGCTGACAAGCCTTCCCGATTGACGTAGGGCACGCATACAAAGAGGAATTGAACAGGGAAATAACATGCATGAAAATTAAAAGTACTGCAAAGTTATATTACATCACATCATTGCTGTGGTTCTAACTAAAGATAAAATTTGTCTTGGTCGGGAACCCACAGCGGCGAAGAAGAACGGGATGCCTAATCCCGGCGCTGGCCTTCCACCCTCTTGATTTCGTCGATGCAGTCGGTGATGGGCTTGATGCGCTCCTTGAGCACCGTGAGGTCAGCACCATCCGGCAAGCTCTTCATCGCGGCCGCGAAGTCAAGATCGGGATTCCAGTACACCGCCTTGGTGAGGACCTTGGTCACGACCCTCCGACAAAGTCGACGGGCCTCCTCGGCCAGCGTGGCCATCCTGTTGGAGTGAAGATAAGTCAAGGCTCCGAGGACGCCCTCGAAGAACAGGGTCAACTTGGTGTTGACGGTCCCGCTGCGCTCAGGGGCGTACCTCACGTGTGGCATCCCCATGGTGGCCAACTGCGAGGTGACCCTGCCCGTGACCTCCTCCAGATGGCTGATCCATCTGTTCTCGCCCGCCACATAATCCTAGTGGGAGGCGGCCTCGTTCGCCCGCAACTGCTTCTCCTCCTCCAGGCTCCTGGTCAAGGTCTCCTCCCGAGCCCTGCTCTCTGATAGCATCTTCTCGAGATCCTCCAGCTTCAGCTTGAGGTCTCTCACGGAGTTTTGCGCTTCGGAGAGCTCCCTAGCCCAGTTGATGACCGCTCCTTGCGCCTCCACCAAGGCGCTGTTGAGCGTGCTCTTCTTGTTGGACAGCTTGAGGGCCTGCTCCTTCAGCTCGTCCTGCACCACCTCCAACTCCCTTACCTTGCCGGCATGGGCCAGAGCCTGGGCATCGAGTGCCTCCTTGTGCCTCTGCTCCAGCTCGCGAGTCCACCGCGTGACAAGGGCCTCGAGATCCTCATCCTTGCCAGGGAGCGCTTTGGCAAGCTTCGCCTCACGCGCGGTGAGGTCCTCTTCCTGGGAATCCAGTGCGGCTTGATGTTGGTTCCGGACGGCCTCGGCCACGGCAGCCAAGTTCGCCGCCTGTTCCTGGGCCTTCTCGATGTCAGCCATCTTCATGGTGAGCTCGACATTGCGCTTGGCCAATTCCTCCTGAAGGGACCTCTGCTCCTAACGAGTCTGGTGGAACCAGGTCTGCGTCTCAGCAACGCGCGCCTTGAAATCCACCTCCGCCTGGTCCACCATTACCATCCTGGACTTAACCTTGTCCGGACGGACACGGTAGAGCGCCTGGAGTTTTCAGAAGTTGGCCCCCATAGCGCGGAAAAGCTGCTCTTCCGAAGAACCGTCACCGCCAACGCCCGGCTCATTAACCACATCGAGCCCGGTGGTGGCAAGCACCTCGCCGTCGAAAACTTCCCCTTCGGCGGGCGCCCGGCTTGACGCCCCTGGGAGGTGGACGAACAGATCGTCGCCCACCTTCAGATATCTACCGGGGCCCGAGGTTGAGGAGGAGGGAGGCTGGTCAGCCACCACCTCTTCCTTGGCGGAGGCCTTGCCGGCCTCACCGGCAGGTCCACTGCTGGCGCCCTCGGCAGAAGCCTCGCCGGTCGCCTTGGCGGCCCCCGCCGCGGTGTCCTTGGCAGCATCCTTGGCGGCCTCCTCAGCAATGTCCCCAACAATAGTGTCCACGTCCTCCATGTCTGTTGAAGGAGGGCCTAGGCAGCAACGGGAGCAATGAAGCCAAGAAAAGAATAAGAGAAAGACAAAGACGAAGGACATGCGACTCACCAGTGCCAGGCTGTGAAGCAGAAGTCCCCTCTCCGCCAAAATTTGGCGCCGTGGCAAAGCCACCAGCGCCCAAGTTCCCCTCTTCCTCCATGGGTGTGGGCACCGTGCCTGATGCCCTTGCCGGGGACGCCCCCCGCAGCGGCGTAGTCGATGGGGGTGGTGTGTTAGGAGTAGCCCTCTGTGGCTCCTCCTGCTGCCACTCCCCTCCTGCAAACCCGACAAGGTCAGCATCATAGCATCGAGCGCCTACCACATGTCGAGTAAGAAGAGGGTGACGAACTTACGCTGGGGGTTGCGGCGGGGGCTGCTGTCCGGGCTGCTCAGCACCACCAGTGGTGTCTTTGAAGCCCCAGCTGGGGGCTGGCTGCTCGCTGAGGTCCTCGCCCTCTTCACCCTCTGGGCCAACGTCTCTGTCTCCCTACGGAAGCAAAAATGGATCAAGACAAGCGACCCAATTCGAGGAAATGGAAATGATAGTAAGGAACGGAGAACTTACTCGTCATCCGTCTCCTCCTCTTCCACCAGTTTCCTTTTCCTCTCCGGGCTAAGAGGCCCGAGATCAAAAGGGAGATCCACATCATCATCCGAGTCGACGCCTGCCGGAGGAGGCGAAGGAGGCGGTGGGGTTTGTGCGTGCCCGGATGAGGAAGGGGCTGTTGTCTTCTTCTTCTCAGCGGCCTTCGTCAGCCTCTTGGCTGCCGTGGCCCTCGTGTGGCGTCCAGACCCCTCCAGGGTCAATTGAGGTTGCGCAGTCCTGCCGGGCCGGACCGGCTCACCGGAGCCAGCCCGCCGCAGGACTCGCCCTCTTCCCCTGGTTGGCGTCGAGCCCTCCGACACGTCCTCCTCCTCCCCTGACGACTCGTCGGCCGCGTCTTCGACGAGCGGAGATCCAGTGTTGGCGCTGCTGACCTCCCCGGAGGCCACCGCCCACCGGGTGAGCTCCTCTTCCTCCACCGCCATTGCGGCCTTGTCCTCCACGCCCCCGGCGCTGCCGGCCTCCATGGCAAGTTGTTCCTCCCTCGCCCTAGTGGCGATGTAGTCCAGCTCTGCCTGGGTGGTGTCCATGATAAGCCACCACTCGGCGTCGGCATTGACGTACACCTCGATCAGGGTGTCGAAGAATTGTTGCACATCCTCGTCCTTCGGCTCCTCCCAGCTCGGGACAGGGCCGTGGGCATTACAGTTCGGCATCATGGCGATGATCTCGGACCGACGCGAATTGTTGCACAAAGGGACCACCCTCGCTGGCAGCTTGAAAAATGGCCCCTTGAGGGCCTTGCCAACCTTTGCGGCAGCCCTCGCGGCCTTGCCGGTCCCCTCGACCTCGCCATCGCGACACACATCAAGCTAGAAAAGCCGCTGGCAGAAGTGGGCATGCGCCAGCACTGTGAAGTTGTGATCGAGGCCGGGGCGGAGTCGCATAATGTCAGCCGGGTTCGTAAAGAGCCAAGTTGGCCTCCCCTTGCTGTGCAACGGGGTGATCCGGCGGCGGATGAAGTCCGCCCCGATCATCTCAAGGGTGAGTCCGGCCTGGGTGAGCCGGAGAATCCTAGTGGTGGCGACGGTGAGCCTCCCATCGGCGGCGTCGACATCGCTCCAATCGCTGCCGCGGACCGGAGGCACTCGGCGGACCTTGCAGAATTCCGGCGGGTTTTCATCTTCAATCCAGCACCACCGGCCACGCCATTCCTCCCACCTCTCCTTCATGGCACCGTCCGGGTATGCCCCCTTGGATCTTGGGATCCAGGTGACGCAACTAGAGACGGCTCCTCCCGGCTGGATTCGAGGGAAGAAGTAATGGCGGAAGAGCGCCGTGTTGGGCTGCAACCCGGCAAAGCCTTCGCAAAGATGCGCAAAGAAAGCCATGCACGCCAGCGCATTCGGAGTAAAATCCAAGAGGCGAAAGCCGAAGGTTCGCATAATGTCACAGAAGAAATCGGAGAAAGGAGGGCATAACCCGCAAGAGAAGTAATCAACGAAGAAGGGGTACCGATTTGAGGCAGGATCGGTGCAAGCAGCAGGAATGATGCGCGTCGCCGGGTGTCCCGAATCCTCTCCCCCCGTATTCACTCCCCATAGGGGCTTGAAGGAGGCCCGGAGCTCTTAAACGTCAACCGTCGAGGGGAAGAAGAAGGCGGACTTCGTCCGGTCCCCTGACAGCGCGCTCTCCGACGGATCCAACGTCCTGGCGCCCTTAGCCACCCCCTTGCCCTTGGCGAATTTGGGAGCCATGGCAACCAAGAAGTTCAGAGGGCTGGGGAAGGGGGATGGCGAAGCGACGGCGACGGGCGACAGCGAAATCTTAGGAAGGAAGGAAGAAAGGGAACGGCGGCTCTGAGATCGGAAAAGGCACGAGGGAAGAGGAGAAAGTGAGCAGCGCGCCCACGGTTATTCCTTCTTATGGGGGAAAAACGCGGGCCGCCTCCTTTCACATTAACTGTGATGTGACGCATGCCCGCGGGAAGCAACCCCACGCATGCCTCCCACGTCACACACGCCTCCCCACACCGCGCCACGCGCGGGAAGCATGGGAAGCACAACGCGCGAAGACCCTTGCCGTGGCAGCTCGCCCCACACCTACGGAGTGAGTCACCCTTGAGTCCACTGCCCCCATGGGGCAAGGATTCGAGAGACATCCCCGTGGTGGCATGCGGATCTTTGTGAAGACATTCAAGATCAGATACACCCTTCAGAAGATGATGATCCTTGGCGGGATCCCAGCCAAGGAGGACCACAGGGCCCCCGGCAAGAGCCTTGCCGGGGATGACAGCAGGCGCCACGGCAAGACCCTTGCCGGGGCCCCGGCAAGGCCCTTGTGAAGAACACCCGTAGGGCCACCTTTAGGCCCACGCCAGTCAAACCTCCACGGCCATTCGCATGCAGCTGCCGACCCAACCAGCTGGCCAGGCACCTGCGTGGCGGCATGCAGATCTTCGTGGAGACCCACCATTGCACCACCTCAGCTGCCTGCCTGCCTACATGGCATCGCGGGCGCCGCTGGCCAGGGCACGGCGACGGACGAGACAGGGCTCTCCCCCGTCCCCGATAAAGCAAGGACACCTGGGCAAGACGCATTAAATGCACCTTGTCATGTACTGCGAGGGATAACCTCACATCACTGTACCCTTTACACCTCCTTTGTGCCACTGTGGCAACCCCTTTCCTATAAAAGGAGGCCCGAGGCGACCAGGAGGGGGATTCGGCTTTTTGGAGCTCCTCACGCCCCATAGCTAGCTCAAGAACACAAATATACAATCCACCAAAGCAGGAGTAGGGTTTTACGATCCTCGCGGCCTGAACCTGGATAAACGAACCGTGTGCTATCTGTTTGATCCGCTCTTCTCACGACCCCGTGCCCCGCAACCGTAGTAGGGATTCTTGTGATCCCATAGGTGTCGTTCCCACCGACAGGTTTCGATTACCAGGGAGCAAACATGTTGTGCCTGGCTTTCGACTTGTTGTTTCTTTCCCTAAGCCGCCGTCGAGTCATCCCCTCATATACATGGGTTGACGCCCTGCGGCCTATAGAGTCCTGGCCGGCTCATACAAACGTTCCCGGCTCGGTGACTTATCTTACATGCCTTACAACACAAGTTTACATATACATGGCGGTTTATACTTACGGGCCTTAAGCCACCTCTAGATTTGGGCCTTTTAACAAGCCTATCTATGAACCACCATCTTTAGCATACTCTTGGGCTTCATTTAGATGAACCGCCATAATGGATGACCCGGCCTCTCCTGGGCGGATCATATCTGATAGTCATATCCCCAACATTAGGCCCCAGGTTGATTTGAACTCGTTCATGTCAATCTTCAACACTTAGAAAAAATCCTTCTTCATCTTACTGTGAAACATTGTAACCCACCATGGCGTCATTTCTGGAAATTGCGATCATCCGCCGTGACATCACCTACAATTAATACATGGCCCAAATCTTAATTAAATATTTTTCTTTACTGATCCTCCGAAAATTGAGGTGCCCACGTCGTCACGTATCTGTTTTCCTGTCTCCTCGATTCCCGTGCATGCCATTTTATCCTTCCGGCCTTATAAATAGAGCCAAGAGCTCACTTGTCATTCTCCCCCTTTGCCTTCTCTCCTTCTTCTTCCTCCTCGCGACGTCCCAGCGCACCCGAGCTCCACCGCCGTCAACCTTCATCTCCTTCATCGACTCCGGCCGCTGCATCACCCTGAACGGACCAGAGCACCACGGTGCCTCTCCACTGTCTTGTAAGCATCAGTAAGTCTTCCCCTTCCTCGCCATAGATCTGTCATTAGGGTTTCAGTGTTCATCGATGTTCGTCGCCGCCCTTCTTTTTTCTTGCTTAGATTCATGGCTTAGATCCGAAAAACCACATAAACCTTACGCGGTAACAATTTTAACACTTATTTTTGATACCAGACCATATCTTTCTTACAATAGATCTCATCTGAACGCCCCTGCTCTTCTGCTGCCGCCACCTTAGGTTTAGCTTTTACTCCATTTTTCTGAATAGCTACAGATCCAATCTTATATCCTTAATCTGCGAAACCTGTTTGTCTTGATACTTAGTAAAATTTTGCTCTTGTCAGATCCTGAATACCAGTACGTGTCATGGCGGCTTACATGTCCGGCTTATAATTACTCATATATCATTAGTCCTGACTTAAGCCGCCATTCTTAATATATATGTTGTAACTGTTCACCTGTGATTTCACCAATCTGATTTGCCGGCCAAAATTTCCCTTTCTTTAGGTTTTTCTCTTCACAATGCCGCCAAAGACATTCTATGCATGCAACTGGGTTCCCTCCATTGTCACTGAGGGCATGCTTAAAGACTTTGTCAAAATCGGGTATTTCCCATAAAATAATGCCATGCACTACCGTGCCCCTGAACTGGGCGAAGAAAGACCTCAACCGAAGGAGGACGAAGTCATTGTATTCCCTGATCTTATGAACCGGGGCTTCTCACCACCAGGCTCTAAGTTTTTTCGAGATGTCCTGCACTTCTTCCAGCTCCATCCTCAAGACATTGGTCCCAACTTTGTGTCGAATATCTGCAACTTTCAAGTCTTATACGAAGTATACCTTCAAGAGGAGCCCATCATTGAACTTTTCAGAGAATTATTTTATTTGAACTGCCAGAATGAGTTCACGAACGGCCCTATCTTGGAACTTGGCGGAATTTCGATTCAACACAGAAGAGATGCCATCTTCCCTTATGCCTGCCTGCCTAGTAACCCCAAAGATTGGAATCAGACGTGGTTTTACTGCAAGGATACTTCTCCGGCTGACGAGAATCCATTGTCGGGTTATTGTGTTGAACGTCTTGACCCGAAGCATGATCTTTTGGGAAAGCTCCCACCCACCGAACATAGAAAACTTGCGCCTACCATAGCGAAAGTTAAAGCTCTGCTGGGAAACGGATTAACCGGCATTGACTTAGTTCGATGCTGGGTCGCCAGGCGAATCATACCCTTGAGCCGTCGACCTGGCTTAATGTGTACATACATAGGCGGCATAAAGGATCCATTACGCCACAGCCCTTTGCGTCTTTCTGATGATGCCATTACTGGAATGAAAAGAACTCTTCTAAATGAAGATTCTGAGGACTGCAGCAAAGCAGGTCTAAACCCTTTCTGCAAACTTAACCCATCGCCAGATGTGAGTCTCTAACTTGCTTTGCTTTCAACTCATCATTTGAATATCTTATTAACTTCAACTTTTGTTAATTTTCACAGGCTAAATCGGATTTTTGGAAGGCAAAATATGACCACGAAGCTGCTAAAAAGGCCAGGGCTGCCAAGAAAGCCGCCAAGAAAAACCGCAAGAAAAGCAAGAAGAAGCCAAGTGCTTCCAGTATGTTTGAGCTGGACGACAGTTTTGAGTCGGAGGTAGCCCTTGACTCCCTTGCCTCCTTTTTCAATCATCTTACTGACACTGACTATTATCAGGATGATACGGGGGCCAGCCAAGCCATTGAAGAAGAGGTAATGATTGTTTCCTCCGACTCAGAGCCTTTGCCAAGACAGAAATTTCGACGGGTAATCTGGAAAGTAAGATTTTCACGCCCCTTAGCGAATTTGGATCCTCACTTTCTTTGGAAGCAACAGCAGCACGAGAGCCTGCGCCAGACTCGGAATAGCGGAGGTGAAGAATTGTCCTCTGGCTTACCGAACACTCCTGCTCCTCGAAAACAGCGAAACGAGGTTCTTTTTTTTAACTACGACTTTAACCCGCTGGCGGGTCTTATTGCCTATCACTTAACTCTGATGAGGACTGCTGACCAGGAACTTGCCCGTTCTTCCTCTAGGGACTCATCACAAACCGAGTTGCCGGCTTTTAAAACTGCCCCTGGGTAATGGCAATTAATTTTACTCTATAGCTCTATACACTCTTACCTTTATACTAACCTGTCATAACCCATGCAGTGGTCAAGCAAAGCCTAATAAGAAGGCGAAGGTGACTAAGCCAACTGAGGCACCTGAAGTTGCAGAGCCGGAGCAGCAAGTCCCTGTACCTGAAGCTTCTGACAAACGACCAGAAGAACCTGCTACTGACACACTGCCTGAGATTTCCGACTTCTCCTATGATCATACAGATGCCAATCTTGTGTTCACTAAATCATTCAACCCACTTAAGCCGCTAGAAGAACATGGTGAAGATGTTATTATTACTGGTACCAGCTTCAGAGAACCGGGACGTCCAACCGTCCTGGCCAATCACTCCGCTAAAGATGAGTTCATTGAAAGGCGAAAAATGAAATTTGACATTGCTAACTACTCTCAACTGACCGTCAATGAAGTATTGTCTGCTTATCTTAACCAAGTTCATTCTAGTCGCGACCTTGAGATTGATATGGTGAAACAGATGTTCCAAAAGTATGAGGTATGACTTCCGGCTTTTAAATAAGTTATGTACATCCTGCCAGCCTCCAAGTCTACTGGCTATGATAAGATTGAATAGGCTGTAGACTTAGAAGAATTCATAAGCTTCTGTCATAGACTCCCTCCAAGTCTGGTTTAAAATTAAACCGGATGTTGAAGCAGTTTAATTTTGCATCCGTAGTCCCTAAGGGCCGGTTTAATCAGCATGAATAAGCTGGTCCTATTTATCATTGTGTAAGAAAGTAGAGCTTAACTACATAGCCCCCATGAGTCGGCTGAGACTGTTTACAACACATCCGGCTCATCATTAATAAGTTTCAAGCAATATGCATTAGCCCCCAAGTGCCAAGTAGTGTTGCTTGTAGAGTGCTTGGCACTTTATTCATAAGAGTCATTTCCTTGAAAAATTTCTTTGACAGACATTAGCCCCCAAGTGCCAAGTGTTGTTGCTTGCAAAGGACTTCAGACTTATATTGTTGTAATCCGCCATGAATGTATTTGACAAGTTCCGCGCTTCATGCAGGCTGCTACTGCTGAACTGGAATCTCAATTAAGTAATGCAAAGACCCGGCTGGCGACTCAGGAAACCTAGACTCAGAAAGCTGAGTCAAAGTTCTAGTTTAGCGTGGCTGAGTCGGAAAAGCTGAAGACCAATTTTGAGGCGGAGAAAAATACTTGGGCTGAAGAAAAGACTGCCTTAATACAGCAAGCTGAAAAAGCAGAGGCACCTCTTGAGGAGGTAACCATTGAGCTCACCAGCTTAAAGCATCGTGTATCTCAGATGGTTTATGCTATCTTTGGTGAGTCGCCTTGTTATTCATCCAAAGTGAATACTTGTTGTAGTAATATAAACCGCCACTTGACCGTTCTGTGATTTACTCAGGTCCCAGGAGTAGCAACTTTAACTAGGACATGCTTGTGAAGCTCAAGGTGGTCTATACTCTTGTCGAGCAGTTGTATACAGGAGCTCTGCGTACATTAGCTACCATTTCTCCAACAAACCAAGGACCCAATCTGTTAACTGAGGTGTTGAAGAAATTGTCAATCGTGCCCACCAGAATTCAAGAGATAAAGCGGTCTTGTGCGAGAGCCGGTGCTGTGACAGCTTTGAGCCGTGCTAAGGCATGGGTACCAGAGTTAGACCCGACCGACGTAGCTAGTGGATACCCAAGTCTGAAGGAAGATGGAACTTCTTTTGATTAACAAGACTTCGCCGCTTGTGTTAAAGCAATCCGTCCTCATGCGACAGTCATTGCTGAAGAAACCAATCTCTCCAAATATCAGCTGGCTTACGATGCAGAGAACCAGAAGATGCATACTCCTGCGTATAAAGTGATGGATTTGATTCCTCCAATTCGTAAGCACACCTTCGCCCCTGAAATTGACCCGTCCAATCTTATTGATGACGAAGCTGAATTCTACGCCTTGCGCGGCTTTGATTGGTCAAAACCAAACTTCCAGACGGCGGAGAAGGATGAAGAACCGACAAGGGATGACCCAGAGCCAGGCCAAGAAGAATGAACCGCCGGGCGGTTGATAACTTTGATCTTTGAAAAACACTTGATCTCGGTCGGTTCATGAAACCATGTAATAGGGTAGCAAAAACTTGAATATGTTGTGCCATCATGCATGTTTCTGCCTTTTGCTTAATACTGCTGATCTGCCGGTTTAAAAACCCTTATGAATATGATAGCCTTTGACTTATCAGATCTGAATGATTGTTATCCTGCACGCAAAGAAAATACAAGCGCCCTGGCGGCTTACCGCCGGGCGGGTCATGATACCCAATTAAAGCCACTGAGGACAAAAGGTCCATAACCAGGGCTGATCTGACAATTGTTAAATAAGATGTCATACCTGTAGTATATGCTTAGACTGCCGGCTTATCAGCTTCATGCAGTTAGAGGTGTTAGAGCAATAACTCTAAACAGAGGAGTATGATACTCTGGCGACTTAGAGTCTGCCCTCTTGACGGGTTGTATAAACCCAAAGTATGCTTCAAATATGAGCCGTAAACAAGGCAGTTGGGCCTGACTTGCAAAAACTAGAAGGCAATGAAAAACCATATAAAGAATACAAATAAGAAATCAAAAGAAATTCGAGGCTTTTGTAGGCTACCAAGCCAAAGTGTCTTCTTCAATGAAACTAGCCTAAGCCACTCGATTGTTCATGCATTATGTGAGCCTGACTCACAGTACCCAATCAACATTTGAACCCAGATAAAGTCGTATCTTGCTTTATAGACTTATCATGAGTACGCGGGGTCAGAGTAACATCATACATCATGCGCTGATTTTTCCAAGTTTCAAGGAAGGCGGCTTATGAAGCCTGGATCTATCCTGACTATCTGTAAACCGTGCTCTCGCATGACAAGCCGCCGTTTGAACCTTAACGAGCTCAGATCTTGGTCGAATACGCCATAAAGACTGATCGTTAAGAGTTCGGCGGGTCAATCAGGATAACATGATGGAGTTGAAGCAGCTAGTTACAGGTAGGATAACCCAGATAGGTTATGTTCTCTTTGGTCGAATACGCCTATGTTTGAACAAACCTGGTCAAGAGGGTAGTAACGCTATGTTCTCTTTGGTCGAATACGCCTATGTTTGAACAGGAAGCCCCCAAGTGACATGCTTACAAATCGTGCTCGTCAGGGACCTATGTTTGAGCTGTGTTGTGCATCCAACTCTCTTTGGTCCCTGAAATTTGGGCATCGAGCCTCTTAAATGAATATGATGATAAAGACTTAGCTTCAAGGAAGCGAAACGATAGAGGCCCTTAATTGTCAGGCATGCCGGATTTATTATACTGCTTATATTATATACATCAGGTAACTATGCACATCATGAGAGCCGGTGGCTCAAGTATAGTAGGGCCAAAGATGAGCAATGTTCCATGGCCGACGGGTCTCCTCCTCTGATGTGTGTGAGTCCTTGTTGTCTCGAACGTTGATAAGGTAGTATGACCCATTATGTAAATTCTTGCTGACCATGAAAGGTCCTTCCCAAGGCGGTGATAACTTGTGCATATCTGTCTGATCTTGGATGAGCCGGAGCACTAAATCTGTCGTCTTGAAAGGTTCTGGTTTTGACCCGGTGGTTGTGATAACGATGTAAGTCTTGCTGATAAATCGTCGAATGAGCCGCCGCGAGATCACGCTCCTCATCCAATAAGTCAAGTGCATCTTGATGCACCTTTTCATTGTCAGCCTCATCATAAGCCGCCACCCGGGGTGAATCGTGACGAATGTCACTAGGGAGAACCGCCGCTGCCCCATAAACCATAAAAAAGGTGTGTAACCCGTAGACCTATTGGGGTCGTATTGATGCTCCATAACACTGAGGGTAGTTCCTCCACCCAACAACCCCGCGTTCTCTGCAAAAGAACCATAAGCCGGGGCTTGATACCTCACAGAATCTCCTGATTTGCTCGTTCTGCCTGACCATTGGATTGAGGATGGGCCACAGAGGAAACATCAAGCCGGATATGCTCCCGTTGTCAAAACTCTTCCATAGCACCTTTAGAGAGATTAGTACCATTATCTGTTATACTACTATGTGGAAAGCCAAAACGGAAGATCACCTTCTTCATGAATTGAACCGTCATTGCCGCATCACATTTACTAACCGGCTCTGCTTCAACCCACTTAGTAAACTTATCAACTGCCACCAAGAGGTGGGTCTTCTTATCCTTGGACCTCTTAAAGGGCCGAACCATATCAAGCCCCCAAGTTGCAAATGGCCAAGTAATTGGAATCATCCTCAATTCTTGAGCCGGCACATGAGCTCGTCGTGAAAATTTCTGACAGCCGTCACATCTGCTTACCAAATCCTCAGCATCAGCATGAGCCGTCAACCAATAGAACCCATGACGAAAAGCCTTGGCTATAAGAGATTTAGAGCCAGCATGATGACCATAATCTCCTTCGTGGATCTCTCGTAAAATCTCACAGCCTTCTTCAGGAGAGATGCAACGTTGAAATGCCCCTGTGACACTACGATGGTGCAACTCCCCATTGACAATTGACATTGACTTAGACCGCCGGGTTATCTGTCTGGCCAAGACATCATCCTCTGGTAACTCACCCCGGGTCATGTAAGCCAAATATGGGACCGTCCAATCAGGAATAGCATGAAGAGCCGCCACCAATTGCGCCTCCGGGTCAGGGACAACAAGATCCTCCTCTGTAGGTAATTTAACAGACGGGTTAAGCAAAATATCCAAAAACGTGTTAGGTGGCACCGTCTTACGCTGAGCCCCTAGCCGGCTTAAAGTATCAGCCACCTCATTCTTCCTGCGTTCAATATGCTCAACTTGATATCCCTTGAAATGACCTGCAATAGCATCAACCTCTCGGTGATAAGCTGCCATGAGCGGGTCCGAAGAATCCCAAGTACCGGAAACTTGCTGAGCTACCAGATCTGAATGGGCCAAAACACCTCACCCGGCTCAGATTCATCTCTTTAGCTATCCGAAGACCATGGAGCAAGGCTTCATACTCAGCTGCATTGTTAGTACAAGGGAACATTAGCCGGAGAACATAAGAAAATTTATCACCTCATGGGGAAGTCAAGACAACTCCAGCCCCCAAGCCCTCTAACTGTCTGGACCCATCAAAATGAATAGTCTAATATGTGTTATCTGGCTTTTCCTCAGGCGCCTGTAACTCTGTCCAGTCATTGATGAAATCCACATTTGCTTGGGACTTGATGGCTCTATGAGGCACATATTTTAAACCGTGAGGTCCAAGCTCAATGGCCCATTTAGCAACCCAGCCCGTGGCTTCCCTATTTTGAATGATGTCTCCTAAAGGAGCAGAGCTAACCACAGTAATGGGATGACCCTGAAAATATTGTTTGAGCTTCCGGCTTGCCATGAAACCCCATACACAAGCTTCTGCCAGTGTGGATATCTCTGCTTGGATTCAATAAGCACCTCATGATGTAGTAAACAGGCTGTTGAACCAGGTATTCTTTGCCTGCCTCTTTTGTTTCCACCATAATAGCTACACTCACGGCCCGGCTAGCAACTACATACAACAACAGAGGCTCCTTATCAATACGGGCAGCAAGCACAGACGGCTCAGCCAACTGTTTTTTCAGATCCTCAAATGCTTGATTAGCAGCATCACTCCAAACAAAGTGATCTATCTTCTTCATCATCTGATAAAGAGGAATAGCCTTCTCTCCTAACTGGCTTATGAACCGGCTCAGAGCTGCAATACAACCCGCCAGACGTTGTACATCATTGACACACGCCGGTTTAGCCAATGAAGTGATGGCTTTGATCTTCTCCGGGTTAGCTTCAATGCCTCTGTTAGAAACCAGAAATCCCAAGAACTTGCCTTCTGGTACACCAAAGATACATTTAGCCGGGTTAAACATCATCTTGTAGACCCGGAGATTATGAAATGTCTCCTTCAAATCATCAATCAGGGTCTCCTTCTTTCTGGATTTTACCACAATGTCATCCACATAGGCATGACCATTACGCTCGATCTGTTTATGAAGGCAATTCTGTACACACCGCTGATAAGTCGCCTGGGCACTCTTGAGCCCAAAAGGCATGGACACATAGCAGAAGGCTCCAAACAAAGTAATGAAAGTTGTTTTCTCCTAGTCTTTAACTGCCATCTTGATCTGATGATAACCCGAATAAGCATCCAAGAAACTCAAACGCTCACAATCCGCCGTAGCATCAATGATTTGATCAATACGAGGGAGAGCAAACGGACCAGCCGGACAAGTCTTGTTTAAGTCTGTGTAATCCACACACATCCGCCAAGTGTCGTTCTTCTTAAGCACCAGCATCGGGTTAGCCAAAACCCAGGATGGAAAACTTCAACGATAAACCCGGCCGCTAAGAGCCGAGCCACCTCCTCACCAACGGCCTCCCGCCTCTCCTCGTTAAATCGTTGAAGAAATTGCTTGACCGGCTTAAACTTCGGATCAATATTAAGAGTGTGCTCAGCGAGTTCCCTCGATACACCTGGCATGTCTGAAGGCTTCGATGCAAAGATGTCCCGGTTCTCACGGATGAACTCGATGAGCGTTCTTTCCTATTTCGGCTCCAGGTTAGCGCTGATGCTGAACTGTTTAGATGAGTCGCCAGGGACGAAGTCAACCAATTTAGTATCATCTGCCGATTTAAACTTTAACGAAGGATCATGCTCTGTGGTTGGCTTTTTCAAGGATGTCATATCTGTTGGGTCAACATTATACTTGTAAAATTTCAGCTCCTTTGTTGCACAAACTGATTCAGCATAAGCCGCATCACCTTCCTCGCACTCCAAGGCCACCTAGCGACTCCCATGCAATGTGATGGTGCCCTTATGACCCAGCATTTTAGGCTGCAAGTAAACATAACAAGGCCTTGCCATGAACTTAGCATAAGCCGGCCACCCAAATAGAGCATGGTAAGGGCTCTTGATCTTGACAACTTCGAAGGTTAAAGTCTCAGACCTGGAATCATAATCATCTCCAAAAGCAACCTCTAAAGATATCTTACCCACCGGGTAGGCCGACTAACCAGGTACCACACCATGGAAAACAGTGTTTGATGGTTTAAGATTTTTATCAGTCAGTCCCATGCGACGGAAGGTCTCATAATAAAGTATGTTAATGCTGCTACCTCCATCCATGAGTACCTTAGTAAATTTATAGCCCCCAACCTGAGGCGCTACCACCAGAGCCAGGTGACCCGGATTATCAACCCGGGGCGGATGATCCTCACGACTCCACACAATAGGATGCTCTGACCACCATAAATAGCGAGGCACCACCGGCTCAACAACGTTCACTGGTCTCTTGTGAAGCTTCTGATCATGTTTACACAAACTGGTGGTGAAAACGTGGTACTGCCAACTATTCAACTGCTTTGGATTGCTCTGATAACCAGATTGCTGCTGTTGTTGATTCCCTTGATTATTCTGCCGATTGTAACCACCTTGATTGCCTTGGCTGTGAAACCCGGAATTTGAGCCGCCGCCATCATGACCCGGACGATGAGAGCCGGGTCCTGATCCATCGTACGGGCCATGATTGTGCTGGATTGAGTCCCTAAAGCTTCTCATTATGCTGCAATCTTTCCATGAATGAGTAGTCGGTTTCTGATTCGTTCTGTGTTTTGGACATGGATGATTTAATACTACGCCAAGGTCAAATCTTGTCCCTTGAGCCGGTGGTCCCTTACGACGCTGGTTATAATTGCGCGCACCGGTGTTAGCCACAAAATCATCAGCCTTGCGTTTACCATTGCCGCCCTAATTGGTAGGGTTATACTTCTATCCCTTCATGCCATTACTCTTCTTTCCCTTCTCCGATATTTCATCCTCAGAGTCGGGGTCCTTGGTGCCATCAGAGTCGGCATACTTTACAAGAGCCGCCATTAGCTCCCCCAGGTTGTTGCAATGATGCTTTAGCCGCCCAAACTTCTGCTTGAGTGGAATGAACCGGCAATTTTTCTCCAACATTAGAACTGCTGAACCGACATTGATATTATCTGAAGAATGTATGATGGTCGAGACCCGGTGCACCCAGCTGGTTGTTGACTCTCCCTTGGCCTGAACATAAGAAACCAAATCCATGATCGACATAGGCTGCTCACACGTGTCTTTGAAATTATAGATAAACGGGGCCTTCAGCTCCGCCCATGACCCGATGGAGTTAGGCGGCAGCCCTTCAACCAGGTATGAGCCATCCCCTCCAGCATCATGGTGAAGTACTTAGCGTATGCAGCCTCACTAATGTCCAACATCTCCATAGCCATCTCATAACTCTCCACCCACGCCTCAAGGGGTTGATCGGCTGTGTAATTAGGAACCTTACGAGGGCCTTTGATGTCCTTGGGCAGATGTTCGTTTCATAGAGCCGCCGTTAGACACAGCACACCGAAAGCCTTGGAAGTTACACCGGCCTCAATTGAAGCTGTCGGGTAAACCAGCGTGTGCTGATGAGCCGTCAGCTCGGCCTCCCGACGTGCTCTGCCCTGGTCCACCAAATCATGTGCATTGGCACCATCGCGCGCCGGGTCGTGCCCATTAGGTCGGTTACGGTCCTGCTCCGTACTCGAGACTATCGGTGAGTCAATGTGCCTACTGTAGCTCCGGCTTGGACGAGGGGTTGAATGGATCCGGTCACGGCTATAAGAGTAAGCCTGTTGCTAGACTAAAGATGTTTGAAGGAGCTCCCTAGCCCTTAGGGTTTCAACCGCCACAGGAGTCTCACCCTCAACTGGTAGAGCCGCTAATCGCGTCGCCACAACAATCATGTTGTCCAAAGGGGTGGAATACTGACCCGGCGGTGTTACCACGTGTTGAGGCGGGGCGTTGTTCATATACGGAGAACTTGTCACGCGCGACTGACCCGACACCCCATCGCCTGGCACTTCAGTCATCCGATTTACCACCGGCGGGTTACTGGCCCCAGCTCCAGGGGTGTTGAAGAGGTCCCTTGACTCATAAACTGAGGGCAGACGACTCCGGTATTTTTTCCTCAAAACTTCGTTCGACGCGTTCTGATCCACCATGAGCCGGTATGAATCTGCTTTGAATCCGCTATGCTTGGGCACTTAAAACGGCCCACTCTGTAGCCATCCTGGTGTTTTCTGCTGCTAATTCCGCCTTAGCCTGTGCTATCTCATCACGCAACTTAGCTATCTCTGCCTTGTGTTGCTCCTGGTTGTCTGGGGTCAGCTCAACCTCCATCAAAGTTGCCAAGGCATCCAACAAACCTGTTAAGACTTGAGCCGGCGGGCGCGCTGAACCGCCAGCCCCGGTTGCCGTTACCGCTTCTGCACTTGAAGTCATAGCCGCGGTGGCTGTCGAACCAAGAACCGGCTAGGTGCGAGCCATGAAGATCGCCACCCTGTTTGGCGGCTCATGGGGATCCGGAATACTATCGCCATTGGAACAGCCCCCAAGCGGCCCGTGTTGTAGCTGATACATTGAGTTGGTCTCGCCTGTGGACGACTCATCATCAGAGCAGATGGCCGTCTCACCGCCGGAGGCAGAGCCTTCCAACTCAGCCCCATGGGTAAACCCAATGAAGACATGCCTTACGGCAGGTTGAGCCCGGGCGGGTCGTGCACGCTGAGCCGTCTCGATGATGTCGGTGCAGATGTCTGGCTCAGGGCCCGGCTTGCCGATCTTGCCGATGAATACGTGGATTACACCGAAGGGAACCCGGTACCCGTACTCAATTGAGCCGGCCTCGGGGCCCCAACCTGCATCGTCGATGTAGAGCTTTCCGCGACGACTCTTGGTCATCCGGCCCACAGCATATCCCTTAAGCCCTTCGAAGTTGTCCTTTAAAAACTCAAAACCACCATGCACGGGCCCCATGGTGGGCACCAACTATCATGGAAGTGTCATGACAGATGTCCTTGTAGAAGGACTTAGTTGTGGAGCCATTGCGACAAGGTTAGCTTAAAGGGTTTAAAACGGGACAAAGGAGACGGGGAGTTTATACTGGTTTGTCCCCTTCCGGTGAAGGTAAAGGCCTTCTCCAGTTCGAGGTGGTATTGCTAGGGTTTCGATTACCAGGGAGCAAACACGCTTTGCCTGGCTTTCGACTTGTTGTTTCTTGCCCTAAGCCGCCGCCGGGTCGTCCCCTTATATACATGGGTTGACGCCCTGCGGCCTACAGAGTCCCGGCCGGCTCATACAGACGTGTCCGGCTCGGTGACTTATCTTACATGCCTTACAACACAAGTTTACATATACATGGCGGTTTATACTTATGGGCCTTAAGTCGCCTCTGGATTTGGGCCTTTTAACAATCCTATCTATTAACCGCCATCTTTAGCATACTCTTGGGCTTCATTTAGATGAACCGCCATAATGGATGACCCGGCCCCTACTGGGCGGGTTGTATCTGATAGTCATATCCCTAACAGGATCCATGTATGAGAACATAGTGTGGACTTTGGTTGCCTTGCCCGATGATCGGCAAGCCATAGAGAATAAATCGATCTTCAATAAGAAGACTGACGCTAATGGTAATGTTACTATCTACAAAGCTCGACTTGTTGTAAAAGGTTTTCGACAAGTTCAAGGAGTTGACTACGCTGAGACCTTCTCACCCCTAGCAATGCTTAAGTCTGTCCGAATCATGTTAGCAATTGCTGCATTTTATGATTATGAAATCTGGCAAATGGACGTCAAAACTCCATTCCTTTATGGATTTCTTAAAGAAGAGTTGTATATGATGCAACTAGAAGGTTTTGTCGACCCTAAAGGTGCTAACAAAGTGTGCAAGCTCCAATGATCCATTTATGGACTGGTGCAAGCATCTCGGAGTTGGAATATACGCTTTGATGAGGTGATCAAAGCATATGGTTTCATACAGACTTTTGGAGAAGCCTGCATTTACAAGAAAGTGAGTGGGAGCTCTGTAGCATTTTTAATATTATATGTGGATGACATATTGTTGATTGGAAATGATATAGAATTTCTAGATAGCATAAAAGGATACTTCAATAAGAATTTTTCAATGAAAGACCTCGATGAAGCTGCTTATATATTGGGCATCAAGATCTATAGAGATAGATCAAGACGCTTAATTGGACATTCACAAAGCACATACCTTTATAAAGTTTTCAAGAAGTTCAAAATGGATCAGTCAAAGAAAGGGTTCTTGCCTATGTAACAAGTTGTGAAGTTGAGTCAGACTGAATTCCTGACCACTACAAAATATAGAGAGAAAATGAAAGTCATTCCCTATGCCTCGGCCATAGGTTCTATCATGTATGCAATGTTGTGTACCAGACCTAATGTGTGCCTTGCTATAAGTCTAGCAGGGAGGTACCAAAATAATCCAGGAGTGGATCACTGGAGAACGGTCAAGAACATCCTAAAGTACCTGAAAAGGACTAAGGATTTGTTTCTCGTTTATGGAGGTCACAAAGAGCTCGTCGTAAATGGTTACGTTGATGCTAGCTTTGACACTGATCCAGATGACTCTAAGTCACAAACCGCATACGTATTTATATTGAATGGTGGAGCTATTAGTTGGTGCAGTTCCAAGCAAAGCGTCATGGCGGGATCTACGTGTGAAGAGGAGTACAAAGCTTCTTCGGAAGCAGCGAATGAAGGAGTCTGGATGAAGGAGTTCATATCCGATCTAGGTGTAATACCTAGTGCATCGGGTCCAATGAAAATATTTTGTGACAATACTTGAGCAATTGCCTTGGCGATGGAATCCAGATTTGACAAGAGAACCAAACACATCAAGAGACGCTTCAACTCCATCCGTGATCAAGTCAAGGAGGGAGCCATAGAGATTTGCAAAATACATACGGATCTGAATGTGGCAGGCCCGTTGACTAAGCCTCTTCGACAAGCAAAACATGATCGGCACCAAGACTCCATGGGTGTTATAATCATTACAATGTAATCTAGATTATTGACTCTAGTGCAAGTGGGAGACAGAAGGAATATTCCCTAGAGGCAATAATAAAGTTGTTATTTATATTTCCTTATATCATGATAAATGTTTATTATTCATTCTAGAATTGTATTAACCGGAAACTTGATACATGTGTGGATACATAGATAAAACAAAGTGTCCCTAGTATGCCTCTACTAGACTAGCTCGTTAATCAAAGATAGTTAAGTTTCCTAACCATAGACATGTGTTGTCATTTGATGAACGGGATCACATCATTAGGAGAATGATGTGATGGACAAGACCCATCCATTAGCTTAGCATAATGATCATTAAGTTTTATTGTTGTTGCTTTCTTCATGACTTATACATATTCCTTTGACTATGAGATTATGCAACTCCCGAATACTGGAGGAATACCTTGTGTGCAATCAAACGTCACAACGTAACATGGTGATTATAAAGATGCTCTACAAGTATCTCCGAAGGTGTTTGTTGGGTTGGCATAGATCGAGATTAGGATTTGTCACTCCGAGTATCAGAGAGGTATATCTGGGACCTCTCGGTAATGCACATCATGATAAGCCTTGCAAGCAATGTGACTAATGAGTTAGTTACAAGATGATGCATTACAGAACGAGTAAAGAGACTTGTTGGTAACGAGATTGAACTAGGTATGAAGATACCAACGATCGAATCTCGGGCAAGTAACATACCGATGAGAAAGGGAATAACATATGTTGTCATTACGGTTTGACCGATAAAGATCTTCGTAGAATCTGTAGGAACCAATATGAGCATCTAGGTTCTGTTGTTGGTTATTGATCGGAATGTGTCTCGGTCATGTCTACATAGTTCTCGAACCCGTAGGGTCCGCACGCTTAACGTTCGACGACGATTTGTATTATGAGTTATGTGATTTGCTAACCGAATGTTGTTCGGAGTCCCGAATGAGATCATGGACATGACGAGGAGTCTCGAAATGGTTGATAGGTAAAGATTGATATATTGGACGATAGTATTTGGACACCAGAAGTGTTTCGCAATGTATCGGGTACGTATCGGAGTACCGAGGGGTGTCACCAGAACCCCCCGGGGGAAGATATGGGTCATTGGAGGGAGGCAGGCCAGCCCAAAAGGGGCTGAGCATGCCCCCTAGGAAGGAGTCTGAATTGGACTAGGGGAGGGGTCGGCACCCCCCCTTTCCTTCTCCTTCTCCCTCTCCTTCTCCCTCTCCTTCTCCCTTTCCCCCTCCGATAAAAGGAAGGGGGGCGAATCCTACTAGGAGCCCAAGTGGGACTCCTCCCACTTGGGGCGCCCCTAAGGCCGGCCTCCTCCCCTCTCCCTCCTTTATATACGGGGGTGGGGCGCCTCTAACACACACCAATTGTTCCAAGCCGTGTGCGGCACCCCCCTCCACCGTTTAGTCCTCCGGTCATATTGTCGTAGTGCTTAGGCGCAACACCGCGCGGATCACTTCACCATCACCATCACCACACCGTGGTGCTGACGAAACTCTCCCTCGACACTATGCTGGGAAAAGAGTTTGAGGGACATCATCGAGCTGAACATGTGCAGAGCTCGGAGGTGTCTGTCGGCGTTCTAGGAACGGGGGTCCCTAGACTTGCCTGCCTGCGGCCTGCGGCGTGGCTCGAGTGGGGGCCCAGCGCGGCCCATCTTCATCAGCTCAAGCTCAAGACCCTCGCGAGGGGCCAAGCCTTGCGGGGCGGATGACAGGAAGCTTCCTCAGAGGCAGCCTCATCAGGCAAGCTTGCGAGGAGGCGGAGAGATCAAGGCAGGGGTACCTCGCGAGGAGCCTGTGACGCAAGCCATGACGATCGAGACCAGGCGGGCGCCGGCCTGCGCAGTGTCCTTGTTTCCCCTTTGGTGCAAAGGGGGCAAGCACATGCCAAGGCATCGGGCAAAGGTTACCATTCTGGTGCAACGAGACCAAGACCAGCAGAGCGGCAGGACGGAGGTCACCGTGGAGCCCAAGACGGCGTCATCACCATTACTTTTGGCAGCCGAAGACCACATTTGGTCAGGATAACTTGTACTAGATGTTCCCCTTCAAAATGGCCAATTGTTGGCGCCCTTCCCGCTCATTATTTGGGGAGAGGCCCGGGGCCTCTATAAGTAGAACTAGCCACACAGAGCAGAGGGACATCTAGAAATCTAGTAGAGCCCTAGCAAAGAGAGAGAGAGAGAGAGGCGACTGAACTCACCCTAGCAGTTCATTGCACCAGCTCAAGAACACCTCTCGCGAGGCTGTTCTTCCCTTGTACTGTTCATCAGCAGCCCCTGAGGCAATCCACCACACCACACACTGGAGTAGGGTATTACACCACAACGGTGGCCCGAACCAGTATAAACCTCATGTCCCCTGTGTTGTTCGTTGTTTCCAGCTTAGATCACGCGAGGAGATAGGGCGTAGATCGGTGGGGGAGAGATCTCCGCGCGCACCCCAGTGTTCGAACCTCAAGGGCTGCCGGAACCCGAAATCCGACATTTCGCGCGCCAGGTAGGGGTGCGCCGGAGTCCTCCCTCCTGACGACCCGCTCTCCCCCGACATCGCATCCAGCCCGCATGGCAGACAACGCGCCGCCCGCTCCAGCAACGGATGCCGACACTGGGGCCAGGGGCTCCGGGCATTGGCCCCCGCCTTGCGACAAGTGCAGTGGCCGCGCAAGTTCAGGCCCGAGACGCCGCCGCGCTACGACGGCGCGACGGACCCGATGATTTTCCTGCTGGCGTACGAGGAGGCCGTCCTCAGAGCCGGGGGCGACGACCGGGTGATGGCCAACTGGTTACCCATGGCCCTCACCGGCGTCCCGCACGCGTGGCTCCTCCACCTGCCGACGGCCTCTGTTACCTCCTGGGAGGAGCTGCGCGACCTCTTCCTCGCTCGTTTTGCCGCACCAGCGCCGCCCGTCATCACAACTCTCCTGGGTGGCTCCCAAGCACCACCCTCGAGCCATCACGTCAAGCCTTTCATCCGCCGGATC
>NC_041386.1:185305320-185322158 GCF_002162155.2 Triticum dicoccoides | reverse complement strand
CGCCCGAGGCCGATCTAACCTTCGACTCGGAGGACCACCCCTTCAACCCCATTGGTTCGGCCGCGCTCCCGATGCTATGCACCCCCACCATCTGCCAAGTGGTCGTCACCAGGACCCTCATCGACGGTGGTGCCGGCCACAACGTGCTCTCAATGGAGGCCTTCAGCCTCCTCCACGTGCCGCTGGAGCGGCTCCAACCCAGCAGGCCTTTCTCAGGCGTCGGAGCCGGTTCCACCGCCTCCTTGGGATAGATCCGCCTCCCAGTGACCTTCGGCACCTGCGACAACTTCCGCACGGAGCTGATCGACTTTGACATCGCCCCCGTTGACCTCCCCTACAACGCCATCCTCGGCTATCCGGCCTTGGCTCGGTTCATGGCAGCAACTCACCCGATGTACAACCTCATGAAGATGCCTGGGAGCAGCGGCGTCCTCACCGTGTCAGGAGACACAAAGGATGTGCTGCAGGTGCTCCATCTTGTTTTTAGGGCGGCCGCGGTGGCACAGCACACTAGCGCCGATGCCCTTGAGCCCAAGGGGGCTGCGCTGCCTAAAAAGAAGTAGTTGTTCACCCAAGACAAGGCGGAAACCAAGCAGGTACCAGTCGACGAGGACGGGTCCACTAGCGCCACCTTCACCATAGGGGCTAACCTCGAGCCCGAGCAGGAGAAGGCCCTGATCAGGTTCCTGTGTGCGAACAAGAAGGTGTTCGCGTGGGAACCTGATCAGTTAGCAGGGGTCCCAAGGGAAGTAATTAAGCATCACCTCAACGTGTGCCCCAATGTGCGCCCCATGAAGCAGAGGGCAAGGCGGCAGTCTACTGAGAAGCAGACTTTCATCGTTCAAGAGACCCGGAAGCTAGAGGCAGCAGGAGTTATCCGCGAGGTCTGCTACCCTGATTGGCTGGCTAATCCGGTCGTTGTGCCTAAAAAGGGAGGAAAGGAGCGCATGTGTGTCGACTTCACCAACCTCAACAAGGCCTGCCCGCAGGATCCATTTCCGCTCCCCCGCATTGACCAGATAGTCGACTCCACCGCAGAGTGTGACCTATTGTGCTTCCTGGATGCCTTCTCGGGCTATCACTAGATCAAGATGGCGGTAGAAGACGTGGAGAAGACGGCTTTGCTGACCCCGTGTGGAGTGTACTGCTATACGTGCATGCCGTTTGGGTTGCGCAACGCAGGAGCGACCTTTCAGCGGCTGATGCACATCGCCTTAGGCCGGCATCTCGGGAGGAAAGCTGAAGCTTACGTCGATGACATTGTGGTGAAGTCTCGTGAGGCAAGAACCCTGATACAGGACCTGGAAGATACCTTTGCGGGCCTCAACGAAGTGGACCTATGGCTCAACCCGGAGAAGTGCGTGTTTGGAGTCCCCTCAGGCAAGCTCCTGGGTTTCCTCATGTCCCACAGGGGCATCGAGGCCAACCCGGAGAAGGTCAAGGTAGTCGAAGACATGAGCCCGCCAAGGACCCTCAGAGAAATGCAGAAGCTCACCGGGCATATAACTGCGCTGGGGTGCTTCATCTCCAAGCTGGAGGAACGAGCGCTGCCCTTCTTCAAGCTAATGAAGAAAAAGGGCCCCTTCGAATGGACTGAAGAGGCCGACAAGGCATTCCAAGACCTCAAGAGGTACCTTACCAGCCCACCAGTGATGGTAGCTCTGCGTCCTCGGGAGCCCCTGGTGCTCTACCTCCCGGCCACCCCCTACTCCGCTAATGCAGCCCTGGTGGCGGTCAGGGAGGAGCGCTGTGCCAAGGCCGCATCAACTGTCCGAACTGAAGCAAAGCAGAGCCAGGAGGGCCTCGCAAAGGCGGCAACTGCAGCCGGAAAGGAACAGCCGCAGCAGGAGAATGCGCCCGGAGTAGGAGAGGCCTCTTCAGGCGATGTAGCGCTGGGGGCTCCGTCGTCTCAAGAGATGCCTCGGCCACTGGAGGACGCAAGCTGCGCCAGCACCCTCAACCTCGTCGAGTATCCTGTGAACTTCGTCAGCATGGTGCTACGGGACGCAAGGGCATGGTACCCCATGCCTCAGAAACTCCTCCTTGCGCTACTAGTGGCCTCACGCAAGCTGCACCACTACTTCCAAGGCCATCCCATCAAAGTCGTCTCAGCATACCCCTTGGAAAGAGTACTCAGGAGCCCCAACTCAGCTGGGAGGGTCGCTGAGTGGAACATTGAGCTATAGGCATTTCAGCTAGAATTCAGTATGACCAGAGTCATCAAGGGAGCCGCACTTGCGGATATCATGGCAGAATGGGCAGAAGCGCCGGGTCTCGAGGCAGGCGAAAACCGATCACTTTCCCCGGGAAGTGAAGCACCAGACGGTTGGGTCATGTACTTCGATGGGGCGTTCTCCCGACACGGTGCGGGAGCTGGCGCAGTGCTTGTGTCCCCTACCCAGGACAAACTCTATTACGCCATACAACTCTGCTTTCAGCACGGAGAAAAGGTCTCCAACAACATAGAGGAGTACGAAGGCCTAATAGCAGGCTTGAAGGCCGCAATTGCCTTAGGGGTAAAGCGCCTCGTCATCAAGGGCGATTCGCAGCTCCTCGTCAACTTCTCCAACAAGATATACGAGCCAAAGGACGAGCACATGGAAGCCTACCTCGCTGAGGTTCGCAAGATGGAGAAACAGTTCTGGGGGGCTAGAGTTGCAGCATGTGCCTCGCGGCACCAATCAGGAGGCCGGTGACATTTCCAAGAGGGTGTCTAGGCGGCTGCCTCAGGAGCCTGGCGTCTTCAAGGAGCGGATCTTCAAACCCCCGACGGTGCCACGCTGTCGAGCATGGCGCAACCAAGCGAGGAGCTCCCTCATCCGCCTGCCTCAGGAGCCCCGGTCTGTGGCCCAGCCTCAGGGGCGTGCCTGCTCCTAGCGTTAGAGCCTCAGGAAGGGTGTTGGATCCCAGAGCTCAAGAACTACCTGATGCAAGGGACTCTGCCGGAGAATGAGGAGGAAGCGGAGCGTGTGGCGCGGCAGGCCATGGCTTATTGCATCAGGGATGGAGAGCTCTACAGGAAGCGACCAAATGATGTGTCCCTACGTTGCATCTCCCGAGAGCAAGGGAAGGAGCTACTGGCGGACATACACGGCGGAGACTGCGGGCACCACTCGTCGTCACGGACCCTCGTCGGCAAGGCGTTCAATAGTGGATTCTACTGGCCCACGGAGCTCAACGACGCCATTGAGCTTGTGAAGGCTTGCGAGGCCTGCCAGTTTCACGCTAAGCAGATCCATCTGCCTGCGGGGGGTCTACAGACTATACCCCTCTCATGGTCGTTCGCAGTTTGGGGGATGGACATTCTGGGCCCGTTCCCTCGAGCGCCAGGGGGCTATCGCTACCTCTACATCGCCGTGGACAAACTCACCAAGTGGGCTGAGGTGGAAGTCATCCGCACAATCCCGGTAGGCTCTGCGGTCAAATTCATCAAGGGCCTCGTGAGCCGATTTGGGGTGCCCAATCACATCATCACCGACAACGGTTCGCAATTTACCAGTAATCTCTTCAAAACATACTATGCTAACCTTGGAACGCAGATATGCTACGCTTCGGTAGCACACCCCCGGAGCAACAGCCAGGCCGAGCGGGCCAACGCGGAGGTCCTGAGGGGCCTCAAAGCCAGGACCTTCAAGAAGAAGCTGGAGGCCTGCGGCAGGGGCTGGTACGACGAGCTGCAGTCCATGATGTGGTCAATCCGCACAACTGCGACCAAGCCGACTGGCGAGACCCCGTTCTTCCTCGTCTATGGAGCAGAGGCTCTTCTCCCTCACGAGGTCAGGCATCGCTCCACACGGGTCCTGGCGTTCGACGAGACGCGCTAGGACGCCATGCGGGGGACGGATCTTGTGCTGGGGGAGGAACGCCGTCGAGAAGCCGCGCTGCGAGCGGCAAGGTATCAACAGGCGCTGCGACGATACCACTGCCGCAACATCCGCAACAGAAGTCTTGAGGTAGGGGATCTCGTGCTCAGACGGGTTCTCTCCAGGGAGGGGCTGCACAAGCTCTCTCCCATGTGGGAGGGCCCATTCAAGGTTTTTCATGTCTCCAGGCCTGGCTCCGCGCGCTTGGAGACCACGGAGGGGTACCCATCCAGAACGCGTGGAACATTCAACATCTCCGGAGGTTCTATCCCTGAATGAGGCCTAGCGCCTAGGAAATGCCCGGTGCCTGTGAAGAAGGCGAATGCCTGTGAAGCTGCTGCTTTTTGGGAAAGGCCCGGTGCCTATGCAGAAGGCGAATGCCTGTGAAGCTGCTGCATTTTGGGAAAGGCCCGGTGCCTGTGAAGAAGGCGAATGCCTATGAAGCTGCTGCGTTTTGGGAAAGGCCCAGTGCCTGTGAAGAAGGCGAATGCCTGTGAAGCCGCTGCATTTTCGGAAAGGCCCGGTGCCTGTGAAGCTGCTGCGTTTTGGGAAAGGCCTAGTGCATGTGAAGAAGGCAAATGCCTGTGAAGCTCGCCGTCCATGACACTCTCACGTAATAATGAGTGGGGCTATACACGCCCCGGAGTCTCCGGAGTGCCGCCCTCGGGCCTCGGGGGCTCTCGCCCACGCCCAGTGGCAGCACTTAGCTCCGCGCTGGTGAGAAAATGTCGAATACTAGAATAGGTGCCGGACGCGGCTTTCCCATTTGCTTTCTGCAGTTGGCTTGTTTATTCCCGTTTGAAGTTTTATTGGAGTTGCTGACGTTCCTGGCTTGTGACTCTTTGTCTTTCTCGCTCGCTTGCCTCGTTTTCTCTCGCACAAGTCTCGTGAGGGAGGTTCGCGGGCGCCCTCGCGAGTGTTTTCTGCCCCGATCGTTTGGAGCTTTCCTATCCGAGTCCTCTACGGGAGCACCCCTCCCAGTCTGTGCCCCACGGGCATCGCGACACGAGCGCAGGACCTGGGCCGATCGCCCCCACAACCAAGACCGTAAGTTACCCCTCCTACTGATCCTTGCAGGGCATGAAGCGCGCAAGGAGGCCATGGCCTCGGGAGGCGAGGACCGCGCCAAGCCCCACCAAGCTAAAATAGTTCCCACACATGGGTGCGCGGTGCAGAAACACAACGCAGAAATATCGAAAACAGCGTGATGGTTAAACATCAGCAGTTCTAACACGCCCCCGCGGGGCCCTACATTACTTTGTGTTTTTGCGCAGGGTAAGAAAGAAAACAAAACGGGCACGATTCGTCCCGCGCCAGCCCACAGCGAAGGCCCGAGCTGCTCCTGGGGCTCAGGCGGATCCCTCCTCTCGCTTCACCGGAAAGCGACGGCGGGCTGACCCGCTAACTTCACCCAGGCGGGCCCGACGACGCGGGGGCTGGTCGAGGCCACCGCTGGAGGAGCTGCTACCTGAGACAGGGTCGCCGAAGCTCAACGAACCCCGAGCACCTCCGCCTATACACCAGTCGCCATCTTCATCCTGGATAGTGCCGGGACTGGGCACGCGGTCGCGATTGTCGTCTTCAGGGCAGCACCCGACACGGCGACCATCTTCCCCGAACACCCTCACGTAGAGGATGGCGTCGCCATCAAACTTGAAGTATAGGGTGCACCATCAGCCCAGGCCGCGCGCGCGGGCAAACATTTGCCAACCATGCGTCAGAGCCCCATTCCCAGAAACGGAGACCTCCAGCGAAGCCCAGGAGGCCCTGCTGCAGCAGCCGTCTGCCTGGAGCCAGAAGCCGCACCGAGCGCTGGCCGGCAGTTCATCTACTAAGAAACGGGGGAGCTGGAGCCTGGTGCTGGATGGGTCCGCCGACTACACGGCGAACTACGGCAGCACCTTCGCAAAGCGAAAGCGTGGCCTAGGGGGGCGCAGACCCACGGCGTGCCCCCCCGCCGGCAACCGGGCGCTCACCACCGCGCAGGGAACCACCTCCATGGTCGTGGGAGGCCACCACGGGGACCGTGGTATACTTACGAGGGCGGCCTCGGCCGTGCTTGGTCGTGGGGGAGTCAGGCCCTACCTAGGGGGCCTTTCCTTTCTCCGCGTCCGAGAACCTCTTTGGGGCCATGGGGACGGCGAGTAGCCAAGAAGAAGAAAAGGAGCAGCAAGAAGGGACGGGCTGAAGGGGCTCGCGTGGCCCCGTACTTATAGCCACAGGAGGCCAACTACCGAGCACCACGATCGCAGGTAATCATGATCGGTTTCTCTGCATGCAGGGACTTATCAAGTCGTGCGGTCGCCGAGGCGTCGTGGGGAAGCGCAGTCGCCCACGTCCAATCAATCGCCACACGACGCCCAAGGCCGCAGGCTGTTAGGGCCCGCGGCGCTTCGCGCTTGCCTCTTCGCGCTTGCCTCTTCGCTTTCCTGCTAGGCCAAGCCCGGGCGTGCCTTGGGCCTGGGGGCTACTGTCGGTGTTCTGGGAACGGGGGTCCCCAGACTTGCCTGCCTGCGGCGTGGCTCAATTGGGGGCCCTGCGCGGCCCATCTTCATCAGCTCAAGCTCAAGACCCTGGCGAGGGTCCAAGCCTCGCGGGGCGGATGACAGGAAGCTTCCTCAGAGGCAGCCTCATCAGGCAGGCTCGCGAGGAGGCAGAGAGATCAAGGCAGGGGTACCTCGCGAGGATCCCATGACGCAAGCCATGACGATCGAGACCAGGCAGGCGCCAGGCGGGCGCCGGCCTGCGCAGTGTCCTTATTTCCCCTTTGGTGCAAAGGGGGCAAGCACAGGCCAAGGCATCGGGCAAAGGTTACCATTCTGGTGCAACGAGACCAAGACCAGCAGAGCGGCAGGACGGAGGTCACCGTGGAGCCCAAGACGGCGTCATCACCAGTACTTTTGGCAGCCGAAGACCACCTTTGGTCAGGATAACTTGTACTAGATGTTCCCCTTCAAAATGGCCAATTGTTGGCGCCCTTCCCGCTCATTATTTGGGGAGAGGCCCAGGGCCTCTATAAGTAGAACTAGCCACACAGAGCAGAGGGACATCTAGAAATCTGGTAGAGCCCTAGCAGAGAGAGAGAGAGAGGCGACTGAACTCACCCTAGTAGTTCATCGCACCAGCAGCAGCCCCTGAGGCAATCCACCACACCACACACTGGAGTAGGGTATTACACCACAACGGTGGCCCGAACCAGTATAAACCTTGTGTCCCTTGTGTTGTTCGTTGTCCAGCTTAGATCACGCGAGGAGATTGGGCGTAGATCGGTGGGGGAGAGATCTCCGCGCTTACCCCAGTGTTCGAACCTCAAGGGTCTGCCGAAACCCGAAATCCGACAGTGTCGTACGTTCGGTGCTAGATCGGTCGAATCAAAAAGACGTTCAACTACATCAACCGCGTTAAGCTAATGCTTCCGCTTTCGGTCTATGAGGGTACGTGGACACAGTCTCCCCCTCTCGTTGCTATGCATCTCCTAGATAGATCTTGCATGATCGTAGGATTTTTTTTTGAAATTGCATGTTACGTTTCCCAACACATGCATTAAGTTAATTCCACTTAACTTGATTCAAGTGCATTAAGTTAATATATCTTACCATCCTTGCCATGTCATGCATTGCATATCATGAATATATTGAATCTTTGTCGCGGTAATACAATGCATCTACGATTGCTTCTTCACAGATTGGATTCGGAGATGATGTGAGATATGAGCAAAGTTTGAGAATGTACCAAGCGGGGATTCGATTCAAGCAAATCCTCCTTAAAAATTGTGACACATCCCGTTGCCTCTCCCTTATTCATGAATTAGTGTATCGGTGCTATGTTCCTGCTTGTTTTTCCTTGTTAGCCCTGCTCTTGTCTTAGTATGCATGCTTATGGTGTTTTTCGAGTCATGTTATATCTATCTCTTGTTGCTTATGGAGATTTGTTATCCCGGCTGTGATACACTCTTTTATCTGATATGCCATGATATGAAATGTTCTGGTATGGTAGGAAGGAAAAGGTGGGAGGCCATGCAAGGTTATGCATCAGTGTTTTGTGCTACTTGGGCCGACACTAAGACCCGAGTTCTTGTATTCTTGATCCAAGACCGAGCACTCTCACCACTCGTGGAGGTTTAATGGGTCTTCCCTTGATATACTACCTTATACCATAGACATGTCCAGGGGCCACACCAAGTTCGGGTTTTCCATTTGGCATACACCTGTAATCATGTTGTTGCAGGTACGAACTAGATGATTTCAGGTGTTGTTATTACTTGGGGAGGCTATCTTGTTGGGATCAAACCCTCCCCTATGTTTACATACATGTAAATAGCGGTATGGTTTCTAGGTGGTTGTCCTATATGGCTCTAGCCTTGTAGATGTGCTCGCAACGTCACGGTCTGACTCGGGGCTACGACCGGCCACCCAATTTGAGTACAAATCATTATGGGTGGCTTCATGAACTTGTTTGCAGCATTTGGGAAGTGTCGAGTCAATCCGAACCCTACCGGCCATGAATATAATGTGCTAACAACAAATCTTTAAGGGACGATTTTTCGTGTATGAGTAATTTGGTGCACACCTATAGGTTTAAATCTAGTCAAATAGTAGCCTCTACAGTTCTGGATGAGTTGGAGCTTTTGTACAAGATAATAGAACAACTGCATCTAATAATTACTCAAACTTTCTCACCCTTAAACTTGTTACTTGCTAGATCCTAATACAACTTCAATTGTTAATAAAATTGCTAACAATGTGAGTGCCTCGTGGATTCTTACTCGTCGGAGATGTGAGGCGGAATGCAAGGTAGGGTATTGATTAGTGGATAGGGTAGATGGTTCCCTTGTACGCACTCCTTATCTCTAATGGACGCTAATTGTAGCGTGTCTCTCTGGAATGCTTACTGCTTGTCGCCAATGAAACCATTACCCCCTTTCTTGAGAATGATGTTTAAGTAAATAAATCTAATGTAAATCATGGGATTACAGCTGAATACTCACCTTGCTTCAGTATTATTTTTGATTTAGATTGTTGCAAATCAGAAGGTAACACTTGAGAAGAATGTTTATTGAAGGACAATGTTAGGAGGCGATACCACAAATAGTGGTCTGCGCGAAGTATTGATGTTATTTGCTTTTATTTAAAGCCTTCTTAAGCATTTATTAAAATTTACCTATCTAAGGTATATTCACTTTGATTTTATGAGTTATCATTTGGTCAAAAGACCCTTCTCTTATTCATTCGTTAAATGTGACACACACACACACAAAGATAAATTAATTGTTTCGGCAACTAGGTGCCTGGGCACCTAGCATTTAATGGCTCGCATGTCAACACATTTGCATTTATTGATTTGGAAAGAATTAACACACACATAATTGGTGGAGAGAGAATAACAGAATAAAAAGGAAAGAGATATACATGTTTACATGCATCCTCTTTAGATCGAATTATACATGCATGTATGCACACTATGACTTGCCGGCTTGTGGACCTTCTACACACGAATGAATACATGAATACATAAAAATTAATACCTTTATGAGGTATCCATGGAAACATATTTTTATTATTTATATCAACAAATTGTGCGATGTCTCAAAATAATAGACATACCTGTGGTATAAATATATCTACTAATGAAATTATGTATATACACGGGTATATATATCCAATGATTTATTCTAGGTTCTAGCTAGTAAACTCTAGAAAACTTACCTCTAAATGGTTAGGAAGAGTCTGTGGCATGTCAGGGGACAGGTTGGCACGAATGAGGACAGACGTCTAGTAATCTGAAGGTTGAAACGCAACCGGAGGAAGGTAAGCAACAGCCGATAGAGGCCCTGTCACGGCCGATGGAGGGAAGGCCATGGCTTGAGTCGCCACCGATGAAGGGTCCTTTGCTACTGATGGAGGGAACGACATGGATCGAGTCGCCATGGGAGGAGGGCCCGACGCTGCTGACCGAGGGCCGATTGCTACCGGTGGAGGGCAAGGATTAATGGTCGCCGGAACAAAATTCTCCATTGTGACGTAGATTGGAACATGAACTGATCCCAATGATAGTCACGAAAGATTTTTACTACTTGATGATGGATAAGTTAGGGGGTATCTTCTAATTCTGTTTAAGTGGATGCTGAGGGATCCCACCTTTGATCTGTGGCGTCCAGTATAGATCTGATGGCGCGTGTAAGAAATTTCATATTTTCACTGAAAATCCATTTTCATTGGATACTTCTGAAAGTGCGTTATATCGACTAGAGGGGGGGTGAATAGGCGATTTTTATGAAAGTCTTCAGAACATAGAAGTTTTCAAGACAAACGATAAAATTAAACCTATTACCATGCGGCGGAAGGTAGACTACACTAGGCAAACCATAGTCAAGTATTCAATGAAGTGAAAGCACAAAGACTAATAGCAGCTAGGTAGTAAGGATCAGGTAAGAAGATATTTTGAAGCCAAACAGAACACGCAGTCACTTAGTGAAGACAAATGATAGTGCAAACATACAATGACTTCACAAGGAGTAACAGTAAGTAAAGGGAAGTGAAGATGAAACCAGTGACTCGTTGAAGACAATGATTTGTTGGACCAGTTCCAGTTGCTGTGACAACTGTACGTCTGGTTGGAGCGGCTAGGTATTTAAACCCAAGGACACACAGTCCCGGACACCCAGTCCTGAACACGCAGCTCAGGACACCCAGTCCTCACCGTATTCTCCTTGAGCTAAGGTCACATAGACCTCGCCCAATCACTCTGGTAAGTCTTCAAGGTAGACTCCCGAACCTTCACAGACTTCGTTCACCGGCAATCCACAATGTCTCTTGGATGCTCAGAACGCGACGCCTAACCGGCTGGAGGATGCACAGTCCTCAAGTGTAATAAGTCTTCAGATCACACAGACAAGAAGGCTTAAGTGATGCCCAATTCTCTCTGGCTCTGGTGGTTAGGGCTTTGTCCTCGCAAGGAATTCTCTCTCAAAGGCTTCGAGGTGGGTTGCTCTCAAACGACAAAAGCCGTACTTTCAATCTGAGTAGCCAACCGTTTATGGTTGTAGGGGGTGGGCTATTTATAGCCACTTGGCAACCCGACCTGATTTGTCCGAAATGACCCTGGGTCACTAAGGAACTGACACGTGTTCCAACGGTCAGATTTCAAACTCACACGGCAACTTTACTTGGGCTACAAGAAAAGCTGACTTGTCCGATTCTGGACAAGATTCGCTCTCATAGTCTTCACTCGAAGACATAGGTTTTTGGTTTAGGCATCACTTCAGTCATTCTGACTGGTTCTCTTGGACCCCACTTAACAGTACAGTGGTTCCTATGACTCAACACAAAAGAAAAGGAACTACGAAAGATCTAAGTCTTCGAGCTCCATAGGCTTCATATCGTGTCTTCTCTTGTCATAGACTTCAATGTGAATATCTTCATATACCACCTTTGACTTCAATGTCTTCATACATTTTTAGGGGTCATCTCTGGTAGTAATACCGAATCAATGAGGGACTTCTACCTGGGTTATCCTGCAATTCTCACAAACACATTAGTCCCTCAACTAGGTTTGTCGTCAATACTCCAAAACCAACTAGGGGTGGCACTAGATGCACTTACAATCTCCCCCTTTTTGGTGATTGATGACAAACTAGTTGAAGTTTTCAACGGGGAATATAATCTGTGAAATTGTAAAGGATAAGGAATTGTCTTCATAAGTTGCAAGGGCTCCCCCTAAAGATGTGCATATAAGTTAATTTGCTTTTGGAATGCAAATGCACATGGCAGGTTGTACTTGTGGAGATCCACTTCAACTTATGATGACAATCCACTATGCATGTGAAAGTATATGAAGATAATGACATGCATAATGGAAAATGGACGTCTGCAGAATGAGCTAAGTGCGGAATTTATCGTCGCACATGCGGAATTTATCTTCGCAAAACAAGGTGGCAAATAAGTAGCAGACGACCATCTGGTTTAAGTGTTACAACTCATAAGAACCAAATGTAGCAAAAATGAGAGTTGTAAGCATGAAGCAAAATATAAAGCACCCGCCCATATGGACCCGCTTGAAGACTATCAATCTCATATGCTTCTCCCCCTTTTGTTAGTAATGACCAAAAAGGTTTGAAGACATAGAGCCTCTACTCGTTCCCATGAGGAGTAGGTGAAGTAGTAGAGTTGTTGGTGTTGTTTGATGGTGCAGAAGAGCTTGGAGGTGCTGAAGGAGGTGGCGGTGAAGTAGCATCGTCTTCTTCCTCAATAATTCTGGCAGTCACTGTGGCAGCAGAGGAAGAGAACTCAGAGTCTTCAAGGGATGGAGTTCCTAGCAGCACAGCCCTTCGAGGAGGTGTGGAGTCAAACTTGAATCTCTCAGAGAAGCCATCCTCTTGAGGATCAGCTTCAGAACACATCATCCTGAGCCCTTTCCATGTGCGGCGACAGGTTTCATGGGCAACGAAAGCATTCTTGGTGGCAAGGTTTCGAGTGCGATTAACATCCACCAAGAGGCTTTTCATCTGACGCTTCAGCCAGTCATGATGCCTATCCTGTTTCTGATGTAGAGCCACAAGAAGCTCTCGGTCGTTGAGAACACGAGTGCGCTTCTTGGGTCTTGTAGCAGTGGCACTGTTAGTGGCTTCAGTGGAAGCAGGGTGTGGTGCACGTGTAGTGCCAGCCAAAGGATACACCCGAGAAACTGCTTCAACGCCTTCAACGTTCTGAGTAAAACTCTGATGGTCTGCATTCTGAAGACTTAGAGGTTGCCTGACAGGCTCAGAATATATGGCTTCAGTAGAAATGTCCACGTCAGGCAAGAAGATCCGATGGTTGCGGGCTGAGGGCTGATACGAGATGGCGGAGTGTAGCTTGATCAGCCGCATGACCCAAGGGGCGTAGAACTTCAAACCAAACAGATCAATGCTTGATGCAGCAAGTTGGCGTATGAAGAAGTCCTGTGCATTGAAGCATTTGCCATGAAGTATATAGAAGACAAAAGTCTTCATTGCACCCTAAAGCTTGGCATTTGGAGAGTGCCCTTTGACAGGCCAGAGAGTTCGCCGGATGATGTGATAGATGGTTCTAGGCAGGTACTCAAGGTCTTCAATGAAGAACTCTATGGGATACGCAGCATCTTGGGGCAATGGCTTCATCATGCTGAGCATTTGACTCATATCAGGTTTTGGCCGCTGAAAGATGCTCTCAATAGCTTCAGCATGCAGCTGACATCCTTGCTCGAAGAGATCGCCAGGAGTGGGTAAGCCAGTGAGCTCAATGATGTCAAATGCATTGGCTTCGTGATGAACGTTGTCAGTCATCCACTCCAGGACCCAAGTCTCCGGATCTCTGATGTACCCTTTGATGTGAAGTGTGGCATAGAATTGTAGCAGCAGCTCTTCATTCCAATGCTCTTCATCAGTAACAAACTGCAGCAGACCCACTTGCTTGAAGCAATCCAACGCTTCTTCTAGACAGGGCAGACCAGCTATAGCTTCAACGTCAAGGCGCTTGTGTGGGAAGATGCGACCTTGGTTGTAAAGAATGCAAGAGTAATAGCTTCGCTGAGGATAGCTCCAGAACCGATCAGATGATATCCTTTCCCTTGAGTAGGGGTTCCTAGAGCTATTGAAGAACGTGTTGTCTGCCCTGAAGCCATTGATGTTGAAGGAGCCAGGTGCTGATGTAGGACCTGGAAACCTTGGCAGTCTTGGGATTGGCTTATGGACCTGAGGCCTGTGCTCAACATGGTAGTTGAATTGGGGACCGGCAGCAGACTCAGGAACAGAAGTGGCGGGATTAGTGGCTTCGCTGTCTTCTGAAGCTTTTGCTGGGGAGGGCTCCACATTAGCTTCATTGTTGGTTGTGGCAACCTCAAGATTTTCATCCTCCACTTGACTAGCTGGAGGGTCGGTCACAGGCATGTTCTCCTGGAGAACTGCTTCTTGGTGGAACAGGGGAGTGGGATCTTGTGGTACTTCTTCTTCTACGGCTGATGCAGCCGGAATGTCTTCAGCAGAGACTTGAGGCCTTGGACCTTTGCGAAGCCTGCGTAACGCAGACGACGCCTGTGGAGTTGGAGTGGGCTGGGCCTCATAGTCTTCTTCCTCTTGTGGGCGATCCTCCCATGAAGCATCCTGTGCAATTGGCGTCAGTGGACGACCAATGCTGATGAGTTTGCTGTTTTCAAACTGAGGAAGGACTGCATCATCTTCTACATTGTCATCATGACCAATGTCTTCAGCAGCAATGGGATCAGCTGCTGGAATGTCTTCAGCTTCAGGAGCCTCTGTGGAAGCATGCTCATGAACTGTCAGTTGACGTTCTGCGTCAGGATGAACCATAGAAATGGGTTCAACTATCAAGGGCTCTATGGGAGCAGCTCGAGCTTTCTTGGTCTTTCTCTTTTTCTTGGTGGGGGCAGTAGGAGAGGCTTCAGAGTGTTTCCTCTTCCTGGCTTCAGCCTCAGCAGTTCTTGTCTTCTTGAGTTCTGAAGCTGTTGACCGGCTTTTTGGCTTCGAGCCAGTCAGTCTAGTTGGGAAGACAATCGGAACTACTTTTTGCCTTGGTGCATCAGGTTCAGCCGTAGCAGGTTTCTTCTTCTTGTTTGCGGCCATCCTAGGGTCGATGCCAGGACGCCCAAGTGCCTTGCGCTTTTCAGCCTCATTATAGGCTTGCACACATCTGTCAGCCAGAGTCTTCATGCGCTCACGCGAACCCTGAGCTTCTGCACACTTCTTCACAAAGGCTTCCTTGAGCTCGTGCATCATTGTCTTGAAGTTCTTCACTTCTTGCACGCTGAGCTTGGCCATATGCTTCTTTAACTGAGCCTTTTCATAGTCAATCTTCTGCTTCAGTTCAACAATGCGCTGGGCAATAGCAAGTTCTGAAGCAATGGCGCCTTGGAAGGCGACACTGAGGCCAATGGGTAGCTGCAGATCTTCAAAGCTGATGTTGGGCATGTCAAACCACTCGTCAATGAAGTTGTGGATGATGGTGACATCAAAGAGAGGCAGATCATTGAAGATTTCTGCTTCTTCTTTGCTCTTGATGAGTTGCTCAAGAGCGTCATCTGCAAGATCTTCATCACTTGACAGATCAATGTCGTCGTTGCGCAGAATGGCAGCAGCTGTTAGCTCTTTGCCAGTGTGAGACAGAGGCATCTTGGCCTTCTGGGGCTTGGAGACGCGTGATAAGTCTTCAGACTGCACACTGTCTTCAGGAGGTGCAGTTGCCAATGGCTTTGCCCTTGAGATTTTTGGTGAAGGGGCCGGCTTTGAAGCTTTTGGCTTCTTCAACTGCTTTGGCTTCGGCACTGCAGGCGCGTCATCAGACTCAGTGTCAGCTGCAGGCTCATTCACTACAGTCCTTTGAACCAAGATGTAGGTGATGAGGCCTTCAAGGTTGGCGAAAGGACCGATGACATTGGGTTCTACATGTCATGTGCCATCTGCCCTTGGAGACGAGGGACCAGGGTTGAAGTCTAACCCAAAAGTCTTCTTGTTCTGCTTCGCTGAGTTCTGAGCAAACTGGAAGTTGCGCTTGAACAGATTGTCGTCACGACACCATAGCAGTGACGACGAGTGTGCATCAGCAGGCTGTGGTCCACGGACCATGCATGGATAGAAGCCTTGAGCAATGGCTTCATCTCTGGACCTGGGTAGAAGATTCTTGAATAGGATGTCTCCCCAAGGTCTCTTGATGGCGTTTTTCTCAGCATACTCCTGGGTCACAAATCTGTATTGAACCATTGTTCTGCCCAATATCTTCGAATCCATTGGATTCGGGTCTTGCGCTGACTGTAATCCTCTTCAGGATCTGTCTTGTACATTTCTGAGAGTTCATCTGGCAGATCTCTGGAGGTCTCACCACGACGCTTTTTGCCACCCTTCCTTGTTGCTTTCTCTGAAGCCATAAACTTTAACTTGAAAGGCTTCAAGATGTTCAAAGGCTTCAAAGGTTTTCGTTTGCTGGACCAACAGGAACTGGCTTCGGGAGAATTTATGTGATGCTGTAAGAATTCTGCAAATGAATGCAGACTATGAGAACCAAAGGATTCTCCCATGGACATGTACCTGTGAAAGCATTAAGGTGCGAGGGAAGGGGAAGAGGTCATATGCATTCTCAGAAGATTTTGAAGATAAATCTGTTTAGAAGACATTGACCTCATTGTGCGAAGACATTCACTCATAGATAAGAAGTTGGTTCCAGATTTGTACGAATCCACAGATCAGTACAAGTGAGGAATCTAACTACTTTGTGAAGCACAAGTGAATATACTAGGCATATTATGAGATGCAGTATGAGAGAGATCTAGCTTGTGTGAATCAGAAACTTCTTGTGGTAGAAAGTGACAGATCAATAGGATCAACGGTGCTGTAAAAAGGGAGTTTTATTTACCACACTGAGAACTGCTAGACAGAGTGGGAGATGAGGCCGAGCAGTTCACTCTTTCGTGCCCTAACTTGGCGACGGAGGACACCTACGGCGACGGCGGAGAGGACGATGTCCGCGGTCGGCTTGAAGACGGCGTCGGAGAGGTTGCGGCAGCGAAGCGCTTCGTCGCCGGCGTCGTTGAGAGCTAGCGGTGGCGCTAGGGTTTGTGCGAGGGTGGAAAGAGATAATGACCACTGTGAGTGTGTATTTATAGGCACAGGGGCGGCACTGTGCTATTACACAGGTGCCCCTGGCGATTCGCATCTGAGGAACACGTGGCCATTATGCGGAATTTTGGGGTTTGTTCCACGTCCCGCGCACGCCTGGATTGTCGGGTGGTCGTTCCTACTTCTCCGGATTTCATGTGGAGGAATGAGCACTGAAAACGGACTTAATGGTTGTCTCTGTATCTTCTGCTGACAAGGACGCAGAGAAGACATTCGACAGTTTCAATAGAATGCATATGACTTGGAGAGATAGAGTTTGAGATAGAAAGCATAGAGAGGTTTGGGTCCGATCACATTCACTTAGTTCAAAAGATTCAACACGAAGACATAGC
>NC_041386.1:185286089-185304790 GCF_002162155.2 Triticum dicoccoides | reverse complement strand
TATATATATATATATATATATATATATATATATATATATATATATATATATATATATATATATATATATATATATATATAATCAACATAGTGAAGATGATCATGAAAATATGTTGAGATCGAAGCCAAACCAAATGTGAAGACATTGCAAGGTAACGCCATGAGTGAAACACTTCAAAATAGAACGTTTGGTGGTGGCGTTACCCACCGTATAGGAAGTATTAGACCCAGACACGGCACACAATTATCGTGGCGCTCCGAAGTCAAATTCCACATTAATGTATTCACACTTAGAATGTATGTCTTCATTGATTGAAGATATACTTTACTTTGTGTGTTGCACATCTAAGTCATCAATATGCATAAGGGTTAGGATGTGTGCCTGATCACAGGACATTTGAGGATTCCAGGATATTTAGCTCACACTGTAACTTGCAAAACCTCTTCTCAACCAAGGGCTTGGTGAAGATATCTGCCAATTGCTCTTCAGTGTTGACGTGTATGATATCAATGTCTTCCTTCACAACATGATCTCTGAGAAAGTGATGACGAATTTCAATGTGCTTTGTCTTCGAGTGCTGAACTGGGTTGTTGGCAATCTTGATGGCGCTTTCGTTCTCGTAGTAAAGTGGAACTTGCTTCAGATGAATGACATAGTCCTTGAGTGTTTGCTTCATCCATAGAAGCTGAGCGCAGCAAGATCCAGCAGCAATGTATTCAGATTCAGCAGTGGAGAGAGATACACAGTTCTGCTTCTTTGAAGACCAACATACAAGTGATCGTCCCAGAAAGTGACATGTGCCTGATGTAGACTTGCGATCAACTTTGTCACCAGCATAATCAGCATCCGAGAATCCAACCAGATCAAACTCTGAGCCCTTTGGATACCATAATCCTAGAGTTGGGGTGTGAGCCAAATATCGAAGAATTCGCTTCACAGCTAAGTGATGCGACTCCTTTGGTGCCGCTTGAAATCGAGCACACATGCAAACACTAAGCATAATATCTGGCCTAGATGCACATAGATAAAGTAAAGAACCAATCATGGAGCGGTATACCTTTTGATCAAACTCTTTACCATTGTCGTCAGGACCCAGATGATGTTTGGCTGGCATTGGTGTTGTGAAGCCTTTGCAGTCTTGCATACCGAACTTCTTCATGCAATCTTTGAGATACTTCTCTTGAGATATGAAGATGCCATTGCGTTGTTGTCGTATTTGAAGACCGAGGAAGAACTTCAGCTCCCCCATCATGGACATTTGATATTGCTCTTGCATCATATATCCAAACTCTTCACTGTACTTCTGATTGGTGCAGCCGAAGATAATGTCATCCACATATATTTGGCAAACAAACAGTTCACCATCATATGTCTTCGTGAAAAGAGTGGGATCTAGGGAACCAGGTATGAAGCCTTTGCTCTTCAGGAAGTATTTGAGTGTGTCATACCAGGCCTGAGGGGCTTGTTTGAGGCCATACAGTGCCTTGTTGAGCTTGTATACCATGTCAGGATGTTTTGGATTTTCAAAGCCAGGCGGTTGTGCAACATACACTTCTTCTTCAATCTTGCCATTGAGAAAGGCACTCTTCACATCCATTTGATATAGAAGTATGTTATGATGATTTGCATAGGCCATCAGTATGCGTATGGCTTCAAGTCTAGCCACAGGAGCAAATGTTTCATCGAAGTCAATGCCTTCCACTTGAGTATATCCTTGAGCAATGAGACGAGCTTTGTTTCTGACAACTTGACCATGCTCATCTTGCTTGTTGCGGTATATCCATTTGGTGCCTATTATATTGTGCTTCCGTGGATCAGGACGCTTAACCAGTTCCCATACATTATTCAGCTCAAACTGTTGAAGCTCTTCTTGCATAGCTTGAATCCATTCAGGTTCCATGAAGGCTTCTTCAACTTTCTTGGGTTCTGCTATTGAGACGAATGCGAAGTGCCCATAGAAATTTGCTAGCTGAGTTTCCCTTGAACGAGTGAGTGGACCAGGTGCATTGATGCTATCAATTATTCTTTCAATCTATACTTCATTGGCAATGCGAGGATGTACAGGGCGAAGACTTTGCTCTTGCTATTCATTGTCGTTGTTGGAAGGAATGTCTTCAGGCTGAGCATTGTCTTCATGTTGATCAGGTGCTAAAATGATAAGTTCTTCTTCAGGATGAGCTTCAGAAGGTATAATTTCTCCAGTTCCCATTAGCTTGATTGATTCACTGGATGGAACTTCATCTAGCACATTTGGCAACTGCTCTCTTTGTGAACCGTTGGTCTCATCGAATCGCACATCCAGTGTTTCAACCACTTTGTAATGAAAGAGATTGAAGACTCTGTAGGAGTGCGAATCCTTTCCATATCCAAGCATAAAACCCTCATGTGCTTTTGGTGCAAATTTTGAGGTGTGATGTGGGTCCTTGATCCAGCACCTTGCGCCAAATACTCTGAAGTAACTGACATTTGGCTTCTTGCCAGTAAGGAGCTCATAAGATGTCTTATTCAGTAGCTTGTGAAGATAAACACGATTGATTGTATGGCATGCAGTATCAATGGCTTCGGGCCAGAATTTTCTTGGGGTCTTGTATTCATCTAGCATCGTTCTGGCCATCTCAATTAGTGTTCTGTTCTTGCGTTCGACGACGCCATTCTGCTGTGGCGTGTACGAGGCTGAGAATTCATGTGTGATGCCCAAGGTATCAAGATATGTATCAAGGCCAGTGTTCTTGAATTCAGTGCCATTGTCACTTCTGATGTGCTTTATCTTGGCGCCAAAATTGTTCATAGCTCGATTGGCGAAGCGTCTGAATACATCCTGCACTTCAGTCTTGTAAAGGATTATGTGCACCCAAGTATATCTAGAATAATCATCAACAATAATGAAGCCATAGAGGCAAGCAGTAGTAGTTAGAGTTGAGTAATGAGTGGGACCGAAAAGATCCATGTGAAGCAGTTCGAAGGGTCGAGTAGTGGTCATGATTGTCTTCGAGGGATGTTTGGCCCTCGTCATCTTCCCTGCTTCACAGGCACCGCATAAGTGGTCTTTCTTGAACTTGACGCCCTCGATGCCTATGACATGCTTCTTCTTCGCAAGGGTGTGGAGGTTCCTCATGCCAGCATGTCCAAGCCTCCGATGCCAGAGCCAGCATTTTGAAGCTTTTGCTAGAAGACATACTGCTAGCTGTGGCCCTGCTGAGAAATCTACCACGTACAAATCATCTTTTCGATACCCTTCAAACACTAGAGACTTGTCAGATTCCATTAGTACAAGGCAACGATATTTTCCAAACATTACGATCATCTTCAAATCGCAAAGCATTGAGACAGACATTAAGTTGAAGCCAAGGGATTCAACAAGCATGACTTTATCCATGTGTTGATCCCTTGAGATTGCAACTCTACCTAGACCCAATACCTTACTTTTACGAGTGTCAGCAAATGTGATGTGGCTCTTGTCGGATGGACGTAAGGTTGAGTCCATAAGAAGACTTCTTTTGCCAGTCATGTGATTTGTACACCCACTGTCAATAGTCCATTCTGAAGACGCTGGTGTCGTACCCTACAGTGTAGTTAGGGGGATAGGCTTCGCCAAGAGCATTGTGAAGCAAAAACATTTGACGAACCAGTGGGTTATGAAAGCTTAGATCCAGGTTAGGACTAATAGGGAGAGTAGCAAGCGATTCAGGTACGAAGTACATAGTAAGACCATTTGGGCATTTGATCTTGCGGCCTACAAGATGTTTAAGGTCCCCAGCAATAGCGTCAGACAATTTTGGTTTTCTGCTGGAGACCTTTCCCTGCAAAACAGAGTTAAGCCTTCTTAACCATCCACATCTTCAAGGGTGGCTTAGAAGCAATAAGTCTAAGTGCAGCATCTGAGAATTTTGGCTTTGAAGCCTTAGCAAACAGTCTTGTAGGCGGACAATAGTACTTATAAGAATAAGCAGAATAGTTCTTGGTCTTATGAACATGGCGGTTTGATGAACCGCTCTCATATTCATATGCCCGAGTATGATTTCCCTGCAAAACATTTGCGTTAGTGCGACTCAGGTGAGTCCTCTGTCTGTATGAAGCCTTTGGACTGTATGAAGCCTTTGGTCTGAGGTTTGTCTTCTTCACGTCAGGTGTCATGATGACATTCACAGGAAGAATCTCCAGACACCTTTTCGGAACCCAGATCTTCTTCATAGGCGGTCCATTCCTGCAGTTAGTACCAATGTACCTGGCAAACACTTCACCATTCTAATTCTTAAACAGTATATAGTTTGCATCAAAGGATTCATCAATGATAATGGGATTAGCACAAGTGAAGCCAGATAGATTGGATGGATCTGCTGAAGGTTCCTTTGCAGCAACCCACATGGTTTTGGGGTACTACTCAGGTTTCCAGTAAGAGCCATCTGCATTCATTTTCCTTACGAACCCTACACCCTCTTTCCTAGGGTTTCAGTTCAGAATCTGCTTTTTCAGGACATCACACAACGTCTGATGCCCTTTAAGACTTTTGTACATCCCTGTTTCAAGCAATGTCTTCAACCTAGCATTCTCATCAGCAATAGCGGTGGTATCCTCAGTAGAGGGGTTAGTTACCACATCAACAGTTGAAGATATTGCAACAGCAGTAGCAGTAGAACATTCAGCAACAGAAATAGCATTATCACGCTCAATGCATTTAAGGCATGGTGGTTCAAATCCTTCCTGAGCGGGACTGATCTGTTTGGCGCGAAGTGACTCATATTCCGTTTGAAGATCTTCATGAACCGCTCTCAATTTCTCAAGATCTTGCTTCCTTTGAAGATAATCATAGGAAAGCTTTTCATGAGTTGTTGAGAGAGTTTCATGACGACTTTCAAGTTCCTGATACTTAACGTGAAGATTTTTTATGTCTTCAATTAAGGATTCAGATCGAGTCATTTCAACACCTAACAGATCATCACTTCTGTCTAACAGTTTTTGAATATGTTCCATAGCTTTCTGTTGTTCAGTTGCAATTTTAGCAAGTGTTTTGTAGCTAGGTTTTGAACCACAATCAGAGTCATTGTCACTAGATGTTTGATAGTGAGTAGTGCGTGTGTTTACCTTGGCACCGCGTGCCATGAAGCAGTAGGTAGAAGCAGAGTAGTCCTTATCATTTGCGTCGGTGTCGGTGATGAAGTCATTGTCTTCAGTGTCGAAGATGGACTTGGCAACGTATGTTGTAGCCAGACTTGCGACGCCTGAGTCGGATTCCTCCTCAGACTCCACCTCCGCCTCCTCAGAAGCAGACTCCTCCTCTGAATCCATTTCCTTGCCAACAAACGCACGTGCCTTGCCAGATGAGCTCTTCTTATGTGATGAAGACTTTGAGGAAGACTTGGAAGAAGACTTTGAGTATTTCTTCTTCTTCTTCTTGTCGTCAGAGTCATATTCCTTGCTCTTCTTCTTCTTTTTGTTCTCATTTGTCCCACTGTGGACACTCAGAGATGAAGTGGCCAAGTTTCTTGCACTTGTGACATGTTTTATTCTTGTAGTCATGAGCAGGAGCTTCATCATTCCTTGAACTTGATCGGGAAGACTTTCTGAAGCCTTTCTTCTTGGTGAATTTTTGGAACTTCTTGACAAGCATAGCAAGTTCCCTTCCAATGTCTTCAGGATCATCAGAACTGCTGTCAGATTCTTCTTCAGATGAGGAGACAGCTTTTGCCTTCAAGGCACGAGTTCGCCCATAGTTTGGACCGTAGATATCTCTTTTCTCCGAAAGCTGAAACTCATGTGTGTTGAGCCTCTCAAGTATGTCAGACGGATCGAGTGTCTTGAAATCAGGACGTTCTTGAATCATCAGGGCCAGGATGTCAAACGAACTATCAAGTGATCTCAGCAGCACCTTGACGACTTCGTGTTTGGTAATCTCAGTGGCGTCGAGGGCTTGAAGCTCATTTGTGATGTCAGTGAGTCGGTCAAATGTGTGCTGGACATTCTCATTGTCATTTCGCTTGAAGCGGTTGAAGAGGTTGCGAAGGACACTGATTCTCTGATCTCTCTGGGTTGAGATGCCTTCATTGACCTTGGAGAGCCAGTCCCAGACCAGCTTGGATGTCTTCAAAGCACTCACACGGCCATACTGTCCTTTGGTCAGATGACCACGGATGATATTCTTGGCAGTAGAGTCCAGTTGAATGAATTTCTTGACATCAGCAGCAGTAACACCTTCTTCAGCCTTGGGAACGCCGTTCTCGACAACATACCATAGGTCGACGTCAATGGCTTCAAGATGCATGCGCATCTTATTCTTCCAGTAGGGATATTCAGTTCCATCGAAGACGGGGCATGCAGCGGAGACTTTAATTATCCCTGCAGTCGACATAGCTAAAACTCCAGGTGGATAAACCGAATCACACAGAACAAGGGAGCACCTTGCTCTGATACCAATTGAAAGTGCGTTATATCGACTAGAGGGGGGGTGAATAGGCGATTTTTATGGAAGTCTTCAGAACATAGACGTTTTGAAGATAAATGATAAAATTAAACCTATTACCATGCAGCGGAAGGTAGACTACACTAGGCAAACCATAGTCAAGTATTCAATGAAGTGAAAGCACAAAGACTAATAGCAGCTAGGTAGTAAGGATCAGGTAAGAAGATATTTTGAAGCCAAACAGAACATGCAGTCACTCAGTGAAGACAAATGATAGTGCAAACATACAATGACTTCACAAGGAGTAACAGTAAATAAAGGGAAGTGAAGATGAAACCAGTGACTCGTTGAAGACAATGATTTGTTGGACTAGTTCCAGTTGCTGTGACAACTGTACGTCTGGTTGGAGCAGCTAGGTATTTAAACCCAAGGACACACAGTCCCGGACACCCAGTCCTGAACACGCAGCTCAGGACACCCAGTCCTCACTGTATTCTCCTTGAGCTAAGGTCACATAGACCTCGCCCAATCACTCTAGTAAGTCTTCAAGGTAGACTCCCAAACCTTCACAGACTTCGTTCACCGGCAATCCACAATGTCTCTTGGATGCTCAGAACGCGACGCCTAACCGGCTGGAGGATGCACAGTCCTCAAGTGTAATAAGTCTTCAGATCACACAGACAAGAAGGCTTAAGTGATGCCCAATTCTCTCTGGCTCTAGTGGTTAGGGCTTTATCCTCGCAAGGAATTCTCTCTCAAAGGCTTCGAGGTGGGTTGCTCTCAAACGACAAAAGCCATACTTTCAATCTGAGCAGCCAACCGTTTATGGTTGTAGGGGGTGGGCTATTTATAGCCACTTGGCAACCCGACCTGATTTGTCCGAAATGACCCTGGGTCACTAAGGAACTGACACGTGTTCCAACGGTCAGATTTCAAACTCACACGGCAACTTTACTTGGGCTACAAGCAAATCTGACTTGTCCGACTCTGGACAAGATTTGCTCTCATAGTCTTCACTCGAAGACATAGGTTTTTGGTTTAGGCATCACTTCAGTCATTCTGACTGGTTCTCTTGGACCCCACTTAACAGTACGGTGGTTCCTATCACTCAACACAAAAGAAAAAGAACTACGAAAGATCTAAGTCTTCGAGCTCCATAGGCTTCATATCGTGTCTTCTCTTGTCATAGACTTCAATGTGAATATCTTCATATACCACCTTTGACTTCAATGTCTTCATACATTTTTAGGGGTCATCTCTCGTAGTAAAACCGAATCAATGAGGGACTTCTACCTGTGTTATCCTGCAAATCTCACAAACACATTAGTCCCTCAACTAGGTTTGTCGTCAATACTCCAAAACCAACTAGGGGTGGCACTAGATGCACTTACAACTTCGCCAAGAAATTATATACATACACGGATTTGTATATACCTACTAACAAAATTATGTACATACACGATTATGCATATACCTATTAATGAAATTGTATACATATGGGGGTATCATATACCAACTAAAGAAATTATGTATATATGCAGGTACGATTCAAAAAAGTATATGTACGGGTATGGGTATACCCAATTATGTGGTGGGTGGGTGTATACCTACTACTGAAATTACGTAACATACACGGGTATTTACATATCTAGTGATTTATTCTACGAATCAATAAGTGCTATATAAGGAGGTAATAAATGTTGATTTTTATTCACTATGGTATTTTAATGGGAAACACTTACTAGGAGTCATATGATAGCAGACGTTTGCCAGACTATGCACGGGTTGTCGATGTCTTTTCAATCTCAAGGTTAAGATGGCCTCCTAAATCCTTTTATTCGTTTCCAAAATAGCACAATTATTAGCCGCATCTGTCTCCTCGTCCTATCTCGGTCTTGTCAGCACCAATCTCGTCGCCACCCCTATTCTCACAACCATGAACAACCTCGTCAGTGCTCGTGTGACTACCCACGCCGTCCCATCATGTGGTTGGGCCCGACATTAGTTACCACACGCACAATCAGCGAGCTCGCAGCTCATCGCCGTCTCGGTCATGTAGAATTGCTTCGAGAACCACGGTGTTCAGTCTACCGCGGCAGAGCTTCGTCTTAGTCACCGAATGTATCTGTCACACAAGGAACATTGCTGGAGTAGCCCCCTCATTTGCAGGTACCATCCTCATCTCACCTATGTATTGATTTGGGGAGTTCTTGAAATAGTCCTATTATTTCTAATGTATATGTTTGTTTTGAGTGTTGTTTGATGAATTTTGTCAACTCCATTGAATTTTGGCAGCAATGCCAATGAGAGGATTTCTGCCTCCCTTTTTATCTCTTTGCTCTCTATGTTCTCATATGAAAGGAGCACATACGGGGGGTTGCATGAATCAACCTCCATACATCCTCATCAAACCTTGGTCTTGACTATCCTCATCATATAGGAAGTATGTTGAGATTGCATCCATACCATGATTGCATGATTCATACATAAACACTATCGTCAGTCCTTACAATTTACTTCATATTTACCATTCCAACGCTTCTAGGCCATGCCAGTTTGCTTCATACATATCAAACAAGTGCCTCTACATTGTTTACTTTTTCTTCGGCTAGATGCCCTTTTATGTACTTATAGGCATCATGTTTACTTATTCGACAGCTAAAACATGCTTCCTAAAACATATATTATGTACAAGATGCATGTGCCACCCCCTTCCTGATCTTAATTTGAACGATTATGCTTCCACTATGTTGAAGTTATGTTGAGATTGCACGAATAGGATGCATCCTGTTGGGGAACGTAGCATGCAATTTCAAAAAAATTCCTATGATCACGCAAGATCTATCTAGGAGATGCATATCAATGAGAGGGGGAGAGTGTGTCCACGTACCCTCGTAGACCGAAAGCGGAAGCGTTAGTTTAACGCAGTTGATGTAGTCGAACATCTTCTCGATTCAACCGATCAAGCATCGAACGTACGACACCTCCGAGTTCTGCACACGTTCAGCTCGATGACGTCCCTCGAAATCTTGATCCAGCAAAGTGTCGAGGGAGAGTTTCTTCAGCATGATGGCGTGGTGACGGTGATGGTGAAGTGATCCGCACAGGGCTTCACCTAAGCACTACGGTAATATGACCGGAGGAGTAAACGGTGGAGGGGGCGCCGCACACGGCTAGGAACAATTGTTGTGTGTTGGAGGCGCCCCCACCCCCGTATATAAAGGAAGGAGAGGGGAGGAGGCCGGCCTAGGGGCGCCCCAAGTGGGAGGAGTCCCACTTGGGCTCCTAGTCCAATTCGGCCCCCTTACTTTTATCGGAGGGGGAAAGGAGGAAGGAGAGGGAGAAGGAGAAGGAAAGGGAGGCCGCTCCCCCTCCCCTAATCCAATTAGGAATCCTCCCTTGGGGGGTGCCACCCTTGTGGGCTGGCTTGCCTCCTGAGGGAGTCCTGGATTAGGGGGTCCTCGGACAGCCGGACTATATCCCTTGGCCGGACTGTTGGACTATGAAGATACAAGATTGAAGACTTCGTCCCATGTCTGGATGGGACTCTCCTCTGTGTGGAAAGCAAGCTTGGCGATTCGGGTATGTAGATCTCCTCCCTTGTAACCAACTCTGTGTAACCCTAGCCCCTCCGATGTCTATATAAACCGGAGGGTTTTAGTCCATAGGACAACAACAATAATACCATAGGCTAGCTTCTAGGGTTTAGCCTCTCCGATCTCGTGGTAGATCAACTCTTGTAATACTCATATCATCAAGATCAATCAAGCAGGAAGTAGGGTATTACCTCCATCGAGAGGGCCCGAACCTGGGTAAACATTGTGTCCCTCGCCTCCTGTTACCATCCTCCTTAGACGCATAGTTCGGGACCCCCTACCCGAGATCCGTCGGTTTTGACACTAACATTGGTGCTTTCATTGAGAGTTCCACTGTGTCGTCATCATAAGGCTTGATGGCTCCTTCAATCATCGGCAACGATGTGATCCAGGGTGAGGTTTTCCTCCCCGAACAGATCTTTGTATTCAGCGGCTTCGTACCACGGGCCAACTCGCTCGACCATCTGGAGCAGATCGAGAGCTACGCCCCTGGCCATCAGGTCAGGTTTGGAAGCTTAAACTATACCGCCAACATCCGCGGAGACTTGATCTTCGACTGATTCGAACCCATGTCAGGTACGCCACACAGTCACGATGAGCATGATTTAGCTCTGCCATCGGACAGTGTTCGGGAGATCACACCTGTAACTACTCCGGCCCTCAATCCGGAACAGATCGCACCGTCCAAGGATGGATGGATGGACCCCGCCACGAAGGCCTCACCCTCAATGGTGATAGAGTCGAATACTGACTTCACCTCCTACGAGACCTGTGTTGCCAGACACTCGGATTCGTCCCCGGCCACAGGCTCTGAACCACTCGCGTCCATGCCCATCCAATCTGATTGGGTACCAATCATGGAGTTCACCTCCGCCGATATCTTTCAGCACTCACCCCTAGGCGATGTGCTAAACTCATTACGGTCTCTCTCCTTGTTAGGAGACCCTTGGCCGAACTATGTCCGGCTCGAGTGGGAAGCGGATGACGAAGAAATTCGTTCCCCACCCACCACCCACTTAATAGCCACTGTCGACGACTTAACCAATATGCTTGATTTTGGCTCCGAAGACATCGACGGTATGGGCGATGATGCGGGAAACGAACAGGAACCACCGCCCGCAGGGCGCGGGACTACCACTTCATCACATGATATATACATGGTGGATACACCCCCAAGAACATGATGATGAGGAACAGGGGGAAGCAGCGAAGGACAATTCCCTCGAGAAGCAACCAAAGCGACGGCGTAAGCGCCGCTGCAAATCCCTCCCCGGCAAAAACAGCGATAATAGTGCAAGAAAGAGTAACACCCCGGTCGACCCCAAAGGATGCAACGACCACATGAACCCAGTGGTGGAGCAGGGTGAACCAGCGGACGGTGAACATGGTACGGAGCCGCTGTCAGGTCACGACGACCCCGAGGGTAAAACTCATCAACATGTCTCCGAAGACAGGAATAGTCCGGACAACGATGCACACATCATCCCTGAAAGACACTCGGAACAAGAGAACCTTCATAAATGGCTCACTGAAACCGTGCGGAGCCTGAAGAAGCAGAAGCAAAGGCTTAAGACCGCGTAGAATACGCTTAACAGCAGATGGAATAAAGCTCTTGACACGGAAGAAAAATACGGCGGTAATCGCCACACAAAAAGCTATCCAAAGCGCAAGCTATTGCCGGAATTCGGCGATGAGGCCTTAGAGCCCACTCAGCCGGAAAATAAACCGGCCGATCAAACGGACCGGCCACCCCGTGGTCGCGATAGGGTGGCTAACGATGACGTACACAAGTCAGCACATGACCAAAGTGAGGACCTACGCAAAAAATCCGGTTTGACTAGGTCCATTTACGGACCTAGGAAGCGCGTTCCAGCACAAAATTATCGCCGCCCAAATGACTATACTGACAGAATAATGGTTCGGAATCAAAATCGAACACTACAACCATCAGACACACCCAAATACAGGGGTGCCGCACACCGCCTATGCTTCACCGACGAGGTACTGGATCATGAATTCCCAAAAGGATTCAAACCCGTGAACATGGAGTCATACGACGGAACAACAGACCCTGGGGTCTGGATTAAGGATTTTATCCTTCACATCCACATGGCTCGTGGAGATGATCTCCACGCCATCAAATACTTGCCCTTAAAGTTGAAAGGACCAGCTAGGCACTGGTTGAAAAGCCTCCCCGAAAACTCAATTGGAATTTGGGAAGAGCTCGAGGACGCTTTCAGGGCTAATTTTCAAGGGACCTATGTCCGAGCTCCGGATGCAGATGATTTAAGTCACATAATTCAAGAAACCCGGAGAGTCAGCCCGAAAGCTTTGGAACAGATTCCTAACTAAGAACAATCAAATTGTCGATTGCACGGGTGCCAAAGCCTTAGCGACTTTCAAACATAGTGTCCGGGACGAATGGCTTGCCAGACACCTCGGCCAGGAAAAACCAAGGACAATGGCAGCCCTAACAAGCCTTATGACCCACTTTTGCGCGGGCGAGGATAGTTGGCTGGCCCACAACGGCACCAGCGACCCAAGCACATTCGGTGTCAGGGATGGCAATGGAAAACCACGACGCAATAAAAGCAAGCATCAAAGCAATGAAGACAGCCCAGACAACATGGCGGTAAACGTCGGATTCAGGGGCTCTCGACCCGGTCAATGGAAAAAGCCATTTAAAGGCAACAGAGATGGATCGTCCAGCCTAAACAAGATTCTGGACAGATTATGTCAGATTCACGGCACCTCCGATAAACCTGCAAATCACACCAACAGAGAACGTTGGGTCTTTAAGCAGGCCGGCAAGCTAAATGCCGAACACAAGGGGAGGGAGACACCAAGTGAAGACGAGGATGACCCTCACCAACAAAACACTGGGGGACAGAAAAAATCCCCACCAGAAGTCAAAACAGTGAACATGATTCACGTAACGAAGAGGAGGAGCACACGCGCGCTCCGAGACGTATGCACCGTAGAGCCTGTTACCCCCAAGTTCAAGCCTTGGTCGGCCTGCCCAATCACTTTTGATCGCAGGGATCACCCGACTAGTATCCGGCACAAAGGATCAGCTGCCTTGGTACTAGACCCAATAATTGACGGATATCATCTCACCCGAGTCCTTATGGACGGCGGCAGTAGTCTTAATCTCATATATCAAGACACAACCCGCAAAATGGGGATAGACCCAACAAGAATCAGCCAAAGCAATACTACCTTTAAAGGAGTAGTACCAGGCCCAGAGGCCCGCTGCACAGGCTCTATAGTACTAGAGGTTGTATTCGGTTCTCCCGACAACTTCCGAAGCGAGGAATTAACCTTCGACATCGCTCCATTCCGAAGTGGCTATCAAGCACTACTCGGAAGAACAGCCTTCGCTCGCTTTAACGCAATACCGCATTACGCTTATCTTAAGCTCAAGATGCCCGGTCCACGTGGCATCATCATAGTTAGTGGAAACTCAGAGCATTCCTTACATGCGGAGGAATGTACGGCAGCTTTCACAGCCGAACACTGAACGACCCCTCCAACCAGAATAAATGATCGGTCGTCAAGACCGCGGACACGGCTAGACGAGTCCGGCACCCCCCTCGCTGTAACAGTTCAGGTAAACCCGAGATTGGGTCAATGGATATACCCCCATAGGTGGTGGTAGGGGCTTCCCACATGTAAAAGGACTATAGTTCAATCCGACCTTACTTAGATTGAATTTCAATGGTCTATTAATAATAACCAATTTTTCGCACGTAGGCCTTCACCTGGGTTTTTTCTCCCTTGCAGATGGCAAGCATGCTACACCCTTCCAGGACACGGCACAACAGAGACACAGGCGCAGACGTGTAGCAGGGCCCCGCTCAAAGGTTTCTTTTTAGATTAAGACCCTGTGTAAACCTTTCTCACTGTCTCTTGTTGCTTTACGCCCTCCGGATACTTAACACAACCGAGAGGGATGCTGACATTATTGGCATTTTTGCCACGTCGGACTAATGCACGTACCTGGAAATTCAGGGTTCATTATCAAGGGCTTTGCTTAGCCCGGTATATGTTGTAAAGTCTGAATACCTTAGGGAGTGTTCGGCGTCGCGGGTTTGGCCTTATATGCATCAGCTCCGAATCATGTCTTTGGTCAAATGTTGGGTTTGCCCGGCTCCCATGTTTTGCTACCTTACATTCCGCTCTATCGGCTAAGGTGGCACTGGGAGAACTACTGCGATTGTGCCCTGGTTCATCTGGGTGAGCACCTCGGTAGAGAAAGCCAAAAACTGGCTGTCATGGTAAAGCGCGAGACTGGTCAACCACTTGATGACTCAGCGGAATCTTCGCGATTCCTCCGCATTAACGAAGGACCGGTTTCCCGGTCATCTATGTACACGCACCGTATTCGGATAAGCATGGAGGTACCAGGGGCTATATATAGTAGCCCCACTATCAAACTCCTATGGCTAAGTGAAAGTGTTAAAGCAATATAGTCTGATTGCCTTGTTCACCGCGCTATCACCTCCTTCATGGACCAAGACGCTGGATCAAGTGTGAATACGTGCTTTTCCGAACACCCCCGCATTATGTGCGTGGGGGCTGAAGCCGACGACTGCAAACTTTCAGGTTATATACATACATAAAATGGCCGCACAGGAGGCATATAATACTTTTAGGCAAAAGTATAAACATAGCCTTTATAATTCAAAGAATATTGTTTTTACAATTGGGACACATGTCACTCGAACATGATACTCTTCGAGCACTGTGCCTCTATTAACCAAGCGCCTTCTAGGACTTCTCCTAAATAGTGCTCGGTCGAGATCTGGCCTACGGCCGGACCCTGGGTTGCAATAGCGGTAGCGTCCATCTCTGCCCAGTATGTCTTAACACGGGCAAGAGCCATCCGCGCACCCTCTATGCACGCCGACCTCTTTACGACATCGATACGCTGCACAGCACCAAGGAATCGTTGCACTAAACCAAAATAACTATTCGGCTTTGTCCCTTCCGGCCAAAGATGATCCACGACAGACCTCATAGCAAGCCCGGACAACCTATGGAGCTCCGCCCACTCGGCCATTTGCTCATTTAAGAGCAGCGGACGCATCGGAGCACTGAACTGTGACCAGAACAACTTCTCTACTTCGTGATCTTCTTGATCTTTGAAAAACGCAGTCGCATCAGCAGCACTCATTGCCAAGTCTGCATACGCGTCTGCAGCACTCCATAATCGATCCAGAGGGGCATACTTCGGATCTCCGAACTTTGTCCGCAACAAAAAGGGCTTCCCAGCCGTGATATCTCCGGCTTGACGAAGCTCCTCCTCAGCCGCTCTGATTTTAGAACGGGTTTCCTTGGCTGCCTCCACGGCTCTCTTCAGGTCATCCGCTCTCACTTGGCTTTCCTTTTCAAGAATCTCATATTGGCCGGCGGCATCTTTCAGCTTAACAGCCATCTCGGCTATTTTATCTTTGCTCTTGCGATGAGCAGCCTGTTCGGCTCTTAAATCTTCGGCCGCCTTTAGGGCGGCCGCATCACTTCTCCTGGCTTCTTCCTTGGCTCGGGCAAGTTCCGCCCGAAGGGTCTCCACGGCGGCAGCTCCATCTCCAGTCACATCATACATTAGATACTAGCATCATGCTCCTCTTAATATCTATTGACCACCCGAAAATACATACCCTGCGCCTCGTCAAGCCGCTTTTTCACAAGCACAATGTCGGCATCTGTCGCGTCAAGTTGCCGACTTAGTCCGACAAGCTCGCCAGTCTGGCCAGCCACCGGACCGTCAGCCTCCTGCATAGGATAGAAGCGCGATCATTACCTGGGATTATGATACTCTATTTGCCGCCTCTCGACAGCAACCAGAGTCTCAGGGGAAACTAGAAGTACAGAGCACACCTAGCGAGTGCGGTACCGTCAAAAATTTATATATTACTTTGCGTACCTCAAAGCCTCTTAGCAGGATCGCAAAAGCTTCATGCAACCCACTTTTGGCGGATGAGATCCTCTTGATCACAGTACCCATTAAGGTACGATGCTCCTCTGAGATTGCCGCTTGCTCCAAAAGACTCATCAGTGCGTCCGGTTACGCACCGGACAATCCCAGACTCATTCTGTCGCTCCTCTTAGGAGCCGAATACTCCGGACTTCGAGTAGCCGAAGGGATACCTTCTGGCCTTGGCGGATCAGGAGAAATCCTCCGTGATGACACCTCAGGGTCATCCGCCCCAGGAGGCAGGGAGACAAGGGGATGCGTTTCGCTCTCCATCATCTCTGGAAGAAGATCCCCCGAAGATGAACTCTGTCGAGAAGGGCTACAATCCGGACTGCAAGACATACGTCTCGGTTATTGTCCTCGGAGATAAGGCAAAATATATTTACCAAAAGTACATTTGTTCACATACACTCGGTGGAGGGCTGACCCCTTTGCGGGCACTGGGCGGCAAGGACGCCCTCCGAAGCAGGGCCTCCTAGTGAGGGTTTCTTCTCTCGTTTGGAAACCTTTGTTTCCATGTCTTCAGGAGTGGTCCTTTTCCTTCCTTGGGAAGAGGGGATTTCGGATTCTTCTCCCCGATTGTCCTCCTTCGTGGAGGTACTAATTCCCCCGGTTTGGATGTGTAATACGTGAGGCTCGCTTTCGTCTTCTTCGTCTCTCCTTTTATCTTCCCCCGAGGGCACTTGATAAGGTGCGTACTCCAGCATCCTGGATAGTACAGGATCTGGCGAGCCCTTGGGAAGGGGGGGTCGAACACCTGATCATCTTTGCCTTTCTTACCCAGTCCTGGACAAGAGAAATTCTTTCAGAATTATGTTATGGCAAATGAAAAAACAGTGTGTTCGGTCGTGGAAATACTTACCTGGGTATCTGGACGATTACAGTTGAGACCCGCATCCTCGGTGGTGTCCGGACACTTTATTCGTGATCCGAAGAACAATTTATACATCTCTTCGAGCGTCCAGCCGAAGAACTGCTGAATAGTTCGCAGTCCTTCTGGGTTGAACTCCCACATATGAAGAGATCGACGCTGGCATGGCAGGACCCGACGAACTAGCATAACTTGCATTACTTTGACGAGACCGACGTCCCTCTTGAGGAGATCTCGGATGCGACTTTGCAATGTCGGCACGTAGTTAACCGGCCCCCAGTCTAGCCCCTTGTTGACCCATGACGCCAGTTGTGGTGGGGGGCCCGAAAGGAAGGCGGGGGCAGCCACCCACTTAGTACTTCGGGGAGCTATGACGTAAAATCACTCCCGCTGCCATAAGTTGGATATCTCCGGGAAGAACCCTTTGGCCATGGGGCATCGAAGCCTTTGCTTATTATGGCACCTCTGCATTCTGCGTGTCGCCCATCGACCATCTTCGGCTTCACATTGAAGGTCTTGAGCCATAAGCCGAAGTGTGGGGTGATGCGGAGGAAGGCCTCGCATATGACGATAAACGACGAGATGTGAAGGATGGAATCTAGAGCTAAATCGTGGAAGTCGAGTCCATAACAGAACATGAGCCCTCTGACGGAGGGATCAAGACTAAAGCCTAGCCCTCGGAGGAAGTGGGAAACGAATATGACACTCTCGTTGGGTTCGAGAGTGGGGATGACCTGTCCTCGGGCAGGCAGCCTGTGCGAGATTTCGGCGGTTAGATACCTGGCCTCCCTTAGCTTCTTGATGTCCTCCTCTGTGACAGAGGAAGCCATCCACCAGCCCTGAAGGTTGGATCCAGACATGATTGAAGGTCCGAAGCGCTTCGCCTGAGCCTTGGGTGTTGGAACTCGGGGTGGGGGAAGGGAGGGATTGAGCGCGATAAGAAAGGACATGCTTTGGCCCCTTTATAGAGAGGGCGAATATCAAGCGTCCTCCACGTGGCCGTTTGGAACTTGCCTGAAATCCAGGAGTCATACTAAACAAGCACGATTGGGTTACCCACACCCGTATTGATGAGAATCCCGTGATAAGGGGACACGATCTCTACTTCGACAAGACGTGCCACTAAAACCGCCTCGCAACACATGAAGTGGCTGGTTGGAAAAAATGGTTTGAATAATGACCGAGGCCAGGGCGTGATGTCATGTTATGAAAAGTTGTCAGCAGATTAGATTTGTGGAAATATTATACTCTCTACGGTGGTATGTGGAATTTGTTTTGTAGAGCCGGACACTATCCTTGTGTTCAAAATCTTCTATGGAGTATTCGGAGGAGAACCCGCCTTGCAATGCCAAAGACAATCTGCACGCCGAACATATCGTCATTGAAGCCTGGTTCAGGGGCTACTGAGGGAGTCTTGGATTAGGGGGTCCTCAGACAGCCGGACTATATCCCTTGGCCGGACTATTGGACTATGAAGATACAAGATTGAAGACTTTGTCCCGTGTCCGGATGGGACTCTCCTCTGCGTGGAAAGCAAGCTTGGCGATTTGGATATGTAGATCTCCTCCCTTGTAACCAACTCTGTGTAACCCTAGCCCCTCCGATGTCTATATAAACCAGAGGGTTTAGTCCGTAGGACAACAACAATCATACCATAGGCTACCTTCTAGGGTTTAGCCTCTCTGATCTCATGGTAGATCAACTCTTGTAATACTCATATCATCAAGATTAATCAAGCAGGAAGTAGGGTATTACCTCCATCGAGAGGGCCCGAACCTGGGTAAACATTGTGTCCCCTGCCTCCTGTTACCATCTGCCTTAGACGCACAGTTCGGGACCCCCTACCCGAGATCCACCGGT
>NC_041386.1:185238441-185285691 GCF_002162155.2 Triticum dicoccoides | reverse complement strand
GATACATTCTGAAACACTTCTTGTGTCTGAATACTATCGTCCAATATATCAATCTTTACCTCTCGACCATTTCGAGACTCCTCGTCATGTCCTTGATCTCATCCGGGACTCTGAACAATCTTCGATCACCAAAACACATAACTCATAATACAAATCGTCATCAAACATTAAGCGTGCGGACCCTACGAGTTCGAGAACTATGTAGACATGACCAAGACACCTCTCTGGTCAATAACCAATATCGGAACCTGGATGCTCATATTGGTTCCTACATATTCTATGACGATCTTTATCGGTCAAACCGTAATGACAACATACGCCATTCCCTTTGTCATCGGTATGTTACTTGCCCAAGATTCGATTGTCGGTATCTTGATACCTAGTTCAATCTTGTTACCAGCAAGTCTCTTTACTCGTTCCGTAATGCATCATCCCGTAACTAACTCATTAGTCACATTGCTTGCAAGGCTTATCATGATGTGCATTATCGAGAGGGCCTAGAGATACCTCTGTGATACTCGGAGTGACAAATCCTAATCTCGATCTATGCCAACCCAACAAACACCTTCGGAGATACCTGTAGAGCATCTTTATAATCACCCAGTTACGTTGTGACATTTGATAGCACACAAGGTATTCCTCCGGTATCCGGGAGTTGCATAATATCATAGTCAAAGGAATATGTATAAGTCATGAAGAAAGCAATAGCAATACACTACAAAAAAATACACTTCCGTGATGATACGTGTTTGTCACAGTAGGTCACGTTTTTTGTCGTGCATGTACATCCATGACGACTTTATGACAGAATCAAGATAGTCATACATGTGCCGTTGTAGAAGTGTTCCATGACATAACCAAGATTATCATCACGGAAGTGTCCACTGCCATGACGATAAATCACGCATCATGGAAGTGCTTTCGTCAAGGGTGACCGACACATGGCATCCACCGTAACGGAACGACGTTAACCTATCGGGTCTGGTTTTGGATCCGATAACCCGCTAACAACCCAGACCAATGAGGGTTTTCCACGTGTAAAATTCTCATTGGCCAGAGGAAACACGTGTTGGCTCACCATTGGGGCAGATGTCATCCATTCATTGGACAGGAGGCGCCTATGATAGGTAGACATGTGGCACGGCCCAATAGTAGCCCATTCCGATGAAAAAGGTCGGCCTAGTAAAAATTAGCAGGCCGGCCCATATAAGGCCTACCTGTGTTAGGTCCATTTAAACCCACGGCCCATACGAGATGTGCCAATTCGGCCTGTCAGCCAATTAAAGATTTGACACCATTACAACCCATCGTCAGTTCGAGCCCGTTAACAGCCCGCTATATATTTGGGCTCAATATCGGCCTGATGTGATTTTGTCCTGTTAACGGCCCATTCAAGGGATGGGCCAATTTTCAGGATGTACATCTTTCGACCTCTTAGCGACCCATTTAAGTGTTTGTCCAATTTCCGGCCTGGGGTGTCTTTCAGCCTGTTGACGGCCCATAAATGAGTTTGGCCATTTGTAGTCAGACCTTAGTTTTGGCCTTTTAGCGACCCATTTAAGTGTTGGGCCAATTCTCGTCCCAGTGTGTCTTTCAGCCTGTTGATGGCCCATAAATGATTTGGGCCATTTGTAGTCGGACCTGAGTTTTGGCCTTTTAACGGCCCATGCTCTTCATGGTCCAATACCAGCCCAGTTTCTCTTTCGGCCTGCTAAAGGCCCACAACACAGTTGGGCCATTTACAGTACGACCTGACTTTCGGCCTCTTAGCGGCCCATGCTCTTCATGGTCCAGTACGAGCCTGGTGTCTCTTTGGCCTGCTAAAGGCCCACAGTATAGTTGGGCCATATGTAGCCCGACCTTAGTAACGACCTGTTAACGGCCCGTGAAATCAAATGGGCCCACCTGTTGCCCGCTTCGATGTCGGTCTGTTAACGACCCGGGAGGTAAGAGGGCCGACCATTAACTTTCAGCCTGGTAACGACCCATTAACTTAACGGGCCCACTAAAGTTCGTACATGTCTTTAGGCCCAATTAGATAATTTGAGCCCATTACGACAAGCAATTATGCACAGGGCCAAAACCAATCAAGCAAAGGTACGACATACAGGGAAAAACGTTGCACATCCAGCATATATTACAGGAAATTACATCCACTAGGAAATCAAAGATTGATGCCAGTGCAAATAAATGAACGGAACCTAATGATCTACAATGTCACAATCTGCGACCTCAGCCCGGATGACGCCCATAAGCATGTGGGCAAGTTCTTGCTGCTTTGCTACACTGTCTCTAAAAACATTGATTAGTTGTTGTTGCGCACGAATGTGCAGCTCTGATTCCTCCACCATTTCCATCATTGCTTCAGCCATTAATTGGTTCACAAACATACATTTTTTCCGTTGCATTCGAGACAGAGGAAACTGAATAGATTCATATGGCGATTTTGGCAGGCTTGTATTATTGATAGTGGAGAGTGTCTCGACCACTGCATCATAACATAAATTAGGAGGGGAACCAAACAGATTAATCATGAGTTATTGCCATATTACCTAGCCTAGATTTATTAGAAAGAAACAATGGGGTTGCCTTGCTGTTTTCAGAGTTTGTCTTCCTATCTTCAGCAGCCTGCACCAAATTAACACACTAGCATTGCTATCATTGGCCAGGTCAAATAATAGGTAAGCAACATTGGCACAACAAACATTTGGGCAACCATACCATACCAGCCTACACCAAATTAACACAATATGGCACATCTATCATCAGCCAGGTAAGGTAATACGAAAGCAACATTGACACAATGAATGAATGGGCAACCAGAGCAGCACTATAATTCAGTAATGTGCATGATATGAGATAGTACGCTCATGCAACTCAGTATGCAAAACTAGCAGGCGTTTTTCCTTACAAAAATCAACATTGTCACCTTTAACATTTTGCTACAGCTGAATTTAGATCAGATAAAGGTTGGATTCACACCAATTAACAAAATACATGCTGATGTAAAAATATAGGGATATATAGTAGGTACTTACATCAGCATTGGAGCACAGAGAATTCCCGCAAGATACTTTCCTCAAATACGATCCCAGTATAGAAAGTCTACTATCCTTTAAGCTTATTTTCTAAAAGAGAGATGGGTAAGAAACATGTAGAAAATATGATCAGAATGCTATAAAATTTCATGATGCGAGGATACGCACACGCTTCTTAGAATGGAGTTGACATATTTTTGTTGGACTGGAGCGGACTAGTTCTTTGGCCACTGGAATCTGCTTATTATCAGTGAGAGACGGGTTTCTCTGTGCTGGAGCAGTATCTATGAAAACTGGAGTTGGTTTATTATCTCCTGGCAATTGGATCTTTTGCAAAGACCTAGTTTGTAACCCTTCAGATTCTAACATAGTCGTCTTCCCCTTGCATGCCTTAAATAGAAGAATGATGCTTCAATTATAAAACATGCAACATCAGAGATGGAATAGGTAGTAAAGAATAGAAAGGCATGACATATTGACATGTATTCCCTCCATCCAGAAATAAATGGATGGGTCTAGGCGTATTTCAGTTCTAGATACATCCAGTTTTATCCATTTCTATGACATGTAATCCGGACAAAGGGAGTATGATGTAAGAGCTAGGGATACGACAGGACAACAGTGTAAAAAACACTACTTGAATGTAAAATTGTATGCTAGCGGAATACATTACAGAAAAACACTAAGGCAACATATGTGTGTATGATTGATAAACTAAGATGGCATTGCAAGAGACCACTAGAACAACACTTTAAGGTAAAAAAGAACATGGTATGGTAGACAGATGAAGTACATACTGATGAATAATGATGCATAAGATATTGAGAAGCATGATGTCCAAACTAAGCAGATGGCATTATGATAGAGTAGAATGATAGTACTTGAATTTGAAAACATGTTATCATTAATGGAATAGGTACTGAAAAACAGGAAAGCATGCCATATTTACATGCATGATCAGCAGGCGAAGCACAAGGCATTGCAACAGAGTAGATGCACTCCAGGACATTATATGCATGTTGTACCCATATCAAAGGCCAAGTTAGAGCAAGGACCTTATGGGGTGAATAGGATTCATCATCTTTCTGCAAGTCTTGTGAATAACTGCCTTTACATGTTCCATCATATTGGGTATCATTGATGTCATGTTTGTTGGTCGTTACATTGCTCCGTGAGGTTCTTGTGGAGAAATCAGTGTGTGCAATTATATCTGACATGCATGGAAGCCAACTAGTAGTTAGATTTATGTAATGAGTGCATGTAGGAGATGACATAAATAGTAGGACTGGGGTTAACTAGCAGCAACAAGTGTCAAAAACTAAAGGAGAACACAGATGAAAGCTACAGAATATGTATCGTTTATACTCAAGATTAACTAGATGGCACACAAAGTATTAAGGAACAACATAAGTTATACTAGAAGTGGTATAATACTATAATCACCAGCCTGTGGGATAGCATTGGCTCATGGATAATAACTATGGAACCGCGTTACCTAAAGAACAAGTCTCTTAGCTGAACTATGGAACAACGTTAACTCCTGAACAAGACCCGTAAGAGATCAGCATGAATATACAGTGAAATGTGATAATCTATTTTCAATGCTTAGATGAATAACAAAGCCATACATGTTTCACACAAGTAAGATGAGGGTACAACCTATCTGGCCGCCATCCATAGGAATGAGCATCATGTGCTGACTTGTCGATGGCCCTGCAGTTGTTGTGGTTGTCCATGTCGGGCACGCGCATTCGATGCAGGGAACTATTGAGTGGGGACTATAGCTCCCTTCTGGTGCATGCTTCCCTTGTTGGAGCAGCTACGGTGAGTCGGAAGACGGTGTGGCTGAAGATGCAGAAAACACATAATGTTAAGAACGACACATCTCTCTGATATAAAGAAATACCCTAAGAGATCAATAGCAAGGTACGAGAGTGGTCACACGTCTGTTGACTGAAGACTAAATTGGGGTCACATGATTTTATTTTATTTTGGTACTGTCTGATCTACGCCTGATGGCTTGATGGCCGTCTTGTACCTCCCAGCTGACACTGTTCGGAATATTCCCCGAAGAGCCAGCGACCACCGGCAGAGCAGCCTGCCTTCGCTGTCTGTGGACCCGACCAAAACCCCGCTCCCCGCCCCACCACATTGTCATGGTTGCGCCGCCCCCAGGCCAATCCAGAAAGATTCATCGTCATCCAGATCCGGCGACGGCAGTACCTTCAACCCACACACCTCTAAGATAGCCATCTAAGCGCTGCTTCCGTGGTGAACTTGCGCCCCCGCACCCTTACGTTAGACACCAGCCAACCGGCAGCCTAGGAGCTCCACCGGCTCAAGGGGTGTTGCTTCCCATTGGGAATCGATTGGCCCAGAATAAAAATTCAGACAACTGACGCCTAAATGAAGTGATTTGAGATGAGGGTGCGACCTATCTAGTGGCCCGGTGAAGTAGGTAGCTCCAGCTGCCTAGTCGGTGAGGCCGACACAGTTGCGGTGGCTATCGGCGGCAGGGAAGTAGAGATGTCGCGATGGTCGGCGGCTACGAGGAAGCAGCGCCGGGGCTCTAGATGGGTCCAAAGTTGGAGCCGCTCCGGCGCCGTGAACAACGGTGGGGGTGAATCGGCTCCGGTACGGTTCACGTGGCCGTCGTAGAGGCAGCTCCGGCAGCACGGAGTAAGAGGCACACGACCCAGTGCACAGCGGCAAATGGACAGCGTCTCCGGGATTAGAGAGGAGGGCGGCTATGAATTTGGTGCGGTGGGGGCGCCATGGAGGAGGGGCTGAGGTTTTGCGGCTCGGGAGAAGGGAGCTTCCGGGGAGAAGGTGATTTGGCGCCCACGATGTATGAATGGGGAATTGGGAGGGGGAACCATGTCTTATGGACGCATTTGTCTGAAATGTGGGAGGGAATTACAGTTCTACCCCTGCCTTTAGGCTTCTCGGCTTGGGTCTGTGTACTGAGGGTCGGGGATAGTAGAGTAACTTTGCTTCTCCCAAATAGTGGGCGCGAGCGATTTCTGGCGAGGAGGGCGTGTTTTGAAATATACTGGGCGCGAGCGATTTCGGGCGAGGAGAGCATGTTTTGAAATAGTGGGCGCGAGCTATTTTGGGCGAGGAGAGGGGGTTTTGCTGACCATGGTTTATGAATTATTCGGCACATGTCATTTCGGCCGAGGAGAAGGCGCGCTTGGATGAAGTTACGAACCTACCCTTGATGTACAACGGGCCAATTGATGTGTGTCCCACATAGGCCGGTAATTTTGCGTCTACCATTTATTTGCTCGGGCAAATTCCACCGAGCAAAGGGTGTTTAACGGTTCGTTCAAATTTTGGGAGAATGAGAATCCACGTCTACCTTACCAAGTCGATTTGAATCAAATTTTGAAATATTAGCTTGCCACTTATTTTTTAGATGGAGAGATGATGCTCGGGATTAATGTGTTTTTACATGCTCATTGCTAGCGATTTACTATATGACAAATAGTTGACCCACTCAAAAATGGGAATCAAACCCAAAATGAAATATCTTGCAATGAAATAGCTCGTTCACCAGGTCAAAATAGTGAACTAAATCCAAAATTAAACACCTCAATCGAGTAGCATATTGTATAGTAGTATAGTACTCCATGAACATGTTGAGAGTCAAAATTAATGAACTTGTTTGATATACGCATATCTCTGTTAATGCATGGATTGCATACAACATGTTCTCCAATTTAAATATTTGAATGCAAGTTTATATCAAAACATGGTTTATATCAGTCTTTGATGCATAAAACGCGATATCCCCCTCTCCCGGACTCCTGCTCTCTTTCTCTCTCTCTATCTCTCTCTCTTTATCTCTCTCTCTCGCCGACAATCTTCAATTCTGTCGCACGCATCCAACACACAAACCTTGTTGGTCCCTCTCCCTCTCTCTCCGTCTCTCTCCGTCTCTCTCTCTCTCTCTCTCTTTGTGTGTGTGTGGGGGGGGGGGTCTTTCTAGTTCGCATGCATATATACTCCATCTATAGGTCTCTCTCGCACACTATGTATGATTCTCTAGTCCAAGCTAAATATCTTGCATGCACTCACCTTACGCACACAAATTGCTTGGCTTGTTGCCCTTAACTCTCTCATGCACAACTCTGTCGTCTCGGAGCTCTTCCCTCTCTGTCAAACTCTCCATCTACCTGGGTCACACATACACATGCATATCCCACTCGCACTCGATAGACCCATCTAAACCTTTATCTCTCTCCCTCGTTCTCTCTCCATCTCACACACACACACACACAATCTCATGCCTAGCCAAGTATGATGGTCTCTCACTCAAATGTAGGCACACGCAGTCCCCCCCCCTATATGTATATGACTAGCTAATCTTAGTCTCCATCACAAACATGTGCATGGTCTATCTCGATTTCTCTCGGGGCATCTTTCTATCTCGCACACACCTCCCTCAATCTCCCACACATATAAGTCCCCTCACGATCTCGAGGGGATCTCTCTATCACAAACACACCCTCTCTCCCTCCCCATGCGTCCATGTTCTCCATGTGTCCCTCTCGACCTTTGTTCCTTGTTGGCCAGACCTCTATTGGACATGTGATATAGAGGTGTCTCTCTCCGTTGCAAACAATCACACACTAGCTATCTTCGTGTATCTCCTCACCTCGCTTTTCTATCTCGGAGATGCATGCATGATATGTTTGCATAAGAAACGAAAAAACACACACTCTCTCTCTCTCTCTAATTTATTGTTTGTTGTCCCTTTCTCTTTCACACACATACTCTTTTTGCACACTCACTCATTCTCCTTCACATGCACTTGATCTCTCTCGACTTAGGCACTCTCTTCGGTCCATAGCATATAGATTTATTGAAAAGTCAAACATCACAAAGCTTGACCATGTACATGGAGAAAAACATTTACATCTGGAATAGCAAACATATACCATTAGATTCATCATGAGATGTAGTTTCATATGATGTATCTTTGGTATTGTAGATACAAATAACATTTGCGTAAACCTAATCAATGTTTCCAAAGTTCGACTTCTAAAAAAATTTACATGCACTACATTATCGAGCAGATGGAATATCTCTTCCCCCCTCTCAACTATCTGACGCACCACTCAGCCTTATTGGGGCTCCTCTATCTCTCTCAAACTTTATATCTCCCTGGTTCACACATACACATGTCTCGCTCGCGCAACATATAGACCCATCCAACACTCTCCGCACTTGTTCTCTCTCTATGTGACACGCACCCCCTAAGTACCATAATCCCTCACTCCATCATAGGCGCACGCACTCCCCCCTAAGTATGATTATCTCTCACTAGCCATTTGGAACACATGTATTGTCTCCTTCCATCCATACGTCTATCTCGATATCTCTCGGGGTATCTTCTATCGTGCACACACCTTGTCACTCGATCTCCCACCCATGTAGTCCCATCACGATCTCCAGGGGATCTCTCTATCACAAACATACACTCTCTCCTCCCCATGTCTGCATTTTCTCCGTACGTCTCTCTCGACCTCTCTCCCTTGCTTGTCATACCACTGTTGGCCACGTGCTAGGGGCCTTTCTCTCTCGGTTGCAAACAACCACACACTATCTCCTTACATTGCTTCCATTGTCAAAGATGCATGTGTGATATGTTTGCATAAGACACACACGCCTTTTCTCTACTTTTATCGTGTGTTGTCTATGTCTCTTTCACACACGCACACACACTTTTTTCACTCACTCTTTCTATTTCACACACTCTCTCTCTCTCTCTCTAGTTGGGGACTCTCTCACGTCCATAAGCATATAGATGTTTTGAAAAGTCAAACCTCAGAAAAGTTTGACCAGGTATATGTGGAGAAAAACATTTACATCTGGAACGATCATTAGATTCATCACAACATGTACTTACTTCATACTATCATTTATCTTTGGTATTGTAGATATAAGTAATTTCCTTATAAACTTGGTCAAAGTTTCAAAAGTTTGACTTAAAAAAATGTTGGCACTACATTACCGAACGGAGGGAGTAGCTCTTTCTCTCTCTCTCTCTCTCTGCTATCTCTCACGGGCCTCCCCTCTGACTTGAACTCTCTATACCGACGGATTATACGCTCACCATGTCAACGTATAGCTCCATATATTGTTTAGTTGACCGGTCAACTAGTCCACATGCTGCCTTGTCAGCTCGTGTTCTCTATCTTCGTGTGTTGGCCCATGTGGCAGTGGGTGAAAATAAGTAAACTAGAGGCCCATCTGACACGCGGTGAAGTAAACAAAGTTGAAACCACTCGGGGTAGAACTCCGCACGCTAGTAAATTGAGGGCGCATTGAGGACACACTTCTTCTGCGTGAAGGACGCACTCGCGCACAATTCACCACTGCGTGGTGGCATGCACAGAAGGACGCACTCTCGCACACCCAGCAGGCCAACACACAACATAGACCAGCACACGTATACACCGCGCATCGCCGCCGGTTGAGATGGACGGCAAGGCAGCCAACAAGCGGAGGCGGCTCGAGCCAAAACCGCATCCGGCGAGCCTGAACTTCATCAGCAGCCTCCCCGACGATATGCTGCTCGTCATCATCAGCCTCCTCCCCACCAAATCTGCCGTGCGGACCGCCCTGCTCTCCCGGTGGTGGCGCCCCCTCTGGCGCCGTGTCCCCCTCAACTTTAACGTCAACAACTCCCTCTGCGATGGGGATTGCAACAGATGGCTGCAGTCTCCAAGATCCTTTCATCGCACCCTGGGCCAGCCAGATGCCTTGACATCCGCATGGTCAGTACCAACTACAAGGTCCAAGCCAAGTTTGACGAGTGGTTCTTATCCCCCGCCCTAGATCAGCTCGAGGAGCTCAACTTTGAAGCTGGACGATGTTGCTCTCTGCCGCCATCCGCGCTCCGCCTCACGCCAATGCTGCGCTACACCAGCTTCAGCTCGTGTTATCTTCCCCAGATAAATGTCGCGCCTGCCCTTCTTCGCCCTCAACTCAAGAAGCTCGACCTCTTTGACGTTGGCATCTCGAAGCAGGCTATGGAGCACCTGCTTCGTAGTTATACGGCGCTTGAGTACCTTCGTCTTGAGCAGATCCACGGGTTCATTAGCCTCCACATCGCCTCAACGAATCTCTGATGGATTTTTGTGTCTTGATGCCCCCACAACAAGACATCAATTGGGAAGAGATCACTCCAGCTGTTCAACGTTATTCTCACTGAGAATGCGCCTTTCCTTGAGAGATTGCGTGTATCTGATCTAGAAGGTCCAACAAAAATCAGGGTCATTGACGCGCCGAAATTGATAGTGTTGGTGTACTCGTCTGCCAAATTCTCCGAACTCTTTATTGGATCCGTAATCATTCAGGTACAACACTCATCTTCTTCTCCGTCTTCTTGAAATTCACATTTTTAAATTTCTTCTTGATGTATTTACGGTCGTCTTCCAGAAAATGATTCCCACAAGCTTGACCCAGTCTATGCGCACAGTGAAGATCTTGGCAATAAAATATATCGGCCCCAATCTGGATCAAGTTTTTGGATTCCTTACATGCTTTCCGTGCACGGAGAAGCTACACATCGAGGTGAAACTTATTTATCACAATGTAGCTCAATTTTTCATAATTTTCCCAAATTACGATGACAAGTGTAGTGTTCAAAATTGCATCTACGCACTGCACCGAAAGAAATGTTTTTAGTATTTTTTCTCACATGATCACCTGCATCGTATTTTTGTTGTACTACTATAGTAGCCTAGGCTAGTCATAGTGGAAAGTAACTTAGACTAGTAACTCTATGGTTACCCTAAGAGCAAGTACTACCTCTGGCCTGGTTTACTCTTCCTATTTTGTAGTATCAAAATTTGACCATAGATTTAACTGACAAAATGTTAATGCATGTCACTAAAAATTATATCGCTAGATTAGTATTTGAACATAATTTCAAATGGTATAATTTTTGGTGACATGCATTGGCATTTTCTTAGGTAAATCTATGGTCAAAATTTTACACTAAATACGAGGTAGTACAAAAGTGGGCTATAACGGCCCTCCACTATGTAGGCCAAAACACGTGCCAAATTCACTGGTGATGCATTTTGCATCGATGCCCCTCCATTGCTCACCTGGTGCCCCAATCTGGATCACCTACTTTGCTCCATAGCCAAATTAACTCACGCAATGAAAAAACACTTACATGGGAGAGAGAGAGGACCGAGGCAATAAAAAACACTTATTTGGGAGAGTGAGAGACTGGTGTAGTTGGTTTGATTGATTTGTTTATACATGTGGGTCTGTGTGCACAGCGGTGCTAACTCTCTTACATCGCGAGAGCGGTGCCAAAATCTTTTCATTTGACATCGATGCGTATTATGTGGCATACTTTTGAGAAATATGGCATTGGCCACTTAATGGAAGGCAACAAATGCCCAAGCTCTTCATGTGCTCCTAGGTAAATGAGAGGAAAGAGAAAGAGAGAGATAGAGAGTGAAACAATATCACTAGCTAGCCAACCCTATCGTATGAGCGAATGATATTGGTACCTCTTGATGACACAACAATCTTATACAGCCAGCTGCTGTAATATGTTCTCTTCTTTTGTAGATAAAAAAAGACTCGAAAGTGAAAAATGTGCTGCGCTATAACAATCTCATTAAATTCCTTGATCTCCATCTTACATAAATTGATTTGATCGACTACCAAGGCAGCACATCTGAGATTAAATTAGCCAGGTTCTTTGTTCTGGAGACAAGTGTGCTCAAGGTAATGATGTTTGGTGTTCTCTGGCGCAACAATGAATGGTGTGATGATCACCGCAAGCGTCTAAGCCTAAATGACAAAGTCTACGTAGAAGCTGAATTTGTTTTTGAAATATCAAGTGGCCAGAGACTCGAAAATTTATCTGCCCATTAGTGACTTGTCAGGGCTGTGGATTTTAGTTTGTATGATAATGCTGCATCCACCTAAAGTAACGAAAGTTCTTACGTAAACTTCCTAGTAATTATCTCTTCGTAGGTGCAGCATTACTCCTAGTATTTGTAATATCAGTTTGAAACTTGTAATATTGTTGTGTCCTATTTCCGTGTTTTCAAATCCTGCAAATCAAAGAGGTCCTGAGTTGGTGATGATGTTGTGCCTGCCATCTTTCACCAATAGCCATCAGATCTAGATCTAACGCATACAAACCAAACTTCTCCAGTTTTGCAAAAAGATGCCCGCACTTGTTCCCTATTTACAAACAACTCCTTGTATCTCACAAGCAGCCTTATATCCTCTCCACCACATCTAGAAGGCCATGGAAAAATCTGCCGCGATGGCCGCTGCCGGCGCTGTCCACCCCCAATCTTAGTGTTCCATGCAATGCACGGGCATCTACGCACAGGAAATTCTGTCGAACACGGCTAGTTGTAAGCACTCTAGCTCTATAGCCACGATGATAGTGACTGCAGACGGTGAGGCTGGCTATGGTATCCCGAACACGGCGCCTGTACTCAGGTGTCATCTCTGGCACAGGGTCTTGTCACTTCACTGTGAGGAGCAGCACATAATAATTTGACCAACGGGTAGTACAGTGCTACTAGTACATTGGTAGTACTACTACTAGTACTAGCACCACCGTTTGGATTTAGTAGTACTACCACGTCCATCTGGATTTAGTATTTGACTAGCAATATCAAGTAATGCATGTCACAAAAAATGTACTACTCCCTCTGTAAATAAATACATGGTGTATTGTTTTATTCCTATCAGCGAAAGAACTTAATGTCCTTTTGCTAATTAATAGGATTACATGCAATGAACTAACCACTGCATGTCATTTTGGTAGTCTCAAGTCATTGAAAGCATGGGCAGCCCACATCTCTCATTGGTTGATATGTCACGAAATAAAAAAAAATGAGGAGGGAATTAATGTATCGTGCCTAAGTGTTTTGGGATTACACAACATTTTTTGTTACATGCATCAACATTTTATTAGTTAAATCAAAGGTCAAAACTTGGCGCCAAATGCAAAGGGGACCAATAAACCAGTAAACATCAAAGTTCTCTCGTTTGGCCCCAACTAGAGGTCCGGTGAGATGACTATACTGCACCGGCACGGAGGGGGATGCAGCTTCATTGACTTATTGCACCTGCCTTTGGTTGTATGACACATGGGCCCAACAGGTGGCTGGCCAGCGTGTCATACAGCCAAAGGCAGGTGAACTAGAGGGCCAAGGAGTAGATGGGCAACACGCACGTGAATTCAATGCAGTCTGCACTTCTCATATAAAGGCTCCCCGCCAGTCCAATCTACGAAATCCTATGCACCTACGCACCCTAACCAAGGGCAAGAGTGATCACTCCAATTGCAAGATCCGTTGACTAGAAGCTAGACCCATGGAGGCAATGAGTGCGAGCATCAGCCGGCTGTGCCAGATGGTCCATGACACCGGCCTGCGGCCCAACACCGAGGAACGTCTCCACGTTGTGCTTGAGGCCGCCAGGGTGAGAGGCCGCTTGGACGATAGCTTCGTCTCCCTGTTGACAAGGTCCTCGTCGGCTTCCTCGACAAGTTCACCATCGTCAAGAAGCTCACGGACGACCTTGACGTACGCCTCCAGCCCACACGCCCAGGCTTTGCGATGCCCACCACCCTCAATGGCCTCTATGGTGACAACCTCTTCGACGCACTGGTGGCCCTGCGACTGCCCGTTGTCGCACCGGAGAATGTCCACCTTGAGGTCGCGCTCACCTCGCATCGCCTGGCGCAACAAGACACCGTCGACATAATCACCCACGTCTACGCGCACATCGTCCCCAAGGACCACTACGTGCCAGAGGAGGACGATAGGTCTCTGGCCTTCTTGACCCGCAGGGCAACCTTGGATGGCATTGTTCAGAAGCACGTTGAGCTCGCCGCCAACGCGCTGCTCCTCACACGTCGGTTGGTGACCCGGCGCACAAGGGCGTGAGGATGTCGTTGATGGATCCGTATGTATCTTTATATTTCCGTCAAATCCATGTAGTAGTATATGGTACTACTAGTAATTATCTTACCTTTCGCATCAATTTCACAATTATTGTACGTACTCCATGCAAGAACCGCGCCAGAACCTAACTTCTCATTACTCTAGGGAAAATCATTATTTCTATTTATCGGTCGCGCCATGGAGCAGAACAAAATTTTACATGTTACAAGTTCAAAAGGAAAAGCTTGCCATGTTCGCGTCGCACCCTGCTGCCCACACGGTTGATCTGGCACGCCGCTCAAGGGGGAATGCATGTTGTGTTGCATTTTCACTTACAGGTGGGACCGCAGTTGAGCAAACCGACTATTGGCAAACCACCACCCCGCCCAGCGCGCGATGGTTGAGAAAACAGGAGGGAGAAGAGATGGTTGTAGCACGGACTCCAAGAAAATTGGTGTCGGATGGGACTCGTGTGGGTGGCATGTGCCGTACTGCTAGACATGAATGCTAGTTATGGCCCATGGCACCCCACTATATCGAGCTTATATCGAGGTGCTGGTTATGTACAACAAATTTCCTGGAGTCCATGCTCAGCCCTCCTCTATCTCTCTTCTCAGCCAGCCAGCAGATGCGCGGAGCCCATCGTCTGTTTGCTCACATGTGGTCCCACATGTTAGTGAAAATGCAAGAGGACCCACTGAACCTGCACATCTTTCACCTCGACGTGCTCGTGATGAAAAAAATCCAATACAGATCTTCGGTGGCCGCTTTTGGAGTTACTCAAGAGTAGTAAGATTCTATTTATAGTTTAACCCAAGATGCACATCACGTGGCTTCAACCAGCACTCCATTTCCTTGCATGACACGACCTGGATGCTGGATGTCCCATGTGTCAGCAAAAGGAGGCAGACCGGAGGAGTAGGAAACAAGGCAAGCCCTGTGCGTACATCATACTACGTACAAGTCCACCTCACGCAGTCACGCTATCACCATATTTCTCAGCCTCCGTGCGACACCTAACTATTGGTTGGCTCTATGTGATGTGGCAACTTCATACTACTATGGATGCTGGCTATACCACTACGGCACTAACACTCCAAGAAGTGAGTTTATGACATGCATATGCAAATGTACCATTCATTACATACAACAAGTTGATACGTCTCCAACGTATCTATAATTTTTTATTGTTCCATGCTATTATAGTATCAAGCTTGGATGTTTTGTATGAATTTATATGCTATTTTATATGATTTTTGGGACTAACCTATTGACCTACAGCCCAGTGCCAGTTTCTGTTTTTTCCTTGTTTTTGAGTTTTATAGAAAAGGGATAATAACGGAGTCCAATTGACGTGCCAATTTTTGATGATTTTTTATGGACCAAAAGAAGCCCCTGGAGTAAAATAGTTGGGCCACAAGAGTCCCGAGTCGTCCACGAGATAAGAGGGCGGGCCCGGGGGTAGGGCACGCCCTCCACCCTCGTGGACGACTCGGAGACCCCCCCTGATGTGAGACCGACGCCAAAAATTCCTATAAATACATAAACCTCCAGAAAATAACCTAGATCTGGAGTTCCGCTGCCAGAAGCTTCTGTAGCCACCGAAAACCAATCTAGACCCGTTCCGCCACCCTGCCGGAGGGGGGATCCCTCTCCGGTGGCCATCTTCATCATCCCGGCGCTCTCCATGACGAGGAGGGAGTAGTTCACCCTCGGCATTGAGGGTATGTACAAGTAGCTATGTGTTTGATCTCTTTCTCTCTCTCGTGTTCTTGACTCGGAATGATATTGATGTATCGCAAGCTATGCTATTATAGTTGGATCTTATGATGTTTATCCCCCTCTACTCTCTTGTGATGAATTGAATTTTCCCTTTGAAGTTATCTTATCGGGTTGAGTCTTTAAGGATTTGAGAACACTTGATGTATGTATTGCATGTGCTTATCTGTGGTGACAATGGGATATCACGTGATCCACTTGATGTATGTTTTGGTGATCAACTTGCGAGTTCCGTGACCTTGTGAACTTATGCATAGGGGTTGGCACACGTTTTCGTCTTGACTCTCCGGTAGAAACTTTGGGGCACTCTTTGAAGTTCTTTGTGTTGATTGAATAGATGAATCTGAGATTGTGTGACGCTTATCGTATAATCATACCCACGGATACGTGAGGTGACATTGGAGTATCTAGGTGACATTAGGGTTTTGGTTGATTTGTGTCTTAAGGTGTTATTCTAGTACGAACTCTATGATAGATTGAACGGAAAGAATAGCATCGTGTTATTTTACTACGGACTCTTGAATAGATCGATCAGAAAGAATAACTTTGAGGTGGTTTCGTACCCTACAATAATCTCTTCGTTTGTTCTCCGCTATTAGTGACTTTGGAGTGACTCTTTGTTGCATGTTGAGGGATAGGTATATGATCCAATTATGTTATTATTATTGAGAGAACTTGCACTAGTGAAAGTATGAACCCTAGGCCTTGTTTCCTACAATTGCAATACCGTTTACGCTCACTTTTACCACTTGCTACCTTGCTGTTTTTATATTTTCAGATTACAAAAACCTTTATCTACCATCCATATTGCACTCGTATCACCATCTCTTCGCCGAACTAGTGCACCTATACAATTTACCATTCTATTGGGTGTGTTGGGGACACAAGAGACTCTTTGTTATTTGGTTGCAGGGTTGTTTGGGAGAGACCATCTTCATCCTACACCTCCCACAGATTGATAAACCTTAGGTCATCCACTTGAGGAAAATTTGCTACTGTCCTACAAACCACTTCACTTGGAGGCCCAACAACGTCTACGAGAAGAAGGTTGTGTAGTAGACATCAAGCTCTTTTCTGGCACCGTTGCCGGGGAGGTTAGCGCTTGAAGGTATATATTTAGATCTTGCAATCGAATCTTTTTGTTTCTTGTTTTATCACTAGTTTAGTTTATAAAAGAAAACTACAAAAAATGGAATTGAGGGTACCTCATATGCATCATCTTTTTAATATCTTTCATGAAAATAAGGATTCCGATAATTGTGCCATAATGCTAGAAGAAGAATGTATTAAAATGTTTGGCACTAAATCTTTGGATGATGAGCATGATTGCAATGTTGTTAGTATGAATTCTTTGAATATCCATGATGCTAATGATATGCGAAGCCACAAGCTTGGGGATGCTATGTTTGATGAAGATGATATTTTTTGTCCCCCAAGTTTTGATGAGCAAATTTATTTTGATGATAGCATACCTCCTATTTATGATGATTATATTGATAAAAGTGGGTTTGGAATAGTGTCAACTTTAGGAAGTAATGATCCCACTATTTGGAGGGTGTTAAATCTTATTGTGATAATTATGAAAGTGGATTTGGAGAGGTCATGACTTTATTTAGTGATGAATCCACTATTTCGGAAGAGGCTCCAATTGATTATGAGAACGCAGTTGCTATCTATGATGATTATTGTGATGACATTTATGCTATAAAGAATAATGATATCCATGAAACTTGTCATCATGATTTTAAATTTCAATTGGATTATGCTTCACATGATAGTCATTTTGTTGAGTTTGCTCCCACTACTATTCATGAGAAGAAATTTGCTTATGTGGAGAGTAATAAAAATTCTATGCTTGTAGATCATGAAAAGAATGCTTTATGTGATGGTTATATTGTTGAATTCATTCATGATGCTACTGAAAATTATTATGAGGGAGGAATATATGCTTGTAGGAGTTGCAATAATATCAAGTTTCCTCTCTATGTGCTTATAATCCGGAAGTTATGCTTGTTTTACCTTCCTATGCAAGTTGATTCTTGTTCCCATAAGTTGTTTGATCACAAAATCCCTATGCATAGGAAGTGGGTTAGACTTAAATGTTATAGTCATATTCTTCATGATGCTCTCTTTATGTTTCAATTCTTATCTTTTATGTGAGCATCATTCAAATCATCGCGCCTAGCTAGGGGCGTTAAACGATAGCGCTTGTTGGGAGGCAACCCAATTTTACTTTCGTTCTTTGCTTTTTTCTCATGTTTACTAATAAATAATTCATCTAGCCTCTGTTTGGATGTGGTTTTATGTTTTAATTAGTGTTTGTGCCAAGTAGAACCCTTGGGAAGACTTGGGTGAAGTCTTTGCGATCTTGCTGTAAAACACAGAAACTTTTGCGCTCACAAGATTAGCTGCCATTTTTTACTGGAGAGTGCGGTTAGGTTGATTACTTTTGAAAATGATTAATAGACAAATTCCTCAGGTCCACCAATTTATTTCAGAATTTTTGGAGTTACAGAAGTATTCGAAATCTCTAGATTACTACAGACTGTTCTGTTTTTGACAGATCCTATTTTCATTGTGTTGTTTGTTTATTTTGATAAATCTATGAGTATTATCGGAGGGTATGAACCATAGAGAAGTTGGAATACAATATATATTACACCAATATGAATTTAGAATTAGTTCACAACAGTACCTAGGTGGTGATTTATTTTCTTATACTAACGGAGCTTACGAGTTTTCTGTTAAGTTTTGTGTTGTGAAGTTTTCAAGTTTTGGGTAAAGATTCGATGGACTATGGAATAAGGAGTGGCAAGAGCCTAAGATTGGGGATGCCCAAGGCACCCAAGGTAATATTCAAGGACAACCAAGAGCCTAAGCTTGGGGATGCCCCGGATGGCATCCCGGACATTCCCTCTTCCGTCTTTGTTCATCGGTAACTTTACTTGAGGCTATATTTTTATTCACCACATGATATGTGTTTTGCTTGGAGCGTCATTTTATTTTATTTTGCTTTGCTTGATGTTTGAATAAAATACCAAGATCTGAAATTCTTAAATGTTAGATAGTCTTCACATAGTTGCATAATTATTCGACTACTCATTGGTCTTCACTTATATCTTTCGGAGTAGTTTGTCGTTTGCTCTAGTGCTTCACTTATATCTTTTAGAGAATGACGGTGATTTTATTTTGAAGAAATAGATGAACTCTCATTATTCACATATATTATTTTGAGAGTCAGAAATAGCATGGTAATTTGCTTTGGTTATGAAATTAGTCCTAATATGATGGGCATCCAAGAGGGACATAATAAAAACTTTCATATAGAGTGCATTGAATACTATGAGAAGTTTGATACTTGATGATTGTTTTGAGATATAAAGATGGTGATATTAGAGTTGTGCTAGTTGAGTAATTGTGAAGTTGAGAAATACTTGTGTTGAGGTTTGCAAGTCTCATAGCATGCACGTATGGTAACCGTTATGTGACGAGTGGCGGTCGGGGACGAGCGATGGTCTTTTCCTACCAATCTATCCCCCTAGGAGCATGCGCGTAGTGCTTGGTTTTTGATGACTTGTAGATTTTTGCAATAAGTATGTGAGTTCTTTATGACTAATGTTGAGTCCATGGATTATACGCACTCTCACCCTTCCATCATTGCTAACCTCTTCGGTACCGTGCATTGCCCTTTCTCACCTCAAGAGTTGGTGCAAACTTCGCCGGTGCATCCAAACCCCGTGATATGATACACTGTCACACATAAACCTCCTTATATCTTCCTGAAAACAGCCACCATACCTACCTATTATGGCATTTCCATAGCCATTCCGAGATATATTGCCATGCAAATTTCCACCGTTCCGTTTATTATGACATGCTTCATCATTGTCATATTGCCTTGCATGATCATGTAATTGACATCGTATTTGTGGCAAAGCCACCATTCATAATATTTTCATACATGTCACTCTTGATTCATTGCCCATCCTGGTACACCACCGGAGGCACTCATATAGAGTCATATTTTGTTCTAGTATCGAGTTGTAATCATTGAGTTGTAAATAAATAGAAGTGTGATGATCATCATTAATAGAGCATTGTCCCAAAAAAAGGCCAACTGGAAAAAGGCTAAAAAGGAAAGAAACTATCCTTTTTCTACACTTATGCTTCAAAGTAGCACCATGATCTTCATGATAGAGAGTGTCTTATATTGTCACTTTCATATACTAGTGGGAATTTTTCATTATAGAACTTGGCTTGTATATTCCAGCAATGGGCTTCCTCAAATGCCCTAGGTCTTCGTGAGCAGGCAAGTTGGATGCACACCCACTTAGTTTCTTTTGTTGAGATTTCATACATTTATAGCTCTAGTGCATCCGTTGCATGGCAATCCATACTCCTCGCATTGACATCAATTGATGGGCATCTCCATAGCCCATTGATTAGCCGCGTCAATGTGATACTTTCTCCTTTTTTGTCTTCTCCACACAACCCCCATCATTATATTCTATTCTACCCATGGTGCTATGTCCATGGCTCACACTCATGTATTGCGTGAAAGTATAAAAAAGTTTGAGATTACTAAAGTATGAAACAATTGCTTGCTTGTCATCAGGGTTGTGCATGATGAGAGCATTTTTGTGTGACGAAAATGAAGCATGGCCAAACTATATGATTTTGTAGGGATAAGATTTCTTTGGCCATGTTATTTTGAGAAGCCATAATTGCTTAGTTAGTATGCTTGAAGTATTATTATTATTTTTATGTCAATATTAAACTTTTGTCTTGAATCTTTCAGATCTGAATATTCTTGCCACAATAAAGATAATTACATGGATAAATATGTTAGATAGCATTCCACATCAAAAATTCTATTTTTATCATTTACCTACTCAAGGACGAGTAGGAATTAAGCTTGGGGATGCTTGATACATCTCCAACGTATCTATAATTTTTGATTGTCCCATGCTATTATATTATCAACCTTGGATGTTTTATATGCATTCATATGCTATTTTATATGATTTTTGGGACTAACCTATTAACCCAGAGCCCAGTGCCAGTTTATGTTTTTCCTTGTTTTTGAGTTTTACACAAAAGGAATACCAAATGGAGTCCAACTGACGTGCCAATTTTTGATGATTTTTTATGGACCAAAAGAAGCCCCCGGAGTAAAATAGTTGGGCCAGAAGAGTCCCGAGCCGTGCATGAGATAGGAGGATGAGCCCGAGGGTTAGGGCGCGCCATCCACCCTCGTGGACGACTCGGAGACCCCCCTGACATGAGACCGATGCCAAAAATTCCTATGAATACATAAACCTCCAGAAAATAACCTAGATCGAGAGTTCCGCCGCCAGAAGCCTCCGTAGCCACCGAAAACCAATCTAGACCCGTTCCGGCACCCTGCCGGAGGGGGATCCCTCTTCGGTGGCCATCTTCATCATCCCGGCGCTCTCCATGACTAGGAGGGAGTAGTTCACCCTCGGTGCTGAGGGTATGTACTAGTAGCTATGTGTTTGATCTCTCTCTCTCTCTCTCTTTTGTTCTTGACTCGGAACAATCTTGATGTATCACGAGCTATGCTATTATTGTTGGATCTTATGATGTTTATCCCCCTCTACTCTCTTGTGATGAATTGAGTTTTCCCTTTGAAGTTATCTTATCGGGTTGACTCTTTAAGGATTTGAGAACACTTGATGTATGTCTTGCATGTGCTTATCTGTGGTGACAATGGGATATCACGTGATCCACTTGATGTATGTTTTGGTGATCACCTTGCGAGTTCCGTGACCTCGTGAACTTATGCATAGGGGTTGGCACACGTTTTTGTCTTGACTCTCCGATAGAAACTTTGGGGCACTCTTTGAAGTTCTTTGTGTTGATTGAGTAGATGAATCTGAGATTGTGTGATGCTTATTGTATAATCATACCCACGGATACTTGAGGTGACATTGGAGTATCTAGGTGACATTAGGGTTTTGGTTGATTTGTGTCTTAAGGTGTTATTCTAGTACAAACTCTATGATAGATTGAACGGAAAGCTTCGTGTTATTTTACTATGGACTCTTGAATAGATCGATCAGAAACAATAACTTTGAGGTGGTTTCGTACCCTACAATAATCTCTTCGTTTGTTCTCCGCTATTAGTGACTTTGGAGTGACTCTTTGTTGCATGTTGAGGGATAGGGTATATGATCCAATTATGTTATTATTGTTGAGAGAACTTGCACTAGTGAAAGTAAGAACCCCAGTCCTTGTTTCCTAGCAATGCAATACCGTTTACGCTCACTTTTACCAATTGCTACCTTGCTGTTTTTATATTTTCAGATTACAAAAACCTTTATCTACCATCCATATTGCACTTGTATCACCATCTCTTCGCCGAACAAGTGCACCTATACAATTTACCATTGTATTGGGTGTGTTGGGGACACAAGAGACTCGTTGTTATTTGGTTGCAGGGTTGTTTGAGAGAGACCATCTTCATCCTACACCTCCCACAGATTGATAAACCTTAGGTCATCCACTTGAGGGAAATTTGCTACTGTCCTACAAACCTCTGTACTTGGAGGCCCAACAACGTCTACAAGAAGAAGCTTGTGTAGTATACATCACAAGTCATCAACACACAACGACAACGAGGATACATGTTGTATTATAGATTAGTTCCAACAAAACATTCTAGTAAATACTAAAGTTTTCATCACACAACAAATAACAAGCAATGAAATGAACTTCAGCTCAACCACTTCTCGGCGTTGGAAACACTTGCTTTGAACCAGAAGAGTTTGTCTCGGAAGGGCCAGATACTGTCAATCTCGATACCAATGCAGGACTGATCATCTAGGCTGAAGCGGCCTATTTCATGACCCATATTGTGATAGCCACGGTATGGAAGCATAGCAATGTCTGAGGTATAGATACAATTGCTTCTCATAAATGGTAGTAATATTGTGCCAGCAGCAGCTGGATCGCCTTTCACCATGATTGGATAGTTTTGTCCAAGGAAGACCGAGTTTCCTCCAAGAGTATCAATACTAAACCAGGGATAAGGTGTTGGCGCTAGCACAGTAGTATCCATCCTGAATACCCTGCAAAGGGTGTTGGAATAGGTCCGGAGAGTGCGTGTCGGAGTAATGGGCCACGGGTAGGCTAACCCGTGCCCCAGAACCTTTCAAGACATCGGGGCAGGCTGCGCCCCTCAAGACCCCAGGACGAAGAGCCGCCTTCTGAGAAGTCGGCGGCAAGGCGACCGACTGCCCACTCACGGCCGGGTCCCGGGGACGACTCCAGAGAAGCCGACTCTTGACTGGCGACTTCCAGAGAAGCCGGCCTTGGGGAGTCGGCCCACGATTCCAGCAAAACCCCATGTCCTCATCAAGAGGGATAGGACAGGGGAGTGGCTATAGTGAAGACTGCTCCCACCCCTTTCCAAAGGCAAGCATGGTCATAGTACGCTATACTGAGGAGATCTCCGTGCGGCGTGGCACTGTTCCCATGTCGGCCCTGACGTCAGCACTAAAGGACCGAATCCTGCACCCACGATGGCTTGTCTGTACGACCCTGGGGCGGTGGGTCCCACCTGCCAGTGAGACCCCAGGAGACGGCAAGTGCACCGCAAGTCGGACCCGTTAGGAGTCGGCCCCCGAGAGTCGGCCGGCTCCTCCCCGGGGGCCCACGCGCCATTAACCAGATGTGATGGAGAGTGGCAATAGTGATCACCCGCCAGGCGGCGGGGCTGTTGCCACGACTCCATGACGAAGCCCGCGTCATTAGAAGCGCGGCTACAGTAATCAGCAGCCGGCAAGACCCGCCCGCGGTGGACGTGGCCTGTCGGCTCCGTACCTAGACAGTCGACGAGCCCCACCAGTCGGCGGAGAAGACAGAGGCCGGAGGCACTGACGGCTGGGCCCGCGCCCAGCCGGATTACCGTTGTACCCCTGGGGGGTAGGCCTATATAAACCCCCCAGGGCACCCATGCAAAGGGTTGGAATCCATTATCTCTAGACCAGATCATATAGGGAGGAGAGAGCTAGCCTTGCCCTCTCCTGCCTCCAGAAAATAGCTCAAGGAGCAATCGTGTAAACACTTTGCCGTAGTGATCATGCGGAGACCCCGCAGAGCAGCAGTAGGGGTGTTATCTCCCCGGAGAGCCCTGAAGCTGGGTAAGATTCGCCGGCGTGCATGTCTACGCCTCATCCCGTTTTCAGGCACCGGCGACGTTCTACTCGCCCCCACTATGATAAGCCATCCTTTGGCATATGTCGCACCTAACCCCGACATTTGGCGCCCACCGTGGGGCCTGGTGCACCGCCGTCCAGAGACCTGTTCTGGACGGGAACCCGTTTCCTCCCTGGCGAGCGTAGCCAGCCAGGCACGCCAGACGGAGTTTGCGCCGACGCGCTACACGATGTTGAGATCGCCTGCGCTGCTAGCTGCCTCGCCGAACTTGTCGGCGAGGTTCGCATCTCCGACGAACCTGCATCCGACGCAGGCACGGGCGGCTCCGAGAGCCTCCTCGCGGGCCTCCTCGATCAACTCCACGTCGCCGGCGAGCCTGCCCTAGACTTGGAGTCTGTAGGCTCCACTGACCCGATGCTGGTCGACTCCGACACCGCGTCGCTCGACGCATTCCCCACTAATGTGGTGGTCTACGACGAACCTCTCCCTCGCACGGAGAGCAACGGAAGCACCGTCACCGAGGTGCTCGTCATCAGCCATGACGAGCTCCCCGGCGGAGGAGCGCATGATCCGCTTGGCGCGGCCCTACAAGACCTGACTGCGCCCATTCCGGGAGATGCTGACGCGGAGGCGTTGGAGGCACACCGCCTTCAACTCGTCGAAGGTGCGACGAAGCTGGCTAGCATGAGACATTTGTCAGAAGCCTACCAGCGAGAGATGAATCATGCTGTTGGTGGCTCGCCAGCCCCTGCTAGGCCCAGCCGCCTTGGCACGGTCCAGCAGCGTGGCGTAGCCATCGCCGACCTGTTCGGGGAAAGACGCCCTATGTACGCTACACCTGCGGAGAACATTCGAGCCACCCAGGCGGCGGCGGACGAGCTGGACAATTTCGAGGGCGAAGAGCGCTGCCTGATGATGGAGCGAGTCCAGCAGCTCCTCGATGCGGCTGTCGCGCAGAAGGAGGCCGGCTGCCGCACAGAGGCGCCGCAGCGGCAAAATGACGACCTTCACCGAGACCAAGGCACGACGTCTCGGACGCCGACGGGCGGCGCCCGAGGAAGAAAGGACAAGGATCCGACTGTCAGCTAAAGTCGGACTCACATTACCATAGAGCGCGACCGAGACGGCCGCCCGAGAGCAGTGGAATGACGGGACAACTGTTCGCCTCCTCCTCCTCGCAAGGAAAGGCAAGTCTCCCCGCTGCCTGTTGATCATCTGACTCTTGGCGACCGCCTTGGCCGCCGAGAGGGAGTCGGGGAGAACGACGCCCGCCACCGGATCGACCGGCTTCACCGATCCCTGGCGCTGGAAGAAGAAGACGAGTTGGGTCCGCCTTGTTTCGGGCCCCGCATTCGAGACGAGCCCTTTCCCAAAGGGTTCACGCTCCCAAGAGACACGCCCAAGTACACCGGCTCCGTGAAGCCGGAAGACTGGCTAGTCGACTACTCCACGACTGTCAGCATAGCGAACGGCAACAAGCGTGTCACCGTAAAATACGTTCTGCTCATGCTCCAGGGCACGACCCGGACATGGCTGAACAGCCTGAAGCCCCGCAGCATCAACCGCTGGGTCGACTTCACCGAAGCATTCGTCCGCAACTTCACCAGCATGTACAAGCGTCCTCCCAAGCCTCGTCAGCTCTCCTTGTGCATGCAAGGTCCCGACGAGTCGACTCGCGACTACCTCACGCGTTGGGCCGAGCTTTAGAACTCTTGCGAGGGCGTGCACGAGGTGCAGGCCATCGAGTACTTCACCGCCGGGTGCAGAGAAGGCACCCTCCTCAAGCACAAGCTCCTCTGCGATGAGCCAGAAACCCTCGACGAGCTACTGATCATAGCAGACAAGTACGCCACGGCCGACTCCTCCATGAAGGCGGAGATTCAAGTCAGTGCCACTGGAAAAGTGGCTCCTCAAGCTCCAAGAACTACGGCGGGAGACGCCAGTCAGCGACAACAGCAGAACGACCACAAGTGCAAGGCCCCGCAGCCGGCTTCCAGCAGCCGGCAGGTCGCGATAGTTGAAGCCCAGCAGCCGGATGGGCAGCCTCCGCCCAAGCGACAGAAAGGCGGCAAGCCCAACTGGTTGCCGGCCTTCTCCTACGAGCAGACTCTGGATGGACCTTGCAAGTTCCGTAGCGGCACGAAGCCATCGAATCACACCACCCGGAAGTGCCACTGGCTCACCAAGATCGCCTAGGGAGACGGCCTCCTACCTCCCCCGCCTGCTGGGCAGCCGCCTCCGCCCTAGCAGCCGGCTGTCAGGCCAGCCGACGCAATACAAGACGAATACCCCGAAGAACACGGAGCCTACATGGTATTTACCAGTATGGCTAATGATTGACGCAGCAGGCAGCTGCAGCGACAAGAGGTGAATGCAGTAGCATCAGAGATGCCGGAGTTCATGCATTGGTCCGAGAAGCCTATCAGCTGGAGCAGAACTGATCACCCAGAGGTGATGCCGAGTCCAGGCTCTTATGCTCTGGTCTTAGATGCCACCTTTGCCACGGATAGACGAGCTACTCGTTTCTCGCGAGTTCTGATAGACGGAGGCAGCAGCATCAACATCCTGTACAAAGACACCATGGAGAAATTAGGAATCAAGCAAAGACAGCTTCAGAACAGCCGAACTGTGTTCCACGGCATTGTTCCTGGGGTTTTCTGCTCACCAATCGGCAAAATCCTGATGGACATCCTCTTTGGAGACAAAGATCACTTCCGTCGAGAGTCGGTTTGGTTTGAGGTGGTGGACCTTGAGAGCCCATACCATACACTACTTGGCCAACCCGCCTTGGTCAAGTTCATGGCAGTCCCCCACTACGCCTACCTCAAAATGAAGATGCCCAGCTCCAGGGGAATTCTGACTGTAGCCGGCGACTACCGGAAGTCATCTGCCTATGCGACTGAGAGCAGTCAGCTAGCCGAGTCCCTGGTGATCGCAGTCGAGAAGCGGCTCCTGGAACGGGTTGTGGCGATGGCCGGCAAGCAGCCAGAGGTGTCGCCCAACCGAAAGGAATCGGAGGCTGAGGTTCGTTCAAGCCGGCAAAGGAGACAAAGAAGATACCCTTGGACCTGGAGCACCCGGAGAGGTACGCTGTCGTAGGCGCAAACCTCGACAGCAAATAGGAAGGCGAGCTCGTCGATTTCCTCCATGAGAATCGGGACATATTCGCATGGTCCCCCAAAGACATGCCAGGTGTACTGACGGAATTCGCCGAGCACAAGCTACATGTCCGATCTGATGCAAAGCCGGTCAGGCAGCCCCTGCGCCGCCTATCAGAAGAGAAGAGAAGAGTTGTCAGAGAAGAGATAGCCCGGCTCCTAGCAGCCGGCTTCATTATGGAGGTATTCTTTCCAGAGTGGCTGGCCAACCCGGTCCTGGTACTAAAGAAAAACAAGCAGTGGTGAATGTGTATTGACTACACGAGCCTCAACAAGGCCTGCCCCAAGGACCCGTTCGCTCTGCCAAGAATTGATCAGGTGATAGACTCCACCGCCAGATGCGAGTTGTTCAGCTTTTTGGATGCATATTCAGGATATCACCAGATCAAGCTGAACCCAGCTGACAGACTAAAGACCGCCTTCATCATGCCGTTTGGAGCCTTTTGCTACCTCACCATGACGTTCGGCTTGAGGAATGCCGGCGCCACCTTCCAACGTTGCATGCAGAAGTGCCTCCTCAAGCAGCTCGGCAGGAACGCCCACGTCTACGTGGATGATGTGGTGGTGAAGACGGAAAAGCGTGGAACATTGCTGGAAGACCTCAAGGAGACCTTTGAGAACCTGCGCCGATTCCAGATCAAGCTCAACCCCAAGAAGTGCATCTTCGGAGTACCAGCCGGCCAGCTCCTTGGCTTCCTGGTCTCTGAACGCGGCATAGAATGCAACCCCATGAAGATCAAGGCCATTGAGAGGATGGAGGTACCCAGCCGACTGCTGGACGTGCAAAAGTTCATCGGCTGCCTGGCATCCATCAGCCGATTCATCAGTCGGCTGGGCGAGAAAGCTCTCCCCTTATACCAACTCATGAAGAAGACCACTTTTTTCGAGTGGAACCACAAGGCGGACGAAGCCTTTCTCCAACTGAAAAATATGCTGACTACTCCACCTGTTCTGGCAGCTCCAACCCCTAAGAGACCTATGCTCCTGTACATTGCCGCCACCAGCCAGGTAGTCAGCACGGTCATTGTAGTGGAACGCAAGGAGGAAGGCAAGGCACTACCTGTCCAGAGACCGGTATATTACCTGAGCGAAGTACTATCGACCTCCAAGCAGAACTACCCCCATTACCAGAAGATGTGCTATGGTGTACACTTTACCGCCAAGAAATCTAAGCCTTACTTTCAAGAGCATCCAATCACTGTGGTCTGCACGGCTCCACTTGCCGAGATCATCGGAAGCCGAGATGCCTCTGGCCGAGTGGCCAAGTGGGCCATAGAGCTGGCTCCCTACACCATCCACTACCAGCCCCGCACCGCCATCAAGTCACAAGCACTGGCCGACTTCCTCGTCGACTGGGCCGAGACCCAGTACCTACCTCCAGCGCCCGACTCCACCCATTGGCGGATGCATTTCGACGGCTCCAAGATGCGCACCGGCTTGGGAGCCAGCGTCGTCCTCACTTCCCCTAAAGGCGACAAGCTCAAATACGCACTGCAAATCCATTTTGCCGCCTCCAACAACGTCGCCGAGTATGAGGCGCTCATTCACGGGCTCCGGCTTGCCAAAGAACTTGGCATTCGCCGGATCCTGTGTTATGGCGAATCGGACTTAGTGGTCCAACGGTCATCTGGCGACTGGGACACCAAAGATGCCAACATGGCGAGCTACTGTTTCCTCGTGCAGCAACTCAGTGGGTATTTCGAGGGGTGCGAGTTCCTCCATGTGCCAAGAAACGACAACGACCAAGCAGACGCCTTGGCACGAATTGGCTCTACCCGCCAAGCAATACCATCTGGTGTCGCCCTTCAACGCCTCCTCAAGCCGTCTGTCAAGCCGTCACCAGAATCAGACTCCATCTTCGTGCCGGCTCCTCCCGAAGAAGTCGGATCCGACTCCAGAGCCCCAGCAGACGGTACGGGAATTTTGGCAGATGGCTCCAAAGCCGCCACAGCCGAGGCTGGCCCAGGGACTGCAGTACCCGGCCCGAGGACTACGGCGGCGGGCTCGAAGACTCCAGAACTCGACCCAAGAGCTGCACCAGTCGGCCTGGGGACTTCATTAACCTAGCAAGCGGTTGTTGACTCCAACCCGCCACCTCCCAGCCCAGCCGCCCTTGTCCAAGTCGCAGTTCTGGCAGTCGAAGAAATAGCAGCACCCTCATGGGCCCAGCCCATCCTCAAATTCCTGGTGAGCAAAGAGCTGCCGACTGATGAGACCTCAGCTCGGCAAGTACAACGCCGAGCGGCAGCCTACACCATAGTCAACAGAGAGCTGGTCAGGCGCAGCGTCACTGGTGTCTACCAGCGCTGCATAGAGCCAGAGCAAGGCCGAGCAATTCTCAAAGAAATCCATCAAGGCGAGTGTGGCCACCATGCGGCTTCAAGAGCACTCTTCGCCAAAGCCTTTCGACATGGTTTCTTCTGGCCGACTGTCCTAGAAGAGGCCAAGGAATTGGTCCAAAAATGCAAAGGGTGCCAGAAGTTCCGCTCCAAGCCGCATCAGCTGGCTTCTGCACTCAAGACCATCCCCATTGCCTGGCCTTTCATAGTTTGGGGTCTAGACATGGTGGCACCATTCAAGACGGCACGAGGTGGCTTAACTCACTTACTTGTCGCAATGGACAAGTTCACCAAGTGGATAGAAGCGAAGCCAATCAAGAAACTGAATGGTCCAACTGCCATGACTTTCATCTCCGATATCACAATTCAGTACGGCATACCACACAACATCATCACCGACAACGGCACAAATTTTGCCAAAGGCGCCTTGGCCTGTTTTTGCGCAACACAGGGCATCCGACTGGACCTAGCGTCCGTCGCCCATCCACAATCAAACGGCCAGGTGGAGCGAGCAAACAGCCTCATCCTGTCCAGCATCAAGCCCCGACTGGTTGAGCCTCTGGAGCGCTCGGCTGGCTGCTGGCTCGACGAGTTGCCAGCCGTCCTCTGGAGTCTACGCACGACTCCAAACAAGTCAACCGGCCTCACGCCTTTCTTCCTCGTCTACGGTGCTGAAGCTGTCATCCCAACAGACATAGAGTTCGACTCCCCGCGAGTCACCATGTACACCGAGGAGGAGGCAGAAGAAGCACGTCAAGACGGCGTCGATCTGTTGGAAGAGGGCCGGCTGTTGGCACTCAGCCGGTCCAGCATCTACCAGCAGAGCCTGCGCCGATACTACAACAGGAAGGTCAAGCCAAGATCTTTCCAAGAAGGTGACCTTGTGCTCTGGCTGATCCAGCGAACAGCCGGCCAGCACAAGCTGTCGGCACCTTGGGAAGGCCCTTTCATCATCAGCAAAGTGCTGGGCAATGACTCCTACTACCTGATTGACGCTCAGAAGCCCCGAGCACGCAAGAGGGACGACTCCGGCAAAGAGACAGAGCGGCCATGGAATGCAAATCTCCTCCGAAGATTTTACAGTTGATGCAGTATGTACCATGCTACCTTTTGTATTAAACTATCAAGACTTCGGGCCCCCCGAGACGAGCTCGGGGACTGCCCTCTTTTGTCTATATGATAAAAGTTATGCCTACGAGTATGTTCCTCTTTGTTATGCCACTTGGCATCGGGCTCGACAGGTCGGCCCGGGGACTTGCCGCCTTGCACTATGAAATGCTTCCTGCAGTCGGACAAGTAGTGTGTGGCGCCTAGGCCATCTCCTGTCAGAAGCCGCAGCTCGCAGAGCGACTGTACGGTGGGCAGGAATAAGGTAGAATGGGCGTTCGCATGAAAAATGGCTAAGGACTCAAAGCATAAAACATAGCTTAAGCCGGCTTCCAGTCTTCCTTTTTTCTTTTCACAAACCGACTATTAAGCAGTCGGCTCACCGCCTTCTATTCAACTTGCTAAAAAACTCTAAAAAGGCTAAGTACTTGCCTTCCCAAAGTAGCCAAGCATTTGATCCTACGGCAGTCCGCAGAGCGGCTGTCCGACTGGCAAGACAGGAAACTAAGGGAAAGCGACAAAGGAAAAAAGCCAAAAGAGCAATGAGCAAGAAAAGATAGAATTCGGATAAATATTTACATAGCATAGGCCCTTGGCCGAATCTTCGAGCAGAAGTTCAAAATACACCCTGCGGGTGGAATTGTGCAAATTAACAAGTTCTTCAAGACTACTAAAGCAGATAAAATAAAGATAAGACGACAGCTTAGGGAGCGGCAGATGGATTCGGAGGGTCGGAGGAGGCGGCAGCGTCAGGCGTTGGGGCGGCGGGCCGGGCAGTCTCGGCTTGATCGCCTCCGGCGGCAGTCGGCTCGGTCGCACGGGGCTCATTGCTGGAGGCGCGGTCGATCTGAGGTTGGCCGTCTTCTCCATCTTCTGGTGCTTCCATCTCGCCTCCGTCCTCCGCCTCGCCTTCCTCCTCGACACTGGAGCCGATGACCTCCGCCGAGTCCTCGCCATAGTCTGGGTTCATCCCAAACCACTCCGGCGGTACCTCCTCGCCGTCTTCAGACCGCTCGGGGACAAAGACGCTGGTGTCGATGTACTCGGCGATCGCCGCGGCATGCTTGACGGGGCATCTTCCACGGCTGCCAGCTCCGGCTGGGCCTCTGACCGGAGTGTGGCAAGCCGGTCTAGATCTTGCCCCGGATACCACGCCTTGACGAACTCCAAGGCCTGGCACGCTCCAGCTCAGGCCGAGGAACCCTTCCAGGCCTCAAGACGACCAGTCGCGACCTCTAGCCAGTCGGCAGTCAGGCTGGGGGTGCGCGGAGCCTGCATGTCCGGCCACAGGGTGGCAATCGCCTGGGCACCGACACGTTGAAGCCGGCGCAGCATCCGGTGAGTCGGCCGAAGGCGAGCCTCGATGCTCAGGATATGCTCGTCAAGGGTTCGGGGGGCATCGGCGGTGATCTCTGCACCTTCCGCCCTCCGACCTTCACGGTCAGCCTCGATGGCTTGGATGGCGGCCTGCGAGTGCCCAAGGAAGAAGTCTGCCAAGACGGAAGAAACGAAGAAACAAGTCAAAAATCAGGAGTCGGCACGATTTATAATCGGCAGCCTAAAGAAAGAAAGTAAAAGAGACTCACCATCAACAATGTCTTCAATCTCATGGAAGCCGGAGGCCTGCATTGCCTCTTTGTCAGTCCAAGAGGAGCGCTCACTCACGAACTCAGCCAGGAGGGCGGTTTCCGCCTCTTCCGCCTCCTTCTGCATCTTCGCGAGCAGCTCCCTCCGCTCTGCCAATTGAGTGACCAGCAGATCGCGCTCTGTGGCGAGCTTGCTGCACTCCTCCCCCTTGGCGCGCAACGCGGAGTTGGCTTCGCTCAGCTGCTGTTGAAGAACAACATTGGCTTCTGAAGAGATGGAAGAAAGAAGGCGTTAAGTTATCAGTAAAGAAGGTCGTCGGGGAGATCTGGCCCGACTACTCAGCAGTCAGCCCGAATCTCGGGGACTACAGCCCGCGGGTGCGCCAGCGCGCCCCCGCAAAGAAGAAAAAGGACTTAGTCCGACTCTCCGACAAGTCCGCGGTCCACTTGCCCAGCTCTTCAATGTTACGGTTGAAGGCAGTAACGCGGAGGTTGTGGTAGTCCTGCGACAAATATTTTTGACAAAAGTTAGTACCTAGAGCTCACCAATTGGAGTTCCGGGCCGCCTTCTCAGCAGCCGGCCCGAAACTTGGGGACTACACCCAGTGGGTGCGCTGGCGCGCCCCCATAGAGAGGAACAAGAAAACAAGGACCGAAGAGCAAAAAAACCCGGACGGCTGCCTGCGATGCCAGCTACACCTTGGTGCAGTTCTGGATGGCGTCGCCCTCAGCTCGAAGCTTCGTTTGGACGTCCAGAAGCGCCTGGTTCAGCGGCCCTGTGCCGCCTCCTCGCACCCACCCAATGGGCGCGGCGCTCGTCGCTTCGGCGTCTGGGATCACCGAGCTGGCGGTGCCGGTCTCCAGGGGGCCTGGCGCCAAAGTCTCCTTCTCAAGACGGCGGTGCGTTGGCGAGCCGACTTGAAGGAGTAGCCTCGCCACGGCCTCGTCTTCAGTCGGCAGCACCGGCGGATCCGCCGGCTGTTCGCCTTGCGCGCTCCCAGACGGCGGCGGAGGTGGCGGCGAGACGATCACATCCGGTGTGGAGGAGCTGCCGCCTTCCTTGTCCATGATGGGGTTCTTGCGGCCGGCTTCCCCAGTCTGCCCCGTGAACTCTGGAGGCGGCGGCGCAGAGTTCAGCGGGGTGACGATCACCACCGATTGGCGGTGCGCAGCCTCCTCAGCCTGCCGCTTCGTCGCGGCGACGGCTTCGGCCTCCGCCAGTTTCTTCTTGGCGGACGCCTCCGCCTTATCGGCCTCCACCTTCTCCAGGCGGGCGGCCTCTTCCTCGTTGCGCTTCTCCTGCGCATTCCACTCCGTCGCCTCCCAGAGGTCAGTAGCGGGGTCAATCCGCCGAGTGGTGGCGGACGTCTCCGCTGACCCCATGACAGAGGCGGCGGCAACCCTCTCAAGAGTGAGGGGAGCCCTGAAGTGAGGGAAGCAAGTAAAAGACTTAGACAAAGCTACAGAGAAAGAATAAAGTGTCAAGACGGAATACTCACGCGGAGACCAGTGGCGGCTTCTTCACTTCCTTACGGAAGCAGATGGCCTTCGCAGCCGCCTCGTCCCACCGGGTCGCCGCAGCCGAACTCTTGGGCTTCTTCGGCCGACTACCGAACAAAGTCGGCACGGCCCTGCGCTTCTTCCCGCCGCCTGGAGCACCCGGCGTGGCAGAAGAGCCCGCGCCGAGATGGCTGGCTCCTAGCCGGGGGTGGGGGGCAACCTCCTCATCATCGTCAGGCCAGTCCTCTAGACTGGCCCCGAGCCGCGGGCCGCCTCCTCCTTCGGCGGCGTCTTCCAAAGCCACCGCCCCTAGATCGGGGTCGTCGACGTCACTCTCCGCCCGGTCGGCAAGGAACTCGCGGGCCGGCGCCGAGGTGCCGGCTGGTGGATGGAGGAGGGGATTCTGACCAAAGCCGACTAGTCAGGTCGCACAAAACAGACTCGGAAAGAAAGAAGACAACTCGAAGAAAGAAAGAAAGAAAGAAAGAAAGGGAAACTCACTGTAGGTGGGGGGTTGGCGCGGGAGTATGGCTCCTTGCCGAATCGCCAGTCCTCCAGCAGCTTGTTGTCCGAGAGGTAGTTCACCATGTAGGACACCTCCTCGTGAGGCATGTCCTTGGTGCACATCCGACTCGGGTCACGGCGCCCGCTCATTTGGTATATCATGTGGGGGCGGCTTTGGAGCGGGAGAACTCGACGCGCCACGAAGGCGGCCAGCAGGTCCGGACCCGTCAGGCCCTCCGACTGTGTCAGCACTCGGAGTCGTGTGACGGCACCGGCTCCCACAAGCGTCAGTGACTTGGCCCGATACGACCAGTTGGGCAGTCTCCTAGCCGGCGGGCCGGCTTCGAAAGCCGACAGGTTGACCCAATCGCCCCCCACGAAGACGATCTTCACGTAGAAGTATGATCGCTGCCACATCTTCACCGACTTTATTAGCTTGATGGTGGGGAAGGGGTTGTCGGCTCCCGATCTCCGCCCGGCGATGAACGCGCCGCATTGAGCCGGCACGCCTACAGCCTGGGTGCCGAGCTTGCAGTAGAAGAACTCCCCCCAGAGCTCGAGGGTGGGGAGGAATCCGAGGAAGCCTTCGCACAAGGCCACGAAGGTGGACAGCGGCACCACCGTGTTGGGCGTGAGGTGGTGCGGCTGGAGGCCATAGAACTCCAGAAAAGAGCGGAAGAAGCTGCTCGCCGGCAGCCCCAATCCGTGCAGGCAGTGCGAGCGGAAGATGACCCGCTCGCCCTCCTCCGGCGCTGGGGAAATCTCCTCCCTCGGCGCAAGCGGCACCTGCACGTAGTCCTCGCCGGGGAGTCGACGAGCCTTGCGAAGGAACTCGATGTGGTCTTCGTGAACTTCTGAGCCGTCCCAGGTGCCGGAACGCACTGAGGGAGGCGCGGCGGCAGAAGAAGAACTCATCGTGAGCTGATCGCCGCGGCGTTCGTCAGAGCTTGGGCGCACGACGGGGCGAGGAAGAAGAAGAAGAAGGAGAAGAGCAAGGAGTAGTGGGAAGGAGGGGCGCGCGTGCTCTGCCACGCCCCCCTCCTCCCCCTACTTATAGCCACATGGGCTGCGAAGCCGAGGGGGCGGTCGTGGGATTCACTGCGCCCACGGCCCAACGACCCCCACGTTTCCACGACAAAGTTACTGCGCGCAGTAACTCCACGGGAATCCCAACCGTCCACCTGGGCCACAGTGGATCCGCTCGGGCGCCGAGGCACGGTAGTGGCGGGCCCCGCCTATGGGCCTGTCCCGTCACGCACGTAGGCTGGCAGCCTGGCCCGGCCACGCGTTGCCATGTGACAGGCCCGGAACGGGCGGCGGCCTAGAGGCTTAGCCAGCACGCTACTTGGATCCCGCCAAGATGTTTGAAATACTGTGCAAGTCAGAGTAGGGCGAGTCCGACTCGTTCTAGTCGGCCCGGCGGAAATCAAGCGAGAACCATGTGTCGAGCACCCGGAAAGAGAAACTGCTGAGGCTTCTCGGCCGATCGTCTGCGGTGCCTCACCAGCTTCGGGGACTACTGTCGGAGTAATGGGCCACGGGTAGGCTAACCCGAGCCCCATAACCTTTCAAGACATCGGGGCAGGCTGCGCCCCTCAAGACCCCAGGACGAAGAGCCGCCTTCTGAGAAGTCGGCGGCAAGGCGACCAACTGCCCACTCACGGCCGGGTCCCGGGGACGACTCCAGAGAAGCCGACTCTTGACTGGTGACTTCCAGAGAAGCCGGCCTTGGGGAGTCGGCCCACGATTCCAGCAAAACCCCATGTCCTCATCAAGAGGGACAGGACAGGGGAGTGGCTATAGTGAAGACTGCTCCCACCCCTTTTCCAAAGGCAAGCATGGTCACAGTACGCCGTACTGAGGAGATCTCCGTGCGGCGTGGCACTGTTGCCGTGCTGGCCCTGACGTCAGCACTGAAGGACCGAATCCTGCACCCACGACGGCTTGTCTGTACGACCCTGGGGCGGCGGGTCCCACCAGCCAGTGGGACCCCAGGAGACGGCAAGTGCACCGCAAGTCGGACCAATCAGGAGTCGGCCCCCGAGTCGGCCGGCTCCTCCCCCGGGGCCCACGCGCCATTAACCAGATGTGACGGAGAGTGGCAATAGTGATCGCCCGCCAGGCGGCGGGGTTGTTGCCATGACTCCATGATGAAGCCCGAGTCATTAGAAGCGCGGCTATAGTAATCAGCAGCCGGCAAGACCCGCTCGCGGCGGACGTGGCATGTCAGCTCCGTACCTAGCCAGTCGGCGGGGCCCACCAGTCGGCGGGCCCCAGCAGTCGCCGGAGAAGACGGAGGCCGAAGGCGCTGAGGCTGGGCCCGCGCCCAGCCGGATTACCGTTGTACCCCTGGGGGGTAGGCCTATACAAACCCCCCAGGGCACCCATGCAAAGGGTTGGAATCCATTAGCTCTAGACCAGATCATATAGGGAGGAGAGAGCTAGCCTTGCCCTCTCCTGCCTCCAGAAAACAGCTCAAGGAGCAATTGTGTAAACACTTTGCCGTAGTGATCATGCGGAGACCCCGCAGAGCAGCAGTAGGGGGATTATCTCCTCGGAGAGCCCTGAAGCTGGGTAAGATTCGCCGGCGTGCATGTCTACGCCTCATCCTGTTTCCAGGCACCGGTGACGTTCTACTCGCCCCCACCATGATAAGCCATCCTTTGGCATATGTCGCACCTAACACCCAACAGTGCGACCTTGGGAGGTAACACTTGCTTCCTTAGTCACATAAGCGGTGCCCTGTATACAGACAAGAAGAGGTGATCCATCGGAATAAGTTGCCAGGCACCACTGAGTATATGGGTCCTCACACTCGTGATCATCATCATCGTCATCTCCCCCTTGGTTATAAAATTTTTCAAGTAAAGGTGGTGGAATGTTCACAGGACCTTGGAAACACAAGAAGGTTTATTAGTGAAGGGAAACTAGCTAACCCGCATGCATATGGATGAAACAATTATAATTACGGTGGAAGACAAACGTATCGGAAGCATAAGGGTTCCATGCAAAAACAGTGCCACGAGTGGTGGAAGCAAACACAAAACCCTCGTATTGAATTGCATCACAGTACTCATCCTTGTATACAACCTGATTTTTGAGCAATAAACATCCAGTCGAACTATGAAGGAAGGCAACAAGCTTGTTGAAGATAGCAACAACTACATATTCCATTAAATCCCAAGAGCAGTCGGGAACTTGACAAATTGCTATCTTCTATAGACGACAGTCACCATGACAGTAGTTGAAAGTATGGTCATAACCGGTGTGCTCAACCTCTGGGTAGTCTAAGATTTTTGGAAGTGGAATCCGGAGACGAGTGTACACATTCACAAGTACCCACTCGCAGTTGGACCCAATATAAACAACCCAATCTCCATTTGCGCCTGCCCAAGCCTTACCCTCCAGCGATGGCATCTTAACATCACACGTATCATTATCAAGCGGCACCAACTTGCAAAAGGCGAGGCCTCCATCATCCGCGCGCAGTGAGCAGGGTCACGGTGAAGAAGATAGGGGAGATCAAACCGCTCCTGGACCCTTGGGTTCGTTGTAATGATGTTATTAGTTGAGCCGAGAATGGTCTTGAATGAACCTGCCATGCTAGCTGAGGTGATGATGTCACACTGATTAATGAATTCCTCCACCACGTCATCATTCCGATCGGGGCAAGAATAACGGGTTCGTTTCCGGTCTGTTCCCTCCATGGAGAAGACGATCAAACAATGGTAGAAGGAAGGGTGAAGGCAAATGGAGGAGGGAGGAAGAGCGTGCGACAGCAGTTCCAAATCGAGAGGGAAAGGCGAAGAATCGGTGGACGGTTGCCACGGTACACGAAGAGGAGCCCCGGCCTACATAGACATCCATTCGGAAATTGTACAAAAGGACTAGCAGTCGTCTCACTGACATGTGTGAACGGGACCACATGTCAACGAAGAGGCTAGTGGGGAGCGGACGGTTGCCATAGAGGTCACACACTGATGACAAGGTCGTCCTGTCAGACCTAGCGCCCACGCGGGATGGCTTCTGTCCCCCTTGAGGGAGTCCTGGATTAAGGGGTCCTCTGGCATCCGGCCTGTGTGACATGGGCCGGACTATTGGGCCATGAAGATACAAGATAGAAGACTTCCTCCCGTGTTCGAATGGGACTCTCCTCCGTGTGGAAGGCAAGCTAGGCGTCCGGATGTATTATTTCCTTTCTCTGTAACCGACTTTGTATAACCCTAGGCCCCTCAAGAGTTTATATAAACCGGAGGGTTTAGTTCGTAGAGACAATCACAATCAAACAGGCTAGACATCTAGGGTTTAGCCACAATGATCTCATGGTAGATCAACTCTTGTAATCCTCATACTCATCAAGTTCAATCAAGCAGGTCGTAGGGCATTACCTCCTTCAAGAGGGCCCGAAACTGGGTAAAACATCGTGTCCCCGCCTCCTGTTACCATCGACCTTAGACGCACAGTTCTGGCCCCCCTACCCGAGATCCGCCGGTTTTGACACCGACATTGGTGCTTTCATTGAGAGTTCCACTGTGACATCAAAGTTAGGGTTGATGGCTCACCTCGTTATCAAAGACAGTATCACCTCCGGAGGAGCTCTGGCCTCAGGCCAAACCCTCCGGATGGGCGGCTTTACCATGACCGCCCGTTCGGGCGTTAAACTGACGATGACTTCTTGGGTCATCGAAAATTGCCTCCGTGTTGACTCCGAATACTCCAGACGGATGGATCTGGCGGAGTGGTCATCTTTAAACGAACTCCTGGATCGCATTGCCGCCATGGGGGTCGCTACTGACTATGATCAGATTGGGCTTAAACCCGATCAGAGAGAAATCAAATCTCCGTCGACCCATCAGATAGCGGTCATAGAAGAGCAAAACAATAATTCTTCCCCTATGATGAAGACGAACTATGTTTGGATTTCTGACCTCGAAGAGCCGGACACCTATCTGCGGAATGACACTCCAAGCCCTCCGAATCCGGAATTAGGCGTGGGGCCTGGAAAATCATTGGACGTACCAAAACCCGAACTAATAAGCTCGAAAGCTTCTGAAACTCCGGACTCCAAATTGGGTCAGGGTTCGGATTTAAATCCACCCACCCACCACATGCAATATTCAACAAGAAATTCCAGTCATCCGGATATATGCGACTTCATGTGCATACGACAGCAGTCTGAGGAAACAGTCCATCAGTTTTGGGCCAGGTTCCTCCTTATCAAAGACAAGATTAAAGATTGCCGCGACGAGGATGCGATTTCAGTATTTTTGCCATAATTGCACAGACGAAGGAATCCTCAACGCCATCAACCGCCATCGCGTATTACACTTCGCAGACTTGGCAACTATAGTACAGAAGTACTACGCAATGGAAAGTGCCTGGAAAACTCAGACAGCTCGCTGGGAGCCACCGGTCTCCACCCAACCCTCGGGCGAGCAAAACAGATGCACCCTTGCGGGGCACCCGAACCCATAGTAAAGAAAACAAAACCGATTACGGGACACGGAACCGTTCTGGAGGGATGGCTCGATAGGCCATGCAAAATACACACGACACCGGATACTGTACCAACCCACAACCTAAGAGCATGTTGGATACTCCGGCAAGTGGCCAAGAGCGGCGAGGATATCTTCACCAAAAACACCGCGAAGCAACTCCCCCCGGAATACGATGACCACAGAGTATTGACAGTCTTTGAGACTTTCGCTTCAAACAATCGGCGCAAGAGGGCACTCCGCGACCTCGCCGAAGTCTGCCGAGTCACAACAATAAATCCCTGGAATGACACGGCCATAACTTTCAATGCCAGTGACGAACTAAAAATCCGGTCAGTCCGGGCACCAGCCGCCTTGGTCGTCAACCCAATTGTGGATGGCTTTCGGCTCACTAAAGTGCTCATGGACAACGGCAATGGACTAAACCTCATCTACGAGGACACACTGAATAAAATGGAAATAGACATGAGCCGCATCGAGCATAGTAATACGACCTTCCGAGGGATCATTCCCAGTCGGGAGGCACGATGCGCGGGGAAAATTACACTCGACATGGTATTTGGCACGCCGAAGAACTATCGGTTTGAAGAGATAACCTTCCAAGTGGCCCCTTTCAACAGTGGATATCATGCCCTATTGGGGCGAGATGCATTCACACGCTTTCAAGCTATACATCATTACGGGTATATGAAGCTCAAGATGCCCGGGCCCAACGGTATTATCACTCTTTCTAGTGATCCGGACATAGCCCTCCGGACCGAAAACAAAATAGCATCCCTGGCCCTCAAGGCACTGTCTGAGGCCCTCGCGGCCGAAGAGTTAACCGCACTATGCTCTATGGTGGATAGGGACGACGTAATCCTTGATAAGCGTCCCAAATCCACCTCCTTCAAACCAGCAGACAAAATAGTCAAATTTCAAGTCCACTCGACGGACCCCAAGAAGACAGCTTCCATCGGGGCACAGCTGTACCAAATGGTTGACGTCGCACTACGAACGTTCCTGCGCGAGAACTGGGACATATTCGCTTGGCACCGTTCTGATATGCCAAGAATGCCACGCAGGCTGGCTGAACACAGCCTCAATATATTGAAGGGTATAAGCCGCTCAAGCAAACACTACAACACTTTTCCGAACCTAAACGACAAGCCATGGGGGAGGGGTTAGCCATGTTAATCGAGACCGGATTCATTAGAGAGATAAAACACCCGGACTGGCTAGCAAACCTGGTGATGGTGCCAAAGAAGGACAAATCCTGGCGCCTGTGCGTCAATTTCAAAGACCTCAATAAGGCTTGCCCTAAGGATCCCTTCCCCCTCCCCTGCATCGATTATATTATTGATGCTACTGTAGGACATGACTCAATGTGTTTCCTCGACGCATACTCCGGATACCATCAAATTAAAATGAAGAAATCCGATCAAGCCGCAACAGCATTCATCACCTCATACGGGCCTTTTTGCTTCAACACTATGCCCTTTGGGCTTAAAAATGCCGGCGCCACCTACCAACGCATGATTCAAACATGCCTGGAGAAACAAATCGGCAAGACAGTTGAAGCATATGTGGATGATGTCATCATCAAGACTAAGCATGTTGAGTCGTAGACGACCTGCATCTCACATTCGACAACCTTCGGACATATGACATCAAGCTCAATCCGGAAAAGTGTGTTTTCGGCGTCCTCGCCGAAAAACTACTGGGCTTCATCGTTTCCGATAGAGGAATTGAGGCAAATCCAGCCAAAGTCCGAGCTTTATCACAATTGGCTACACCAACAGACCTTAAACAGGTCCGAAAATTAGCCGGATGCATGTCAGCTTTAAGCCGCTTTATCTCCAGACTAGGAGAAAGAGCATTGCCACTTTATCGCCTTCTCCGAAGTACCGACCACTTCGAGTGGATGGAAGCGGCAACGGCCGGCCTGGAGGAAATAAGGGCTCTTTTAGCGAGCAACCCAATCCTGGCCACGTCAAACATTGGCGAAACGATGTTACTATACATCTCTACAACACACCAGGTGGTGAGCACAGTGCTTGTCGTTGAGCGAGAGGAGGACGGACACAAGTTCCCACTTCAGAAACCGGTATACTACGTATCCACTGTCCTCACACCATGCAAATCCCGGTACCCTCATTACCAAAAGATAGCATATGCGGTCTTCATGGCATCCGGAAGCTACGACACTACTTCCAAGAGTGTTCGATCACGGTGGCTTCCGAAGTACCACTCAATGATATAATAAATAACCGCGACACTACGGGTTAGATTGACAAGTGGGCTATTGAGCTCCTACCATTCGACATACCATACAAACCACACCGAGCCATTAAATCCCAAGTATTGGCCGACTTCGTCGCCGAATGGACAGAGGCCGAACTCCCTAAAGAGTACGGTACATATTCCAACTGGGTCATGCACTTCGATGGCTCTAAAATGCTGGCCGGTTTAGGAGCATGCGTCGTTTGAACGTCCCCCACTGGAGACACAGTCCAGTACGTACTCCAAATATTATACACAGACTCCAACAATGCAACTGAATACGAGGCCTTATTGCACGGTCTTCGGATGGCTACCTCTAGGCATTGTATGCCCATGGAGGTGCGCGGGGATTCAAATCTCGCAATATCCAAAATAAATGGAGACTTCGACACCAAGTATTCAAAGATGGCGGCCTATCGCAATGCCGTACTCAAAATATCAGCTCGGTTTAAGGGACTCGAGTTTCATCATGTGGCTCGAGAAAGCAATTAAGCGGCGGGTGTCCTTGCTCTCATGGGCGCCAAGCGTGCCCCCTCTAGCCTAACATCTTTTTGAAAAGGCTATTCAAGCCATCCGTGGTGTGGTAGGATGAGAGCGGCAACACTAGTCCGGATCTGATTATATCCCCAGATTCCGAACACAATACCGGTATCATCGGGGGCTCAGCCACCGAAATAACACCATCGGCCCATCTAATAATGGTAGTAATTGCCCCATGGACCGAACCCTTCTTGGCCTACCTTAATAGGCGAGAGCTCCTTGAGTACCATAATGAGGCTCGCTGCATTGTTTGGCGCTCGAAAGCCTACAAGGTCCATGACGGAGAGCTCTACAAGAAAAGTGCTACCGGAGTCCTTCAAAGATGTATCTCCGAAGAAGAGGGACGGCAGCTCCTGACTAAAATCCATGCTGGTCTCGGCGGTCACCACACCGCGTCTCGGGCCCTTGTAAGTAAGGCCTTTCGTACAAGTTTCTTTTGGCCGACGGCCCGAGCAGATGCACAAGATCTGGTCCAGCGTTGTGTCGGATGCCATCTCTTCGCCAATCAAAGCCATATGCCACATACTGCTTTACAAGAAATCCCCATTACTTGGCCTTTTGCGGTCTGGGGGCTTGATATGGTAGGACCCCTTAAAGGAGGAGGCCATAAGAAAAAATATCTGCTAGTCATGGTAGAAAAATTCACCAAATGGATAGAGGCCAAACCAGTGAAAACGGCCGAAGCTGGACCGGTGATAGACTTTATATCCGGTGTCGTGCACCGTTATGGTGTCCCACACAACATCATCACCGATAACGGCTCCAATTTCACAGCTGATGAAGTGAAATACTGGTGTGCTAAATTGGGCATTAAGCTCGATTACTCCTCGGTCTATCATCCACAAACAAACGGTCAAGTCGAATGAGCTAATGGTCTTATTATGATTGGCATTAAGCCTAGACTAGTGTGGTCGTTGAAAGAATCAGACAAGCACTGGGTTTAGGAGCTCGACTCCGTACTCTGGGGGTTGTGGACCACACGCGGTCGCACTACCGGATACACACCATTCTTCATGGTGTACGGCGCAGAGGCCGTTTTGCCCTGCGACATCATATGACTCGCCTCGAGTGCGCATGTACGAAGAGAGAGAAGCCGAGTTGGATCGGCAGGACAGTCTAGATGCATTGGAGGAGGAGCGTGACGTTGCAAAGGCCCGTTCTGCATTCTATCAACAATAGGCTCGCAGATATCAAAGCAGAGAGGTGCGGTCCAAGACTTATAATGTTGGTGAACTCGTTCTACGCTTGCTAGAAAATAAAAAGGACAAACTCAAGCCCAAGTGGGAGGGTCCCTTCATCATTGATGAAGTTCTCACTAGAGGAGCGTACCGCCTGCATGATGCATCGGACAATCACCTAGAGCCGAACCCATGGAATGCGGCCAGACTCCGAAGATTCTATGCCTAGATCCAGACTCTTTGTTCATTTTCTTCTCTATTCTTCCTCTCTTTAACCTTTTTGTCTAGATTTAAGCTCTTGTGCGGCTAAACCGCACACCAATGACGTACACATCCTTAATTTTACACGCTCATAATACCTGGGGGCTTCTCTTACAGAAGCTTATTATTATTATTTTACGAGCATCAAGCTCCCCACATATGTGTCCTTTTTCTCATATGTACCTTATCTTCGCCATTATATGCACCGTTATGACTTAAGTTTTTGCTAAGCTGGGTTGCTTGGCTCCTGTGCTTATGCCCTACGTTCTCGTTTGTTCGGCTGGGGCATAAAGGGAGCACCTCTGCGATTATTACAGACGGGTCATCCAGACTTGTACCTCAGACTGGGTGAAGCCGAAAGCTAGTGTTCTTAAGGGAATATTTGGTCGGCGGACTAAAGACGTTATACCCTGTTCCAACGTGAACCCCGAGATGTTATGTACACTGCAATTTTTTGATCACAGTTCGGACATGCATACTAACGCATGTTAACCCAGGGAAAGGAACCCTTAACGAAAATATTCTCCCTAGAAGACGTTTCTTACAATAAACATGTAATATAACGTAGCTAGCCAGATACAACTTGTCTGTTCAAGCAACTATGACCCCTACGCCTGGTTTCCACGCATACCCCGGTCTATATTATCGTTACGGTATTCGGAAACACTCCGAGCCTTCGGGTCCAGAGGTCGAAGCGAAAAGGTCTGCCATGACAATCATTTTACAATCTGGCTAGGGACAAATTTGTCAATTGAAGTACACAGTCACTTGGACTCAAAAACTTCTTCCTCTATGCCATCTAACAGGTTATCAGCTTACAATCCTATTGGGAATACTTGGCGGCTATCTTTACTTGGTCATATACCAGACTAACTGGAACTTCTTTTCCATCTGACCTCCGAGGTCCGACCCGGGCCATATGATTCAGATCAAGCTTGGTGTATCGTGTTTTTACCATGGCCCAGGCCTCTCGCGCACCTTCTTGGCAGGCCGATATTTTCCATAATCGGAAGCGCCACCGAGCTCCTTGGAATAGCTTCACAAGATCCTCCATACTTCCTAGAGGAGAGGTGGATGGCCACAAAGCTTTGGCAATGCTCCTCATTGCTTGCCAAGCTTGCTCGTGCAGTCGGGACAGCTCTTGCAGAAGGTTGCCTTGAGAGCCGGACACTTCCTCTTCGGGACGGCCAGTCAGCATGCCTGCACACATAAATTGGCTAGATCATTTCTTCGCTGAATTACATAAAGGTAAGGTCAAAAGCATACTGAATATGCCGCCTCGTAGCCTCCTATTCTCCTTGATGGCGTCAGCTAGCTGGGCTCGCACATCTTTTAGTTCTTTGCCCAACAGGGTATTGGAATCCTGCAGCTTGTTCTTTTCATCCCTGGCCCGTGTCAGCACACATTCGCCTGCCTGCGTGACTTTCAGTTCCCCTTCCAGTTGATCTGCTGATCCTGTCATTGGAAATGCAACAGTATTAACATTACTGGTATATGATTACATTTTTCCGAATGGAAGGGAATATTACCAGGCGTTGCCTTCTTGGATTTCTCCAGTCCGGCGGTAATCGTGGCCAGCCGGGTCTGACACTTTTCTAGCTCTTGAGACAGCAGGCTATTCTTCTTTGTGAGTGCCTGATTATACAATGATCCTTAAATCAGTTGTGTCAACTGCTTCAAGTCTCGGGGGCTACAGGTATATGATTACCAAATCTGTACTTATCCGCATATCTTCTAAATGTCGGTCGGTGGCTCTGGCAAGCCCATCCCGAGCAGCTCGGATGTATCCATCGGCCGAGCTGAAGACATCGAATGCCTCTTTTAAAAAGTCGGGGTCGCGGAGAGCATCCCTCCGGCGCCGATGATTCATGGCACTCTCCACTTCAGAGTTCATGATGGACACATCATCCGAATCCTCTGTGGAAGGACAATCCGGTGTCACTCCCGTGTTAGCCTCCATCCTTAAGGCAGGGTCTGGAACCTGACTGGTGGAGGCGCGACCGGCAGGATCCCCAGACATAGTCCAGCAAACACTCTTCCTGATAAGACACAGTAGGCATGGTCACAGTTCGATGTGAGGGCTAGAGGGCACATTTAAAAAAGCCATACCTCTTTGATGAAGGATCGGCCGTGTTGTCATTTGCCTTCCTCTTCGAAGACTTGCCAGGCATGGGCGCCGTTCTCTTATGAGACGCCTCTTGTGCAGCATGGCGCGCCGAGCGCCTCCCCTTTGGAGCACGAGACAGTGCGGTGGGTGAGGCATAACGAGGAAGCTCTTTTGGAAGAGATATCTCCTGATTACTTACATGTGAGGTAGGAAGGAGGCCAGGATAGTCAGCCACGATTGGCACTATTGTTCCATCATAGCTCGCCTGGTAGAATATTCCCTCCTCAAGCTCTGCAAATATGTCCGGATCCTCTTCGTATCCGGGGTCAAGGAACCGGTTACGGTTCTCCAGCTGTGGAGCGGGGCTATAGATCCCCGCTATAACCTTTCGTCATTCCTGTTACAAATGGAAGGGTTAATGCCAATTAAGCATGACTCGGGAAGAGGATTGAGTAGAGTGATGGGATTAGAACTCACCCAGGTAGGAGGATTGTACATAGAAAATCCTTCCCGGAGCGTAAGATGAGCGAACTCCTCTTTCTCCCCTTCATACAGATCGGCCAGTATTGCGGCCAGGGCGGTAAGGGAATCCGGACCCTTTCGTCCATAGCGCGAGGCGTCATCTTCCCCATTGTAGTGCCACATGGGAAGCCCACTGAATTGGAGCGACTGAACACCTCACACTATGGAAGTGGACATTACCTCGATTATTCATAATCCGGACTGGGCGAGTGTCCTTACCTTGCCCATTAATTTGTTGACTTCCGCACTATCTTCCTCCTCGAGGCTCTAAGGGCGCCAGCTATGGCGTTTCTTCAATGGAGCACTGGTAAATTCGGGAAGGCCCATTCGGACTGTGTCAGGGAGAGCGACATCCTCAATATAGAGCCACTCTAAGGGCCACTCTTCGAACGCCTTCTTCGGTGTGCCGGATAAGTATCTGGTCCCGGCTATGTGCCATATTTTGGCACCGCCCACCTCAAATATAGATCCCTTTTGGGAGCAAGGGACGAGGCAGAACAGTTTCCTTCATAGCTCAAAATGGGCCTCGCAGCCCAGGAATAGCTCGCAAAGAGTAATGTAGCCCACGATGTGCAGAATGGAGCCCGACGTGAGATTGTGCAGTTGGAGGCCGTAGTACTCCAGAAGACCTCGGAGGAAGGGGTGTATTGGAAACCCAACGCCTCTTATTAAGAAGGATGTAAAGCACACTCGCTCCCCCTGGTTGGATTGGGGAAATTTTTCGCCAGGGCTTCGCCCGTAAAAGAG